>NC_134536.1:147895979-148195979 GCF_050624435.1 Tenrec ecaudatus
AATGGTTTGTGTGTGTGAGTGTGTTATATGGACACAAAATCAGAACTCTCCAGGGTATATGGAAGGCTATGAGTGTGAATGTGTGTGTATGTGTGTGTTTGTAAGAAGGAAACGATGTCAAAAGCCCTCTAGAGTTTCTGCAGGGGTCTGAGTGTGTGTGTGTGTATGAGAGTGTGTAAAATGAACACGATAACAGAAGCTCTCCAGAGAATCTGGAAGGGTATGAGTGTGAATGTGTGTTTATGTGTTTGTGTGTGTAAGAAGGACACAAAGTCAAAAGCCCTCTAGAGTTTCTGCAGGGGTCTGAGTGTGAGTGTGTGTGTGTGTGTGTGTGTAAAAAGGACACAAATTCAGAAGCCCTCCAGAGATTCTGCAAGATTGTGTGTGTGTGTGTGTGTGTGTGTGTAAAAAGGAAACCAAATCAGTAGCCTTCTAGAGATTTGAAAGGATGTGTGTGGGTGTGAGTGTAAAGGACACGAAGTCAGAAGCTCTCAAGGGATTCTGCAAGTGTATGAGTGTGTGTCAAAAGGGCATGAAGTAAGACGCCCTCCAGAGATTCTTCAAAGGTATGAGTGTTTGTGTGTGTGTGCAAAATAGGACATGAATTCAGGAGCCCTCAAGAGATTCAGCAAGGGTTCGTGATAGTGTGTGTGTGTGTGTGTGTGTAAAAAGGATAGTAAATCAGAAGCCTTCTAGAGATTCTGCAATGGTGTGTATGTGTATGTGTAAGAAGGAGAAGTCAGAAGACCTGCAGATATTCTGCAAGGGTGTGTGTGCATGTGTGTGTACAAAGGACACGAGGTCAGAAGCCCTCCAGATATTCTGCAACGGTGTTTGTGTGTGTGTTTGTGTGTGTGTGTGTGTGTGTGTAAAAAGGACAGGAATTCAGAAGCCCTCCAGAGATTCTGAAAGTGTATGAGTGTGAGTGTGTGTGTGTAAAAAGGACACGAAGTCAGAAGCCCACCAGAGATTCTGCAAGATTGTGTGTGTGTGTGTGTGTAAAAAGGAAACCAAATCAGTAGCCTTCTAGAGATTTGAAAGGATGTGTGTGGGTGTGAGTGTAAAGGACACGAAGTCAGAAGCTCTCAAGGGATTCTGCAAGTGTATGAGTGTGTGTCAAAAGGGCACGAAGTAAGACGCCCTCCAGAGAATCTTCAAAGGTATGAGTGTTTGTGTGTGTGTGTCAAAATAGGATATGAATTCAGGAGCCCTCCAGAGTTTCTGCAAGTGTATGAGTGTGTGTGTGTGTGTGTGTGTAAAAAGGAAACAAAATCAGAAGCCCTCTAGTGATTCTGTAAGGGTGTGTGTGTGAATGTGTAAAAAGGACACAAAGTCAGAAGCCCTCTAGATATTATTCAACAGTGTGTGCGGGTGAGAGTGTTTAAAAAAGGACAAAGGTCGGAAGTCCTCCAGAGGTTCAGCCAGGGTATGTGTGTGTGTGTGTGTGTGTCTAAAAAGGACACGTAATCAAAAGCCCTCTAGACATTCTGCAAGGGTGTGTGCGTGTGTGTATGTGTGTGTATGAGTGTGTAAAAAGAACATGAAGTCTGAAGCACTCCAAATGTTCTGCAAGGGTGTGTGTGTGTGTAAAAGGACACGAAGTCAGAATCCCTCCAGATGTTCTGCAGTGGTGTGAATGTATGTGTATATGTAAAAAGACCTTGAAATCAGAAGCACTGTTCAGATTCGGCAAGGTTGTGAGTGTGTGTGTGTGTGTGTTTGTCTAAAAAGGACATGAAATTAGAAGTCCTCCAGAGATTCTGCAAGGGTCCATGCCTGTGTGTATGTGTCTGTGTGAGTGTGTAAAAAGGACACGAAGTCAGAAGCCCTCCAGAGTTTCGGCAAGTGTTGAGTGTGTTTATGTGTGTGTGTAAAAAAGACACTAATCAGAAGCCCTCTAGAGATTCTGAAACGGGGTGTGTGTGTGTGTGTGTGAGTGTGTAAAATGTACATGAAATCAGAAGCTCTCCAGAGAATCTGGAAGGGTATGAGTGTGAGTGTGTGTGTATGTGTGTGTGTGTGTAAGAAGGACACGGAGTCAAAAGCCCTCTAGAGTTTCTGCAGGGGTCTGAGTGTGTGTGTGTTTGTGTGTGTGTGTGTGTGTGTGTAAAATGGACACGAAGTCAGAAGCCCTCCAGAGATTCTGCAAAATTGTGTGTGTTTGTGTAAAAAGGAAACCAAATCAGTAGACTTCTAGAGATTTGCAAGGATGTGTGTGTGTGTGTGTGTGTGAGAGTGTAAAGGACACGAAGTCAGAAGCTCTCAAGGGATTCTGCAAGTGTATGAGTGTGTGTCAAAAGGGCACGAAGTAGACGCCCTCCAGAGATTCTTCAAAGGTATGAGTGTTTGTGTGTGTGTGTCACAATAGGACATGAATTCAGGAGCCCTCAAGAGATTCAGCAAGGGTGCGTGATAGTGTGTGTGTGTGTGTGTGTAAAAAGGATAGTAAATCAGAAGCCTTCTAGAGAATCTGCAATGGTGTGTATGTGTATGTGTAAAAAGGAGAAGTCAGAAGACCTGCAGATATTCTGCAAGGGTGTGTGTGCGTGTGTGTGTACAAAGGACACGAGGTCAGAAGCCCTCCAGATATTCTGCAACGGTGTTTGTGTGTGTGTTTGTGTGCAAAAAGGACACGAATTCAGAAGCCCTCTAGAGTTCCGGCAACTTTTGGGTGTGAGTGTGCTTATGAGTGTGTAAAAAGCACACTAATCAGAAGCCCTCTAGAGATTCTGAAATGGTTTGTGTGTGTTAGTGTGTAAAATGGACACAAAATCAGAACTCTCCAGGGTATATGGAAGGATATGAGTGTGAACATGTGTGTATGTGTGTGCTTGTAAGAAGGACACGAAGTCAAAAGCCCTCTAGAGTTTCTGCAGGGGTCTGAGTGTGTGTGTGTGTGTGTGTATGTGAGTGTGTAAAATGAACACGATAACAGAAGCTCTCCAGAGAATCTGGAAGGGTATGAGTGTGAATGTGTGTGTATGTGTTTGTGTGTGTAAGAAGGACACAAAGTCAAAAGCCCTCTAGAGTTTCTGCAGGGGTATGAGTGTGAGTGTGTGTGTGTGTGTGTGTGTGTAAAAAGGACACAAATTCAGAAGCCCTCCAGAGATTCTGCAAGATTGTGTGTGTGTGTGTGTGTAAAAAGGAAACCAAATCAGTAGCCTTCTAGAGATTTGAAAGGATGTGTGTGGGTGTGAGTGTAAAGGACACGAAGTCAGAAGCTCTCAAGGGATTCTGCAAGTGTATGAGTGTGTGTCAAAAGGGCACGAAGTAAGACGCCCTCCAGAGATTCTTCAAAGGTATGAGTGTTTGTGTGTGTGTGTCAAAATAGGACATGAATTCAGGAGCCCTCAAGAGTTTCTGCAAGTGTATGAGTGTGAGTGTGTGTGTGTGTGTGTGTGTGTGTGTGTAAAAAGGAAACAAAATCAGAAGCCCTCTAGTGATTCTGTAAGGGTGTGTGTGTGAATGTGTAAAAAGGACACAAAGTCAGAAGCCCTTTAGATATTATTCAACAGTGTGTGCGGGTGAGAGTGTTTAAAAAAGGACAAAGGTCGGAAGTCCTCCAGAGGTTCAGCCAGGGTATGTGTGTGTGTGTGTGTGTGTGTCTAAAAAGGACACGTAATCAAAAGCCCTCTAGACATTCTGCAAGGGTGTGTGCGTGTGTGTATGTGTGTGTATGAGTGTGTAAAAAGAACATGAAGTCTGAAGCACTCCAAATGTTCTGCAAGGGTGTGTGTGTGTGTAAAAGGACACGAAGTCAGAATCCCTCCAGATGTTCTGCAGTGGTGTGAATGTATGTGTATATGTAAAAAGACCTTGAAATCAGAAGCCCTGTAGAGATTCGGCAAGGTTGTGAGTGTGTGTGTGTTTGTCTAAAAAGGACATGAAATTAGAAGTCCTCCAGAGATTCTGCAAGGGTCCATGCCTGTGTGTATGTGTCTGTGTGAGTGTGTAAAAAGGACACGAAGTCAGAAGCCCTCCAGAGTTTCGGCAAGTGTTGAGTGGGTTTATGTGTGTGTAAAAAAGACACTAATCAGAAGCCCTCTAGAGATTCTGAAACGGGGTGTGTGTGTGTGTGAGTGTGTGTGTGTGTGTGTGTGTGTGTGTGTGTAAGAAGGACACGGAGTCAAAAGCCCTCTAGAGTTTCTGCAGGGGTCTGAGTGTGTGTGTGTTTGTGTGTGTGTGTGTGTGTGTGTGTAAAATGGACACGAAGTCAGAAGCCCTCCAGAGATTCTGCAAAATTGTGTGTGTTTGTGTAAAAAGGAAACCAAATCAGTAGACTTCTAGAGATTTGCAAGGATGTGTGTGTGTGTGTGTGTGTGAGAGTGTAAAGGACACGAAGTCAGAAGCTCTCAAGGGATTCTGCAAGTGTATGAGTGTGTGTCAAAAGGGCACGAAGTAAGACGCCCTCCAGAGATTCTTCAAAGGTATGAGTGTTTGTGTGTGTGTGTGAAAATAGGACATGAATTCAGGAGCCCTCAAGAGATTCAGCAAGGGTGCGTGATAGTGTGTGTGTGTGTGTGTGTGTGTGTGTAAAAAGGATAGTAAATCAGAAGCCTTCTAGAGATTCTGCAATGGTGTGTATGTGTATGTGTAAAAAGGAGAAGTCAGAAGACCTGCAGATATTCTGCAAGGGTGTGTGTGCGTGTGTGTGTACAAAGGACACGAGGTCAGAAGCCCTCCAGATATTCTGCAATGGTGTTTGTGTGTGTGTTTGTGTGCAAAAAGGACACGAATTCAGAAGCCCTCCAGAGTTCCGGCAAATTTTGGGTGTGAGTGTGCTTATGAGTGTGTAAAAAGCACACTAATCAGAAGCCCTCTAGAGATTCTGAAATGGTTTGTGTGTGTGAGTGTGTAAAATGGACACAAAATCAGAACTCTCCAGGGTATATGGAAGGATATGAGTGTGAATATGTGTGTATGTGTGTGCTTGTAAGAAGGACACGAAGTCAAAAGCCCTCTAGAGTTTCTGCAGGGGTCTGAGTGTGTGTGTGTGTGTATGTGAGTGTGTAAAATGAACACGATAACAGAAGCTCTCCAGAGAATCTGGAAGGGTATGAGTGTGAATGTGTGTGTATGTGTTTGTGTGTGTAAGAAGGACACAAAGTCAAAAGCCCTCTAGAGTTTCTGCAGGGGTATGAGTGTGAGTGTGTGTGTGTGTGTGTAAAAAGGACACAAATTCAGAAGCCCTCCAGAGATTCTGCAAGATTGTGTGTGTGTGTGTGTGTGTAAAAAGGAAACCAAATCAGTAGCCTTCTAGAGATTTGAAAGGATGTGTGTGGGTGTGAGTGTAAAGGACACGAAGTCAGAAGCTCTCAAGGGATTCTGCAAGTGTATGAGTGTGTGTCAAAAGGGCACGAAGTAAGACGCCCTCCAGAGATTCTTCAAAGGTATGAGTGTTTGTGTGTGTGTGTCAAAATAGGACATGAATTCAGGAGCCCTCAAGAGTTTCTGCAAGTGTATGAGTGTGAGTGTGTGTGTGTGTGTGTAAAAAGGAAACAAAATCAGAAGCCCTCTAGTGATTCTGTAAGGGTGTGTGTGTGAATGTGTAAAAAGGACACAAAGTCAGAAGCCCTCTAGATATTATTCAACAGTGTGTGCGGGTGAGAGTGTTTAAAAAAGGACAAAGGTCGGAAGTCCTCCAGAGGTTCAGCCAGGGTATGTGTGTGTGTGTGTGTGTGTGTCTAAAAAGGACACGTAATCAAAAGCCCTCTAGACATTCTGCAAGGGTGTGTGCGTGTGTGTATGTGTGTGTATGAGTGTGTAAAAAGAACATGAAGTCTGAAGCACTCCAAATGTTCTGCAAGGGTGTGTGTGTGTGTAAAAGGACACGAAGTCAGAATCCCTCCAGATGTTCTGCAGTGGTGTGAATGTATGTGTATATGTAAAAAGACCTTGAAATCAGAAGCACTGTTCAGATTCGGCAAGGTTGTGAGTGTGTGTGTGTGTGTGTTTGTCTAAAAAGGACATGAAATTAGAAGTCCTCCAGAGATTCTGCAAGGGTCCATGCCTGTGTGTATGTGTCTGTGTGAGTGTGTAAAAAGGACACGAAGTCAGAAGCCCTCCAGAGTTTCGGCAAGTGTTGAGTGTGTTTATGTGTGTGTGTAAAAAAGACACTAATCAGAAGCCCTCTAGAGATTCTGAAACGGGGTGTGTGTGTGTGTGTGTGAGTGTGTAAAATGTACATGAAATCAGAAGCTCTCCAGAGATTCTGGAAGGGTATGAGTGTGAGTGTGTGTGTATGTGTGTGTGTGTGTAAGAAGGACACGGAGTCAAAAGCCCTCTAGAGTTTCTGCAGGGGTCTGAGTGTGTGTGTGTTTGTGTGTGTGTGTGTGTGTGTGTAAAATGGACACGAAGTCAGAAGCCCTCCAGAGATTCTGCAAAATTGTGTGTGTTTGTGTAAAAAGGAAACCAAATCAGTAGACTTCTAGAGATTTGCAAGGATGTGTGTGTGTGTGTGTGAGAGAGTGTAAAGGACACGAAGTCAGAAGCTCTCAAGGGATTCTGCAAGTGTATGAGTGTGTGTCAAAAGGGCACGAAGTAGACGCCCTCCAGAGATTCTTCAAAGGTATGAGTGTTTGTGTGTGTGTGTCACAATAGGACATGAATTCAGGAGCCCTCAAGAGATTCAGCAAGGGTGCGTGATAGTGTGTGTGTGTGTGTGTGTGTAAAAAGGATAGTAAATCAGAAGCCTTCTAGAGAATCTGCAATGGTGTGTATGTGTATGTGTAAAAAGGAGAAGTCAGAAGACCTGCAGATATTCTGCAAGGGTGTGTGTGCCTGTGTGTGTACAAAGGACACGAGGTCAGAAGCCCTCCAGATATTCTGCAACGGTGTTTGTGTGTGTGTTTGTGTGCAAAAAGGACACGAATTCAGAAGCCCTCTAGAGTTCCGGCAACTTTTGGGTGTGAGTGTGCTTATGAGTGTGTAAAAAGCACACTAATCAGAAGCCCTCTAGAGATTCTGAAATGGTTTGTGTGTGTTAGTGTGTAAAATGGACACAAAATCAGAACTCTCCAGGGTATATGGAAGGATATGAGTGTGAACATGTGTGTATGTGTGTGCTTGTAAGAAGGACACGAAGTCAAAAGCCCTCTAGAGTTTCTGCAGGGGTCTGAGTGTGTGTGTGTGTGTATGTGAGTGTGTAAAATGAACACGATAACAGAAGCTCTCCAGAGAATCTGGAAGGGTATGAGTGTGAATGTGTGTGTATGTGTTTGTGTGTGTAAGAAGGACACAAAGTCAAAAGCCCTCTAGAGTTTCTGCAGGGGTATGAGTGTGAGTGTGTGTGTGTGTGTGTAAAAAGGACACAAATTCAGAAGCCCTCCAGAGATTCTGCAAGATTGTGTGTATGTGTGTGTGTGTAAAAAGGAAACCAAATCAGTAGCCTTCTAGAGATTTGAAAGGATGTGTGTGGGTGTGAGTGTAAAGGACACGAAGTCAGAAGCTCTCAAGGGATTCTGCAAGTGTATGAGTGTGTGTCAAAAGGGCACGAAGTAAGACGCCCTCCAGAGATTCTTCAAAGGTATGAGTGTTTGTGTGTGTGTGTCAAAATAGGACATGAATTCAGGAGCCCTCAAGAGTTTCTGCAAGTGTATGAGTGTGAGTGTGTGTGTGTGTGTGTGTGTAAAAAGGAAACAAAATCAGAAGCCCTCTAGTGATTCTGTAAGGGTGTGTGTGTGAATGTGTAAAAAGGACACAAAGTCAGAAGCCCTTTAGATATTATTCAACAGTGTGTGCGGGTGAGAGTGTTTAAAAAAGGACAAAGGTCGGAAGTCCTCCAGAGGTTCAGCCAGGGTATGTGTGTGTGTGTGTGTGTGTGTGTCTAAAAAGGACACGTAATCAAAAGCCCTCTAGACATTCTGCAAGGGTGTGTGCGTGTGTGTATGTGTGTGTATGAGTGTGTAAAAAGAACATGAAGTCTGAAGCACTCCAAATGTTCTGCAAGGGTGTGTGTGTGTGTAAAAGGACACGAAGTCAGAATCCCTCCAGATGTTCTGCAGTGGTGTGAATGTATGTGTATATGTAAAAAGACCTTGAAATAAGAAGCCCTGTAGAGATTCGGCAAGGTTGTGAGTGTGTGTGTGTTTGTCTAAAAAGGACATGAAATTAGAAGTCCTCCAGAGATTCTGCAAGGGTCCATGCCTGTGTGTATGTGTCTGTGTGAGTGTGTAAAAAGGACACGAAGTCAGAAGCCCTCCAGAGTTTCGGCAAGTGTTGAGTGGGTTTATGTGTGTGTAAAAAAGACACTAATCAGAAGCCCTCTAGAGATTCTGAAACGGGGTGTGTGTGTGTGTGAGTGTGTGTGTGTGTGTGTGTGTGTAAGAAGGACACGGAGTCAAAAGCCCTCTAGAGTTTCTGCAGGGGTCTGAGTGTGTGTGTGTTTGTGTGTGTGTGTGTGTGTGTGTAAAATGGACACGAAGTCAGAAGCCCTCCAGAGATTCTGCAAAATTGTGTGTGTTTGTGTAAAAAGGAAACCAAATCAGTAGACTTCTAGAGATTTGCAAGGATGTGTGTGTGTGTGTGTGTGTGAGAGTGTAAAGGACACGAAGTCAGAAGCTCTCAAGGGATTCTGCAAGTGTATGAGTGTGTGTCAAAAGGGCACGAAGTAAGACGCCCTCCAGAGATTCTTCAAAGGTATGAGTGTTTGTGTGTCAAAATAGGACATGAATTCAGGAGCCCTCAAGAGATTCAGCAAGGGTGCGTGATAGTGTGTGTGTGTGTGTGTGTGTGTGTGTAAAAAGGATAGTAAATCAGAAGCCTTCTAGAGATTCTGCAATGGTGTGTATGTGTATGTGTAAAAAGGAGAAGTCAGAAGACCTGCAGATATTCTGCAAGGGTGTGTGTGCGTGTGTGTGTACAAAGGACACGAGGTCAGAAGCCCTCCAGATATTCTGCAACGGTGTTTGTGTGTGTGTTTGTGTGCAAAAAGGACACGAATTCAGAAGCCCTCCAGAGTTCCGGCAAATTTTGGGTGTGAGTGTGCTTATGAGTGTGTAAAAAGCACACTAATCAGAAGCCCTCTAGAGATTCTGAAATGGTTTGTGTGTGTGAGTGTGTAAAATGGACACAAAATCAGAACTCTCCAGGGTATATGGAAGGATATGAGTGTGAATATGTGTGTATGTGTGTGCTTGTAAGAAGGACACGAAGTCAAAAGCCCTCTAGACTTTCTGCAGGGGTCTGAGTGTGTGTGTGTGTGTGTATGTGAGTGTGTAAAATGAACACGATAACAGAAGCTCTCCAGAGAATCTGGAAGGGTATGAGTGTGAATGTGTGTGTATGTGTTTGTGTGTGTAAGAAGGACACAAAGTCAAAAGCCCTCTAGAGTTTCTGCAGGGGTATGAGTGTGAGTGTGTGTGTGTGTGTGTAAAAAGGACACAAATTCAGAAGCCCTCCAGAGATTCTGCAAGATTGTGTGTGTGTGTGTGTGTGTGTGTAAAAAGGAAACCAAATCAGTAGCCTTCTAGAGATTTGAAAGGATGTGTGTGGGTGTGAGTGTAAAGGACACGAAGTCAGAAGCTCTCAAGGGATTCTGCAAGTGTATGAGTGTGTGTCAAAAGGGCACGAAGTAAGACGCCCTCCAGAGATTCTTCAAAGGTATGAGTGTTTGTGTGTGTGTGTCAAAATAGGACATGAATTCAGGAGCCCTCAAGAGTTTCTGCAAGTGTATGAGTGTGAGTGTGTGTGTGTGTGTGTAAAAAGGAAACAAAATCAGAAGCCCTCTAGTGATTCTGTAAGGGTGTGTGTGTGAATGTGTAAAAAGGACACAAAGTCAGAAGCCCTCTAGATATTATTCAACAGTGTGTGCGGGTGAGAGTGTTTAAAAAAGGACAAAGGTCGGAAGTCCTCCAGAGGTTCAGCCAGGGTATGTGTGTGTGTGTGTGTGTGTCTAAAAAGGACACGTAATCAAAAGCCCTCTAGACATTCTGCAAGGGTGTGTGCGTGTGTGTATGTGTGTGTATGAGTGTGTAAAAAGAACATGAAGTCTGAAGCACTCCAAATGTTCTGCAAGGGTGTGTGTGTGTGTAAAAGGACACGAGGTCAGAATCCCTCCAGATGTTCTGCAGTGGTGTGAATGTATGTGTATATGTAAAAAGACCTTGAAATCAGAAGCCCTGTAGAGATTCGGCAAGCTTGTGAGTGTGTGTGTGTGTGTTTGTCTAAAAAGGACATGAAATTAGAAGTCCTCCAGAGATTCTGCAAGGGTCCATGCCTGTGTGTATGTGTCTGTGTGAGTGTGTAAAAAGGACACGAAGTCAGAGCCCTCCAGAGTTTCGGCAAGTGTTGAGTGTGTTTATGTGTGTGTGTAAAAAAGACACTAATCAGAAGCCCTATAGAGATTCTGAAACGGTGTGTGTGTGTGTGTGTGAGTGTGTAAAATGTACATGAAATCAGAAGCTCTCCAGAGAATCTGGAAGGGTATGAGTGTGAGTGTGTGTGTATGTGTGTGTGTGTGTGTAAGAAGGACACGGAGTCAAAAGCCCTCTAGAGTTTCTGCAGGGGTCTGAGTGTGTGTGTGTTTGTGTGTGTGTGTGTGTGTGTGTGTGTGTGTGTAAAATTGACACGAAGTCAGAAGCCCTCCAGAGATTCTGCAAAATTGTGTGTGTTTGTGTAAAAAGGAAACCAAATCAGTAGACTTCTAGAGATTTGCAAGGATGTTTGTGTGTGTGTGTGTGTGTGAGAGAGAGTGTAAAGGACACGAAGTCAGAAGCTCTCAAGGGATTCTGCAAGTGTATGAGTGTGTGTCAAAATGGCACGAAGTAAGACGCCCTCCAGAGATTCTTCAAAGGTATGAGTGTTTGTGTGTGTGTGTCAAAATAGGACATGAATTCAGGAGCCCTCAAGAGATTCAGCAAGGGTGCGTGATAGTGTGTGTGTGTGTGTGTGTGTAAAAAGGATAGTAAATCAGAAGCCTTCTAGAGATTCTGCAATGGTGTGTATGTGTATGTGTAAAAAGGAGAAGTCAGAAGACCTGCAGATATTCTGCAAGGGTGTGTGTGCGTGTGTGTGTACAAAGGACACGAGGTCAGAAGCCCTCCAGATATTCTGCAACGGTGTTTGTGTGTGTGTTTGTGTGCAAAAAGGACACGAATTCAGAAGCCCTCCAGAGTTCCGGCAACTTTTGGGTGTGAGTGTGCTTATGAGTGTGTAAAAAGCACACTAATCAGAAGCCCTCTAGAGATTCTGAAATGGTTTGTGTGTGTGAGTGTGTAAAATGGACACAAAATCAGAACTCTCTAGGGTATATGGAAGGATATGACTGTGAATATGTGTGTATGTGTGTGCTTGTAAGAAGGACACGAAGTCAAAAGCCCTCTAGAGTTTCTGCAGGGGTCTGAGTGTGTGTGTGTGTGTATGTGAGTGTGTAAAATGAACACGATAACAGAAGCTCTCCAGAGAATCTGGAAGGGTATGAGTGTGAATGTGTGTGTATGTGTTTGTGTGTGTAAGAAGGACACAAAGTCAAAAGCCCTCTAGAGTTTCTGCAGGGGTCTGAGTGTGAGTGTGTGTGTGTGTGTGTGTGTGTGTAAAAAGGACACAAATTCAGAAGCCCTCCAGAGATTCTGCAAGATTGTGTGTGTGTGTGTGTGTAAAAAGGAAACCAAATCAGTAGCCTTCTAGAGATTTGAAAGGATGTGTGTGGGTGTGAGTGTAAAGGACACGAAGTCAGAAGCTCTCAAGGGATTCTGCAAGTGTATGAGTGTGTGTCAAAAGGGCACAAAGTAAGACGCCCTCCAGAGATTCTTCAAAGGTATGAGTGTTTGTGTGTGTGTGTCAAAATAGGACATGAATTCAGGAGCCCTCAAGAGTTTCTGCAAGTGTATGAGTGTGAGTGTGTGTGTGTGTGTGTGTGTAAAAAGGAAACAAAATCAGAAGCCCTCTAGTGATTCTGTAAGGGTGTGTGTGTGAATGTGTAAAAAGGACACAAAGTCAGAAGCCCTTTAGATATTATTCAACAGTGTGTGCGGGTGAGAGTGTTTAAAAAAGGACAAAGGTCGGAAGTCCTCCAGAGGTTCAGCCAGGGTATGTGTGTGTGTGTGTGTGTGTGTGTGTCTAAAAAGGACACGTAATCAAAAGCCCTCTAGACATTCTGCAAGGGTGTGTGCGTGTGTGTATGTGTGTGTATGAGTGTGTAAAAAGAACATGAAGTCTGAAGCACTCCAAATGTTCTGCAAGGGTGTGTGTGTGTGTAAAAGGACACGAAGTCAGAATCCTTCCAGATGTTCTGCAGTGGTGTGAATGTATGTGTATATGTAAAACGACCTTGAAATCAGAAGCCCTGTAGAGATTCGGCAAGCTTGTGAGTGTGTGTGTGTGTGTTTGTCTAAAAAGGACATGAAATTAGAAGTCCTCCAGAGATTCTGCAAGGGTCCATGCCTGTGTGTATGTGTCTGTGTGAGTGTGTAAAAAGGACACGAAGTCAGAAGCCCTCCAGAGTTTCGGCAAGTGTTGAGTGTGTTTATGTGTGTGTGTAAAAAAGACACTAATCAGAAGCCCTCTAGAGATTCTGAAACGGGGTGTGTGTGTGTGTGAGTGTGTGTGTGTGTGTGTGTGTGTGTGTAAGAAGGACACGGAGTCAAAAGCCCTCTAGAGTTTCTGCAGGGGTCTGAGTGTGTGTGTGTTTGTGTGTGTGTGTGTGTGTGTGTAAAATGGACACGATGTCAGAAGCCCTCCAGAGATTCTGCAAAATTGTGTGTGTTTGTGTAAAAAGGAAACCAAATCAGAAGACTTCTAGAGATTTGCAAGGATGTGTGTGTGTGTGTGTGAGAGTGTAAAGGACACGAAGTCAGAAGCTCTCAAGGGATTCTGCAAGTGTATGAGTGTGTGTCAAAAGGGCACGAAGTAAGACGCCCTCCAGAGATTCTTCAAAGGTATGAGTGTTTGTGTGTGTGTGTCAAAATAGGACATGAATTCAGGAGCCCTCAAGAGATTCAGCAAGGGTGCGTGATAGTGTGTGTGTGTGTGTGTGTGTAAAAAGGATAGTAAATCAGAAGCCTTCTAGAGATTCTGCAATGGTGTGTATGTGTATGTGTAAAAAGGAGAAGTCAGAAGACCTGCAGCTATTCTGAAAGGGTGTGTGTGCGTGTGTGTGTACAAAGGACACGAGGTCAGAAGCCCTCCAGATATTCTGCAACGGTGTTTGTGTGTGTGTTTGTGTGCAAAAAGGACACGAATTCAGAAGCCCTCCAGAGTTCCGGAAACTTTTGGGTGTGAGTGTGCTTATGAGTGTGTAAAAAGCACACTAATCAGAAGCCCTCTAGAGATTCTGAAATGGTTTGTGTGTGTGAGTGTGTAAAATGGACACAAAATCAGAACTCTCCAGGGTATATGGAAGGATATGAGTGTGAATATGTGTGTATGTGTGTGCTTGTAAGTAGGACACGAAGTCAAAAGCCCTCTAGAGTTTCTGCAGGGGTCTGAGTGTGTGTGTGTGTGTATGTGAGTGTGTAAAATGAACACGATAACAGAAGCTCTCCAGAGAATCTGGAAGGGTATGAGTGTGAATGTGTGTGTATGTGTTTGTGTGTGTAAGAAGGACACAAAGTCAAAAGCCCTCTAGAGTTTCTGCAGGGGTATGAGTGTGAGTGTGTGTGTGTGTGTGTGTTTGTAAAAAGGACACAAATTCAGAAGCCCTCCAGAGATTCTGCAAGATTGTGTGTGTGTGTGTGTGTAAAAAGGAAACCAAATCAGTAGCCTTCTAGAGATTTGAAAGGATGTGTGTGGGTGTGAGTGTAAAGGACACGAAGTCAGAAGCTCTCAAGGGATTCTGCAAGTGTATGAGTGTGTGTCAAAAGGGCACGAAGTAAGACGCCCTCCAGAGATTCTTCAAAGGTATGAGTGTTTGTGTGTGTGTGTCAAAATAGGACATGAATTCAGGAGCCCTCAAGAGATTCAGCAAGGGTGCATGATAGTGTGTGTGTTGGTGTGTGTGTGTGTGTGTAAAAAGGATAGTAAATCAGAAGCCTTCTAGAGATTCTGCAATGGTGTGTATGTGTATGTGTAAAAAGGAGAAGTCAGAAGACCTGCAGATATTCTGCAAGGGTGTGTGTGCGTGTGTGTGTACAAAGGACACGAGGTCAGAAGCCCTCCAGATATTCTGCAACGGTGTTTGTGTGTGTGTTTGTGTGTGTGTGTGTGTGTGTAAAAAGGACAGGAATTCAGAAGCCCTCCAGAGATTCTGAAAGTGTATGAGTGTGAGTGTGTGTATGTAAAAAGGACACGAAGTCAGAAGCCCACTAGAGATTCTGCAAGATTGTGTGTGTGTTTGTTTAAAAAGGAAACCAAATCAGTAGGCTTCTAGAGATTTGCAAGGATGTGTGTGGTGTGAGTGTAAAGGACACAAAGTCAAAAGCTCTCAAGGGATTCTTCAAGTGTATGAGTGTTTGTCAAAAAAGGACATGAATTCAGAAGCCCTCCATAGATTCTTCAAAGGTGTGAGTGTTTGTGTGTGTGTGTGTCAAAAAAGGACGTGAATTCAAAAGCCTTCCAGAGATTCTCCAAGTGTATGAGTGTGATTGTGTGTGTGTGTGTGAAAAAGGACAGGAAGTAAAAAATAAATAAATAAAAAAGGACACGAAGTCAGAAGACCTGCAGATATTCTGCAAGTGTGTGTGTGTGCTTGTGTGTTTACAAAGGACATGAGGTCAGAAGCCCTCCAGATATTCTCAAGAGTGTGCGTGTGTGTGTGTGTGTGTGTGTGTGTTTGTTTAAAAAGGACACGAAGTCAGAAGCCCTCCAGAGATTCTGCAAGTGTATGAGTGTGAGTGTGTTTATGTGTGTGTGTAAAAAGGACACGAAGTCAGAATCCCTCCAGATAATCTGCAATGGTAGGTGCATGTGTGTGTGTAAAAAGACACGAAGTCACAAGCCTTCCAAATATCATGCAAGGGTGTGTGTCTGTGTGTGTGTGTGTGTGTAAATATGACACGACGTCCGAAGCCCTCCAGAGATTCTGCAAGAGTGTGAGTGTGTGTGTTTGTGTGCAAAAAGGACACGAATTCAGAAGCCCTCCAGGGTTCTGGCAAGTTTTGGGTGTGAGTGTGCTTATGAGTGTGTAAAAAGCACACTAATCAGAAGCCCTCTAGAGATTCTGAAATGGTTTGTGTGTGTGAGTGTGTAAAATGGACACAAAATCAGAACTCTCCAGGGTATATGGAAGGCTATGAGTGTGAATGTGTGTGCTTGTAAGAAGGACACGAAGTCAAAAGCCCTCTAGAGTTTCTGCAGGGGTCTGAGTGTGTGTGTGTGTGTATGTGAGTGTGTAAAATGAACACGATAACAGAAGCTCTCCAGAGAATCTGGAAGGGTATGAGTGTGAATGTGTGTGTATGTGTTTGTGTGTGTAAGAAGGACACAAAGTCAAAAGACCTCTAGAGTTTCTGCAGGGGTATGAGTGTGAGTGTGTGTGTGTGTGTGTGTGTGTAAAAAGGAAACAAATTCAGAAGCCCTCCAGAGATTCTGCAAGATTGTGTGTGTGTGTTTGTTTAAAAAGGAAACCAAATCAGTAGGCTTCTAGAGATTTGCAAGGATGTGTGTGGTGTGAGTGTAAAGGACACAAAGTCAAAAGCTCTCAAGGGATTCTGCAAGTGTATGAGTGTGTCTCAAAAGGGCAGGAAGTATGAAGCCCTCCAGAGATTCTTCAAAGGTGTGAGTGTTTGTGTGTGTGTGTGTGTGTGTCAAAAAAGGACGTGAATTCAAAAGCCTTCCAGAGATTCTCCAAGTGTATGAGTGTGATTGTGTGTGTGTGTGTGTGAAAAAGGACAGGAAGTAAAAAATAAATAAATAAAAAAGGACACGAAGTCAGAAGACCTGCAGATATTCTGCAAGTGTGTGTGTGTGCTTGTGTGTGTACAAAGGACATGAGGTCAAAAGCCCTCCACATATTCTCAAGAGTGTGTGTGTGTGTGTGTGTGTTTAAAAAGGACACGAAGTCAGAAGCCCTCCAGAGATTCTGCAAGTGTATGAGTGTGAGTGTGTTTATGTGTGTGTGTAAAAAGGACACGAAGTCAGAATCCCTCCAGATAATCTGCAAGTGTAGGTGCATGTGTGTGTGTAAAAAGACAGGAAGTCACAAGCCTTCCAAATATCATGCAAGGGTGTGTGTCTGTGTGTGTGTGTGTGTAAATATGACACGACGTCCGAAGCCCTCCAGAGATTCTGCAAGAGTGTGAGTGTGTGTGTGTGTTTGTGTGCAAAAAGGACACGAATTCAGAAGCCCTCCAGAGTTCCGGCAAGTTTTGGGTGTGAGTGTGCTTATGAGTGTGTAAAAAGCACACTAATCAGAAGCCCTCTAGAGATTCTGAAATGGTTTGTGTGTGTGAGTGTGTAAAATGGACACAAAATCAGAACTCTCCAGGGTATATGGAAGGATATGACTGTGAATGTGTGTGTATGTGTGTGCTTGTAAGAAGGACACGAAGTCAAAAGCCCTCTAGAATTTCTGCAGGGGTCTGAGTGTGTGTGTGTGTGTAAAATGAACACGATAACAGAAGCTCTCCAGAGAATCTGGAAGGGTATGAGTGTGAATGTGTGTGTATGTGTTTGTGTGTGTAAGAAGGACACAAAGTCAAAAGCCCTCTAGAGTTTCTGCAGGGGTATGAGTGTGAGTGTGTGTGTGTGTTTGTAAAAAGGACACAAATTCAGAAGCCCTCCAGAGTTTCTGCAAGATTGTGTGTGTGTGTGTGTGTGTGTGTGTGTGTAAAAAGGAAACCAAATCAGTAGCCTTCTAGAGATTTGAAAGGATGTGTGTGGGTGTGAGTGTAAAGGACACGAAGTCAGAAGCTCTCAAGGGATTCTGCAAGTGTATGAGTGTGTGTCAAAAGGGCACGAAGTAAGACGCCCTCCAGAGATTCTTCAAAGGTATGAGTGTTTGTGTGTGTGTGTGTGTCAAAATAGGACATGAATTCAGGAGCCCTCAAGAGATTCAGCAAGGGTGCGTGATAGTGTGTGTGTGTAAAAAGGATAGTAAATCAGAAGCCTTCTAGAGATTCTGCAATGGTGTGTATGCGTATGTGTAAAAAGGAGAAGTCAGAAGACCTGCAGATATTCTGCAAGGGTGTGTGTGCGTGTGTGTGTACAAAGGACACGAGGTCAGAAGCCCTCCAGATATTCTGCAACGGTGTTTGTGTGTGTGTTTGTGTGTGTGTGTGTGTGTGTGTGTGTAAAAAGGACAGGAATTCAGAAGCCCTCCAGAGATTCTGAAAGTGTATGAGTGTGAGTGTGTGTGTGTAAAAAGGACACGAAGTCAGAAGCCCACCAGAGATTCTGCAAGATTTTGTGTGTGTTTGTTTAAAAAGGAAACCAAATCAGTAGGCTTCTAGAGATTTGCAAGGATGTGTGTGGTGTGAGTGTAAAGGACACAAAGTCAAAAGCTCTCAAGGGATTCTGCAAGTGTATGAGTGTGTGTCAAAAGGGCAGGAAGTATGAAGCCCTCCAGAGATTCTTCAAAGGTGTGAGTGTTTGTGTGTTTGTGTGTGTCAAAAAAGGACGTGAAATCAAAAGCCTTCCAGAGATTCTCCAAGTGTATGAGTGTGATTGTGTGTGTGAAAAAGGACAGGAAGTAAAAAATAAATAAATAAAAAAGGACACGAAGTCAGAAGACCTGCAGATATTCTGCAAGTGTGTGTGTGTGCTTGTGTGTGTACAAAGGACATGAGGTCAGAAGCCCTCCACATATTCTCAAGAGTGTGCGTGTGTGTGTGTGTGTGTTTAAAAAGGACACGAAGTCAGAAGCCCTCCAGAGATTCTGCAAGTGTATGAGTGTGAGTGTGTTTATGTGTGTGTGTAAAAAGGACACGAAGTCAGAAGCCCACCAGAGATTCTGCAAGGGTAGGTGCATGTGTGTGTGTAAAAAGACACGAAGTCACAAGCCTTCCAAATATCATGCAAGGGTGTGTGTCTGTGTGTGTGTGTGTAAATATGACACGACGTCCGAAGCACTCCAGAGATTCTGCAAGAGTGTGAGTGTGTGTGTGTTTGTGTGCAAAAAGGACACGAATTCAGAAGCCCTCCAGAGTTCTGGCAAGTTTTGGGTGTGAGTGTGCTTATGAGTGTGTAAAAAGCACACTAATCAGATGCCCTCTAGAGATTCTGAAATGGTTTGTGTGTGTGAGTGTGTAAAATGGACACAAAATCAGAACTCTCCAGGGTATATGGAAGGCTATGAGTGTGAATGTGTGTGTATGTGTGTGCTTGTAAGAAGGACACGAAGTCAAAAGCCCTCTAGAGTTTCTGCAGGGGTCTGAGTGTGTGTGTGTGTATGTGAGTGTGTAAAATGAACACGATAACAGAAGCTCTCCAGAGAATCTGGAAGGGTATGAGTGTGAATGTGTGTGTATATGTTTGTGTGTGTAAGAAGGACACAAAGTCAAAAGCCCTCTAGAATTTCTGCAGGGGTCTGAGTGTGAGTGTGTGTGTGTGTATATGTAAAAAGGACACAAATTCAGAAGCCCTCCAGAGATTCTGCAAGATTGTTTGTGTGTGTGTGTGTGTAAAAAGGAAACCAAATCAGTAGCCTTCTAGAGATTTGAAAGGATGTGTGTGGGTGTGAGTGTAAAGGACACGAAGTCAGAAGCTCTCAAGGGATTCTGCAAGTGTATGAGTGTGTGTCAAAAGGGCAGGAAGTATGAAGCCCTCCAGAGATTCTTCAAAGATGTGAGTGTTTGTGTGTGTGTGTGTCAAAAAAAGGACGTGAATTCAAAAGCCTTCCAGAGATTCTCCAAGTGTATGAGTGTGATTGTGTGTGTGTGTGTGTGTGTGAAAAAGGACAGGAAGTAAAAAATAAATAAATAAAAAGGACACGAAGTCAGAAGACCTGCAGATATTCTGCAAGTGTGTGTGTGTGCTTGTGTGTGTACAAAGGACATGAGGTCAGAAGCCCTCCACATATTCTCAAGAGTGTGCGTGTGTGTGTGTGTGTGTGTGTTTAAAAAGGACACGAAGTCAGAAGCCCTCCAGAGATTCTGCAAGTGTATGAGTGTGAGTGTGTTTATGTGTGAGTGTGAAAAGGACACGAAGTCAGAATCCCTCCAGATAATCTGCAAGGGTAGGTGCATGTGTGTGTGTAAAAAGACACGAAGTCACAAGCCTTCCAAATATCATGCAAGGGTGTGTGTCTGTGTGTGTGTGTGTGTGTGTGTAAATATGACACGACGTCCGAAGCCCTCCAGAGATTCTGCAAGAGTGTGAGTGTGTGTGTGTTTGTGTGCAAAAAGGACACGAATTCAGAAGCCCTCCAGAGTTCCGGAAAGTTTGGGTGTGAGTGTGCTTATGAGTGTGTAAAAAGCACACTAATCAGAAGCCCTCTAGAGATTCTGAAATGGTTTGTGTGTGTGAGTGTGTAAAATGGACACAAAATCAGAACTCTCCAGGGTATATGGAAGGCTATGAGTGTGAATGTGTGTGCTTGTAAGAAGGACACGAAGTCAAAAGCCCTCTAGAGTTTCTGCAGGGGTCTGAGTGTGTGTGTGTGTGTGTGTATGTGAGTGTGTAAAATGAACACGATAACAGAAGCTCTCCAGAGAATCTGGACGGGTATGAGTGTGAATGTGTGTGTATGTGTTTGTGTGTGTAAGAAGGACACAAAGTCAAAAGCCCTCTAGAGTTTCTGCAGGGGTATGAGTATGAGTGTGTGTGTGTGTTTGTAAAAAGGACACAAATTCAGAAGCCCTCCAGAGATACTGCAAGATTGTGTGTGTGTGTGTGTGTGTGTGTAAAAAGGAAACCAAATCAGTAGCCTTCTAGAGATTTGAAAGGATGTGTGTGGGTGTGAGTGTAAAGGACACGAAGTCAGAAGCTCTCAAGGGATTCTGCAAGTGTATGAGTGTGTGTCAAAAGGGCACGAAGTAAGACGCCCTCCAGTGATTCTTCAAAGGTATGAGTGTTTGTATGTGTGTGTCAAAATAGGATATGAATTCAGGAGCCCTCCAGAGTTTCTGCAAGTATATGAGTGTGAGTGTGTGTGTGTGTGTTGTGTGTAAAAAGGAAACAAAATCAGAAGCCCTCTAGTGATTCTGTAAGGGTGTGTGTGTGAATGTGTAAAAAGGACACAAAGTCAGAAGCCCTCTAGATATTATTCAACAGTGTGTGCGGGTGAGAGTGTTTAAAAAAGGACAAAGGTCGGAAGTCCTCCAGAGGTTCAGCCAGGTATTTGTGTGTGTGTGTGTGTGTCTAAAAAGGACACGTAATCAAAAGCCCTCTAGACATTCTGCAAGGGTGTGTGCGTGTGTGTATGTGTGTGTATGAGTGTGTAAAAAGAACATGAAGTCTGAAGCACTCCAAATGTTCTGCAAGGGTGTGTGTGTGTGTAAAAGGACACGAAGTCAGAATCCCTCCAGATGTTCTGCAGTGGTGTGAATGTATGTGTATATGTAAAAAGACCTTGAAATAAGAAGCCCTGTAGAGATTCGGCAAGGTTGTGAGTGTGTGTGTGTTTGTCTAAAAAGGACATGAAATTAGAAGTCCTCCAGAGATTCTGCAAGGGTCCATGCCTGTGTGTATGTGTCTGTGTGAGTGTGTAAAAAGGACACGAAGTCAGAAGCCCTCCAGAGTTTCGGCAAGTGTTGAGTGTGTTTATGTGTGTGTGTAAAAAAAGACACTAATCAGAAGCCCTCTAGAGATTCTGAAACGGGGTGTGTGTGTGTGTGTGTGTGAGTGTGTAAAATGTACATGAAATCAGAAGCTCTCCAGAGAATCTGGAAGGGTATGAGTGTGAGTGTGTGTGTATGTGTGTGTGTGTGTAAGAAGGACACGGAGTCAAAAGCTCTCTAGAGTTTCGGCAGGGGTCTGAGTGTGTGTGTGTTTGTGTGTGTGTATGTGTGTGTGTGTGTGTGTGTAAAATGGACACGAAGTCAGAGGCCCTCCAGAGATTCTGCAAAATTGTGTGTGTTTGTGTAAAAAGGAAACCAAATCAGTAGACTTCTAGAGATTTGCAAGGATGTGTGTGTGTGTGAGAGAGTAAAGGACACGAAGTCAGAAGCTCTCAAGGGATTCTGCAAGTGTATGAGTGTGTGTCAAAAGGGCACGAAGTAAGACGCCCTCCAGAGATGCTTCAAAGGTATGAGTGTTTGTGTGTGTGTGTCAATATAGGACATGAATTCAGGAGCCCTCAAGAGATTCAGCAAGGGTGCGTGATAGTGTGTGTGTGTGTGTGTGTGTGTAAAAAGGATAGTAAATCAGAAGCCTTCTAGAGATTCTGAAATGGTGTGTATGTGTATGTGTAAAAAGGAGAAGTCAGAAGACCTGCAGATATTCTGCAAGGGTGTGTGTGCGTGTGTGTGTACAAAGGACACGAGGTCAGAAGCACTCCAGATATTCTGCAACGGTGTTTGTGTGTGTGTTTGTGTGTGTGTGTGTGTGTGTGTAAAAAGGACAGGAATTCAGAAGCCTTCCAGAGATTCTGAAAGTGTATGAGTGTGAGTGTGTGTGTGTAAAAAGGACACGAAGTCAGAAACCCACCAGAGATTCTGCAAGATTGTGTTTGTGTTTGTTTAAAAAGGAAACCAAATCAGTAGGCTTCTAGAGATTTGCAAGGATGTGTGTGGTGTGAGTGTAAAGGACACAAAGTCAAAAGCTCTCAAGGGATTCTGCAAGTGTATGAGTGTGTGTCAAAAGGGCAGGAAGTATGAAGCCCTCCAGAGATTCTTCAAAGGTGTGAGTGTTTGTGTGTGTGTGTGTCAAAAAAGGACGTGAATTCAAAAGCCTTCCAGAGATTCTCCAAGTGTATGAGTGTGATTGTGTGTGTGTGTGTGAAAAAGGACAGGAAGTAAAAAATAAATAAATAAAAAAGGACACGAAGTCAGAAGACCTGCAGATATTCTGCAAGTGTGTGTGTGTGCTTGTGTGTGTACAAAGGACATGAGGTCAGAAGCCCTCCACATATTCTCAAGAGTGTGCTTGTGTGTGTGTGTGTGTGTTTAAAAAGGACACGAAGTCAGAAGCCCTCCAGAGATTCTGCAAGTGTATGAGTGTGAGTGTGTTTATGTGTGTGTGTAAAAAGGACACGAAGTCAGAATCCCTCCAGATAATCTGCAAGGGTAGGTGCATGTGTGTGTGTAAAAAGACAGGAACTCACAAGCCTTCCAAATATCATGCAAGGGTGTGTGTCTGTGTGTGTGTGTGTGTGTAAATATGACACGACGTCCGAAGCCCTCCAGAGATTCTGCAAGAGTGTGAGTGTGTGTGTGTTTGTGTGCAAAAAGGACACGAATTCAGAAGCCCTCCAGAGTTCCGGCAAGTTTTGGGTGTGAGTGTGCTTATGAGTGTGTAAAAAGCACACTAATCAGAAGCCCTCTAGAGATTCTGAAATGGTTTGTGTGTGTGAGTGTGTAAAATGGACACAAAATCAGAACTCTCCAGGGTATATGGAAGGCTATGAGTGTGAATGTGTGTGTATGTGTGTGTTTGTAAGAAGGACACGAAGTCAAAAGCCCTCTAGAGTTTCTGCAGGGGTCTGAGTGTGTGTGTGTGTATGTGAGTGTGTAAAATGAACACGATAACAGAAGCTCTCCAGAGAATCTGGAAGGGTATGAGTGTGAATGTGTGTGTATGTGTTTGTGTGTGTAAGAAGGACACAAAGTCAAAAGCCCTCTAGAGTTTCTGCAGGGGTCTGAGTGTGTGTGTGTTTGTGTGTGTGTGTGTGTGTGTGTAAAAAGGACACAAATTCAGAAGCCCTCCAGAGTTTCTGCAAGATTGTGTGTGTGTGTGTGTGTGTAAAAAGGAAACCAAATCAGTAGCCTTCTAGAGATTTGAAAGGATGTGTGTGGGTGTGAGTGTAAAGGACACGAAGTCAGAAGCTCTCAAGGGATTCTGCAAGTGTATGAGTGTGTGTCAAAAGGGCACGAAGTAAGACGCCCTCCAGAGATTCTTCAAAGGTATGAGTGTTTGTGTGTGTGTGTCAAAATAGGACATGAATTCAGGAGCCCTCAAGAGATTCAGCAAGGGTGCGTGATAGTGTGTGTGTGTAAAAAGGATAGTAAATCAGAAGCCTTCTAGAGATTCTGCAATGGTGTGTATGTGTATGTGTAAAAAGGAGAAGTCAGAAGACCTGAAGATATTCTGCAAGGGTGTGTGTGCGTGTGTGTGTACAAAGGACACGAGGTCAGAAGCACTCCAGATATTCTGCAACGGTGTTTGTGTGTGTGTTTGTGTGTGTGTGTGTGTGTGTGTGTGTGTAAAAAGGACAGGAATTCAGAAGCCCTCCAGAGATTCTGAAAGTGTATGAGTGTGAGTGTGTGTGTGTAAAAAGGACACGAAGTCAGAAGCCCACCAGAGATTCTGCAAGATTGTGTGTGTGTTTGTTTAAAAAGGAAACCAAATCAGTAGGCTTCTAGAGATTTGCAAGGATGTGTGTGGTGTGAGTGTAAAGGACACAAAGTCAAAAGCTCTCAAGGGATTCTGCAAGTGTATGAGTGTGTGTCAAAAGGGCAGGAAGTATGAAGCCCTCCAGAGATTCTTCAAAGGTGTGAGTGTTTGTGTGTGTGTGTGTCAAAAAAGGACGTGAATTCAAAAGCCTTCCAGAGATTCTCCAAGTGTATGAGTGTGATTGTGTGTGTGTGTGTGTGTGTGAAAAAGGACAGGAAGTAAAAAATAAATAAATAAAAAAGGACACGAAGTCAGAAGACCTGCAGATATTCTGCAAGTGTGTGTGTGTGCTTGTGTGTGTACAAAGGACATGAGGTCAGAAGCCCTCCACATATTCTCAAGAGTGTGCGTGTGTGTGTGTGTGTGTGTTTAAAAAGGACACGAAGTCAGAAGCCCTCCAGAGATTCTGCAAGTGTATGAGTGTGAGTGTGTTTATGTGTGTGTGTAAAAAGGACACGAAGTCAGAATCCCTCCAGATAATCTGCAAGGGTAGGTGCATGTGTGTGTGTAAAAAGACACGAAGTCACAAGCCTTCCAAATATCATGCAAGGGTGTGTGTCTGTGTGTGTGTGTGTGTGTGTGTGTAAATATGACACGACGTCCGAAGCCCTCCAGAGATTCTGCAAGAGTGTGAGTGTGTGTGTGTTTGTGTGCAAAAAGGACACGAATTCAGAAGCCCTCCAGAGTTCCGGCAAGTTTTGGGTGTGAGTGTGCTTATGAGTGTGTAAAAAGCACACTAATCAGAAGCCCTCTAGAGATTCTGAAATGGTTTGTGTGTGTGAGTGTGTAAAATGGACACAAAATCAGAACTCTCCAGGGTATATGGAAGGCTATGAGTGTGAATGTGTGTGTATGTGTGTGCTTGTAAGAAGGACACGAAGTCAAAAGCCCTCTAGAGTTTCTGCAGGGGTCTGAGTGTGTGTGTGTGTATGTGAGTGTGTAAAATGAACACGATAACAGAAGTTCTCCAGAGAATCTGGAAGGGTATGAGTGTGAATGTGTGTGTATGTGTTTGTGTGTGTAAGAAGGACACAAAGTCAAAAGCCCTCTAGAGTTTCTGCAGGGGTATGAGTGTGAGGGTGTGTGTGTGTGTGTAAAAAGGACACAAATTCAGAAGCCCTCCAGAGATTCTGCAAGATTGTGTGTGTGTGTGTGTAAAAAGGAAACCAAATCAGTAGCCTTCTAGAGATTTGAAAGGATGTGTGTGGGTGTGAGTGTAAAGGACACGAAGTCAGAAGCTCTCAAGGGATTCTGCAAGTGTATGAGTGTGTGTCAAAAGGGCAGGAAGTATGAAGCCCTCCAGAGATTCTTCAAAGATGTGAGTGTTTGTGTGTGTGTGTGTGTCAAAAAAGGAAGTGAATTCAAAAGCCTTCCAGAGATTCTCCAAGTGTATGAGTGTGATTGTGTGTGTGTGTGTGTGTGTGTGTGTGAAAAAGGACAGGAAGCAAAAAATAAATAAATAAAAAAGGACACGAAGTCAGAAGACCTGCAGATATTCTGCAAGTGTGTGTGTGTGCTTGTGTGTGTACAAAGGACATGAGGTCAGAAGCCCTCCAGATATTCTCAAGAGTGTGCGTGTGTGTGTGTGTTTAAAAAGGACACGAAGTCAGAAGCCCTCCAGAGATTCTGCAAGTGTATGAGTGTGAGTGTGTTTATGTGTGTGTGTAAAAAGGACACGAAGTCAGAATCCCTCCAGATAATCTGCAAGGGTAGGTGCATGTGTGTGTGTAAAAAGGACACGAAGTCAGAAGCCCTCCAGAGTTTCGGCAAGTGTTGAGTGTGTTTATGTGTGTGTGTAAAAAAGACACTAATCAGAAGCCCTCTAGAGATTCTGAAACGGGGTGTGTGTGTGTGTGTGTGAGTGTGTAAAATGTACATGAAATCAGAAGCTCTCCAGAGAATCTGGAAGGGTATGAGTGTGAGTGTGTGTGTATGTGTGTGTGTGTGTAAGAAGGACACGGAGTCAAAAGCTCTCTAGAGTTTCGGCAGGGGTCGGAGTGTGTGTGTGTTTGTGTGTGTGTATGTGTGTGTGTGTGTGTGGGTAAAATGGACACGAAGTCAGAGGCCCTCCAGAGATTCTGCAAAATTGTGTGTGTTTGTGTAAAAAGGAAACCAAATCAGTAGACTTCTAGAGATTTGCAAGGATGTGTGTGTGTGTGAGAGAGTAAAGGACACGAAGTCAGAAGCTCTCAAGGGATTCTGCAAGTGTATGAGTGTGTGTCAAAAGGGCACGAAGTAAGACGCCCTCCAGAGATGCTTCAAAGGTATGAGTGTTTGTGTGTGTGTGTCAAAATAGGACATGAATTCAGGAGCCCTCAAGAGATTCAGCAAGGGTGCGTGATAGTGTGTGTGTGTGTGTTTGTGTAAAAAGGATAGTAAATCAGAAGCCTTCTTGAGATTCTGAAATGGTGTGTATGTGTATGTGTAAAAAGGAGAAGTCAGAAGACCTGCAGATATTCTGCAAGGGTGTGTGTGCGTGTGTGTGTACAAAGGACACGAGGTCAGAAGCACTCCAGATATTCTGCAACGGTGTTTGTGTGTGTGTTTGTGTGTGTGTGTGTGTGTGTGTGTAAAAAGGACAGGAATTCAGAAGCCCTCCAGAGATTCTGAAAGTGTATGAGTGTGAGTGTGTGTGTGTAAAAAGGACACGAAGTCAGAAACCCACCAGAGATTCTGCAAGATTGTGTTTGTGTTTGTTTAAAAAGGAAACCAAATCAGTAGGCTTCTAGAGATTTGCAAGGATGTGTGTGGTGTGAGTGTAAAGGACACAAAGTCAAAAGCTCTCAAGGGATTCTGCAAGTGTATGAGTGTGTGTCAAAAGGGCAGGAAGTATGAAGCCCTCCAGAGATTCTTCAAAGGTGTGAGTGTTTGTGTGTGTGTGTGTCAAAAAAGGACGTGAATTCAAAAGCCTTCCAGAGATTCTCCAAGTGTATGAGTGTGATTGTGTGTGTGTGTGTGTGAAAAAGGACAGGAAGTAAAAAATAAATAAATAAAAAAGGACACGAAGTCAGAAGACCTGCAGATATTCTGCAAGTGTGTGTGTGTGCTTGTGTGTGTACAAAGGACATGAGGTCAGAAGCCCTCCACATATTCTCAAGAGTGTGCTTGTGTGTGTGTGTGTGTGTGTGTTTAAAAAGGACACGAAGTCAGAAGCCCTCCAGAGATTCTGCAAGTGTATGAGTGTGAGTGTGTTTATGTGTGTGTGTAAAAAGGACACGAAGTCAGAATCCCTCCAGATAATCTGCAAGGGTAGGTGCATGTGTGTGTGTGTAAAAAGACAGGAACTCACAAGCCTTCCAAATATCATGCAAGGGTGTGTGTCTGTGTGTGTGTGTGTGTGTAAATATGACACGACGTCCGAAGCCCTCCAGAGATTCTGCAAGAGTGTGAGTGTGTGTGTGTTTGTGTGCAAAAAGGACACGAATTCAGAAGCCCTCCAGAGTTCCGGCAAGTTTTGGGTGTGAGTGTGCTTATGAGTGTGTAAAAAGCACACTAATCAGAAGCCCTCTAGAGATTCTGAAATGGTTTGTGTGTGTGAGTGTGTAAAATGGACACAAAATCAGAACTCTCCAGGGTATATGGAAGGCTATGAGTGTGAATGTGTGTGTATGTGTGTGTTTGTAAGAAGGACACGAAGTCAAAAGCCCTCTAGAGTTTCTGCAGGGGTCTGAGTGTGTGTGTGTGTATGTGAGTGTGTAAAATGAACACGATAACAGAAGCTCTCCAGAGAATCTGGAAGGGTATGAGTGTGAATGTGTGTGTATGTGTTTGTGTGTGTAAGAAGGACACAAAGTCAAAAGCCCTCTAGAGTTTCTGCAGGGGTCTGAGTGTGAGTGTGTGTGTGTGTGTGTGTGTGTAAAAAGGACACAAATTCAGAAGCCCTCCAGAGTTTCTGCAAGATTGTGTGTGTGTGTGTGTGTGTAAAAAGGAAACCAAATCAGTAGCCTTCTAGAGATTTGAAAGGATGTGTGTGGGTGTGAGTGTAAAGGACACGAAGTCAGAAGCTCTCAAGGGATTCTGCAAGTTTATGAGTGTGTGTCAAAACGGCACGAAGTAAGACGCCCTCCAGAGATTCTTCAAAGGTATGAGTGTTTGTGTGTGTGTGTCAAAATAGGACATGAATTCAGGAGCCCTCAAGAGATTCAGCAAGGGTGCGTGATAGTGTGTGTGTGTAAAAAGGATAGTAAATCAGAAGCCTTCTAGAGATTCTGCAATGGTGTGTATGTGTATGTGTAAAAAGGAGAAGTCAGAAGACCTGAAGATATTCTGCAAGGGTGTGTGTGCGTGTGTGTGTACAAAGGACACGAGGTCAGAAGCACTCCAGATATTCTGCAACGGTGTTTGTGTGTGTGTTTGTGTGTGTGTGTGTGTGTGTGTGTGTAAAAAGGACAGGAATTCAGAAGCCCTCCAGAGATTCTGAAAGTGTATGAGTGTGAGTGTGTGTGTGTAAAAAGGACACGAAGTCAGAAGCCCACCAGAGATTCTGCAAGATTGTGTGTGTGTTTGTTTAAAAAGGAAACCAAATCAGTAGGCTTCTAGAGATTTGCAAGGATGTGTGTGGTGTGAGTGTAAAGGACACAAAGTCAAAAGCTCTCAAGGGATTCTGCAAGTGTATGAGTGTGTGTCAAAAGGGCAGGAAGTATGAAGCCCTCCAGAGATTCTTCAAAGGTGTGAGTGTTTGTGTGTGTGTCAAAAAAGGACGTGAATTCAAAAGCCTTCCAGAGATTCTCCAAGTGTATGAGTGTGATTGTGTGTGTGTGTGTGTGAAAAAGGACAGGAAGTAAAAAATAAATAAATAAAAAAGGACACGAAGTCAGAAGACCTGCAGATATTCTGCAAGTGTGTGTGTGTGCTTGTGTGTGTACAAAGGACATGAGGTCAGAAGCCCTCCACATATTCTCAAGAGTGTGCGTGTGTGTGTGTGTGTGTGTTTAAAAAGGACACGAAGTCAGAAGCCCTCCAGAGATTCTGCAAGTGTATGAGTGTGAGTGTGTTTATGTGTGTGTGTAAAAAGGACACGAAGTCAGAATCCCTCCAGATAATCTGCAAGGGTAGGTGCATGTGTGTGTGTAAAAAGACACGAAGTCACAAGCCTTCCAAATATCATGCAAGGGTGTGTGTCTGTGTGTGTGTGTGTGTGTGTGTAAATATGACACGACGTCCGAAGCCCTCCAGAGATTCTGCAAGAGTGTGAGTGTGTGTGTGTTTGTGTGCAAAAAGGACACGAATTCAGAAGCCCTCCAGAGTTCCGGCAAGTTTTGGGTGTGAGTGTGCTTATGAGTGTGTAAAAAGCACACTAATCAGAAGCCCTCTAGAGATTCTGAAATGGTTTGTGTGTGTGAGTGTGTAAAATGGACACAAAATCAGAACTCTCCAGGGTATATGGAAGGCTATGAGTGTGAATGTGTGTGTATGTGTGTGCTTGTAAGAAGGACACGAAGTCAAAAGCCCTCTAGAGTTTCTGCAGGGGTCTGAGTGTGTGTGTGTGTATGTGAGTGTGTAAAATGAACACGATAGCAGAAGTTCTCCAGAGAATCTGGAAGGGTATGAGTGTGAATGTGTGTGTATGTGTTTGTGTGTGTAAGAAGGACACAAAGTCAAAAGCCCTCTAGAGTTTCTGCAGGGGTATGAGTGTGAGGGTGTGTGTGTGTGTGTAAAAAGGACACAAATTCAGAAGCCCTCCAGAGATATTCTGCAAGATTGTGTGTGTGTGTGTGTAAAAAGGAAACCAAATCAGTAGCCTTCTAGAGATTTGAAAGGATGTGTGTGGGTGTGAGTGTAAAGGACACGAAGTCAGAAGCTCTCAAGGGATTCTGCAAGTGTATGAGTGTGTGTCAAAAGGGCAGGAAGTATGAAGCCCTCCAGAGATTCTTCAAAGATGTGAGTGTTTGTGTGTGTGTGTGTCAAAAAAGGACGTGAATTCAAAAGCCTTCCAGAGATTCTCCAAGTGTATGAGTGTGATTGTGTGTGTGTGTGTGTGTGTGTGAAAAAGGACAGGAAGCAAAAAATAAATAAATAAAAAAGGACACGAAGTCAGAAGACCTGCAGATATTCTGCAAGTGTGTGTGTGTGCTTGTGTGTGTACAAAGGACATGAGGTCAGAAGCCCTCCAGATATTCTCAAGAGTGTGCGTGTGTGTGTGTGTTTAAAAAGGACACGAAGTCAGAAGCCCTCCAGAGATTCTGCAAGTGTATGAGTGTGAGTGTGTTTATGTGTGTGTGTAAAAAGAACACTAAGTCAGAATCCCTCCAGATAATCTGCAAGGGTAGGTGCATGTGTGTGTGTAAAAAGGACACGAAGTCAGAAGCCCTCCAGAGTTTCGGCAAGTGTTGAGTGTGTTTATGTGTGTGTGTAAAAAAGACACTAATCAGAAGCCCTCTAGAGATTCTGAAACGGGGTGTGTGTGTGTGTGTGTGAGTGTGTAAAATGTACATGAAATCAGAAGCTCTCCAGAGAATCTGGAAGGGTATGAGTGTGAGTGTGTGTGTATGTGTGTGTGTGTGTAAGAAGGACACGGAGTCAAAAGCTCTCTAGAGTTTCGGCAGGGGTCTGAGTGTGTGTGTGTTTGTGTGTGTGTGTGTGTGTGTGTAAAATGGACACGAAGTCAGAGGCCCTCCAGAGATTCTGCAAAATTGTGTGTGTTTGTGTAAAAAGGAAACCAAATCAGTAGACTTCTAGAGATTTGCAAGGATGTGTGTGTGTGTGAGAGAGTAAAGGACACGAAGTCAGAAGCTCTCAAGGGATTCTGCAAGTGTATGAGTGTGTGTCAAAAGGGCACGAAGTAAGACGCCCTCCAGAGATGCTTCAAAGGTATGAGTGTTTGTGTGTGTGTGTCAAAATAGGACATGAATTCAGGAGCCCTCAAGAGATTCACAAGGGTGCGTGATAGTGTGTGTGTGTGTGTGTGTGTGTAAAAAGGATAGTAAATCAGAAGCCTTCTAGAGATTCTGAAATGGTGTGTATGTGTATGTGTAAAAAGGAGAAGTCAGAAGACCTGCAGATATTCTGCAAGGGTGTGTGTGCGTGTGTGTACAAAGGACACGAGGTCAGAAGCACTCCAGATATTCTGCAACGGTGTTTGTGTGTGTGTTTGTGTGTGTGTGTGTGTGTGTGTGTAAAAAGGACAGGAATTCAGAAGCCCTCCAGAGATTCTGAAAGTGTATGAGTGTGAGTGTGTGTGTGTAATAAGGACACGAAGTCAGAAACCCACCAGAGATTCTGCAAGATTGTGTTTGTGTTTGTTTAAAAAGGAAACCAAATCAGTAGGCTTCTAGAGATTTGCAAGGATGTGTGTGGTGTGAGTGTAAAGGACACAAAGTCAAAAGCTCTCAAGGGATTCTGCAAGTATATGAGTGTGTGTCAAAAGGGCAGGAAGTATGAAGCCCTCCAGAGATTCTTCAAAGGTGTGAGTGTTTGTGTGTGTGTGTGTCAAAAAAGGACGTGAATTCAAAAGCCTTCCAGAGATTCTCCAAGTGTATGAGTGTGATTGTGTGTGTGTGTGTGTGTGAAAAAGGACAGGAAGTAAAAAATAAATAAATAAAAAAGGACACGAAGTCAGAAGACCTGCAGATATTCTGCAAGTGTGTGTGTGTGCTTGTGTGTGTACAAAGGACATGAGGTCAGAAGCCCTCCACATATTCTCAAGAGTGTGCTTGTGTGTGTGTGTGTGTGTTTAAAAAGGACACGAAGTCAGAAGCCCTCCAGAGATTCTGCAAGTGTATGAGTGTGAGTGTGTTTATGTGTGTGTGTAAAAAGGACACGAAGTCAGAATCCCTCCAGATAATCTGCAAGGGTAGGTGCATGTGTGTGTGTAAAAAGACAGGAACTCACAAGCCTTCCAAATATCATGCAAGGGTGTGTGTCTGTGTGTGTGTGTGTGTAAATATGACACGACGTCCGAAGCCCTCCAGAGATTCTGCAAGAGTGTGAGTGTGTGTGTGTGTTTGTGTGCAAAAAGGACACGAATTCAGAAGCCCTCCAGAGTTCCGGCAAGTTTTGGGTGTGAGTGTGCTTATGAGTGTGTAAAAAGCACACTAATCAGAAGCCCTCTAGAGATTCTGAAATGGTTTGTGTGTGTGAGTGTGTAAAATGGACACAAAATCAGAACTCTCCAGGGTATATGGAAGGCTATGAGTGTGAATGTGTGTGTATGTGTGTGCTTGTAAGAAGGACACGAAGTCAAAAGCCCTCTAGAGTTTCTGCAGGGGTCTGAGTGTGTGTGTGTGTATGTGAGTGTGTAAAATGAACACGATAACAGAAGCTCTCCAGAGAATCTGGAAGGGTATGAGTGTGAATGTGTGTGTATGTGTTTGTGTGTGTAAGAAGGACACAAAGTCAAAAGCCCTCTAGAGTTTCTGCAGGGGTCTGAGTGTGAGTGTGTGTGTGTGTGTGTGTGTGTGTGTAAAAAGGACACAAATTCAGAAGCCCTCCAGAGTTTCTGCAAGATTGTGTGTGTGTGTGTGTAAAAAGGAAACCAAATCAGTAGCCTTCTAGAGATTTGAAAGGATGTGTGTGGGTGTGAGTGTAAAGGACACGAAGTCAGAAGCTCTCAAGGGATTCTGCAAGTTTATGAGTGTGTGTCAAAAGGGCACGAAGTAAGACGCCCTCCAGAGATTCTTCAAAGGTATGAGTGTTTGTGTGTGTGTGTCAAAATAGGACATGAATTCAGGAGCCCTCAAGAGATTCAGCAAGGGTGCGTGATAGTGTGTGTGTGTAAAAAGGATAGTAAATCAGAAGCCTTCTAGAGATTCTGCAATGGTGTGTATGTGTATGTGTAAAAAGGAGAAGTCAGAAGACCTGCAGATATTCTGCAAGGGTGTGTGTGCGTGTGTGTGTACAAAGGACACGAGGTCAGAAGCACTCCAGATATTCTGCAACGGTGTTTGTGTGTGTGTTTGTGTGTGTGTGTGTGTGTGTGTGTAAAAAGGACAGGAATTCAGAAGCCCTCCAGAGATTCTGCAAGTGTATGAGTGTGAGTGTGTGTGTGTAAAAAGGACACGAAGTCAGAAGCCCACCAGAGATTCTGCAAGATTGTGTGTGTGTTTGTTTAAAAAGGAAACCAAATCAGTAGGCTTCTAGAGATTTGCAAGGATGTGTGTGGTGTGAGTGTAAAGGACACAAAGTCAAAAGCTCTCAAGGGATTCTGCAAGTGTATGAGTGTGTGTCAAAAGGGCAGGAAGTATGAAGCCCTCCAGAGATTCTTCAAAGGTGTGAGTGTTTGTGTGTGTGTGTGTGTCAAAAAAGGACGTGAATTCAAAAGCCTTCCAGAGATTCTCCAAGTGTATGAGTGTGATTGTGTGTGTGTGTGTGTGTGAAAAAGGACAGGAAGTAAAAAATAAATAAATAAAAAAGGACACGAAGTCAGAAGACCTGCAGATATTCTGCAAGTATGTGTGTGTGTGCTTGTGTGTGTACAAAGGACATGAGGTCAGAAGCCCTCCAGATAATCTCAAGAGTGTGCGTGTGTGTGTGTGTGTGTTTAAAAAGGACACGAAGTCAGAAGCCCTCCAGAGATTCTGCAAGTGTATGAGTGTGAGTGTGTTTATGTGTGTGTGTAAAAAGGACACGAAGTCAGAATCCCTCCAGATAATCTGCAAGGGTAGGTGCATGTGTGTGTGTAAAAAGACACGAAGTCACAAGCCTTCCAAATATCATGCAAGGGTGTGTGTCTGTGTGTGTGTGTGTGTGTAAATATGACACGACGTCCGAAGCCCTCCAGAGATTCTGCAAGAGTGTGAGTGTGTGTGTGTTTGTGTGCAAAAAGGACACGAATTCAGAAGCCCTCCAGAGTTCCGGCAAGTTTTGGGTGTGAGTGTGCTTATGAGTGTGTAAAAAGCACACTAATCAGAAGCCCTCTAGAGATTCTGAAATGGTTTGTGTGTGTGAGTGTGTAAAATGGACACAAAATCAGACCTCTCCAGGGTATATGGAAGGCTATGAGTGTGAATGTGTGTGTATGTGTGTGCTTGTAAGAAGGACACGAAGTCAAAAGCCCTCTAGAGTTTCTGCAGGGGTCTGAGTGTGTGTGTATGTATGTGAGTGTGTAAAATGAACATGATAACAGAAGCTCTCCAGAGAATCTGGAAGGGTATGAGTGTGAATGTGTGTTTATGTGTTTGTGTGTGTAAGAAGGACACAAAGTCAAAAGCCCTCTAGAGTTTCTGCAGGGGTATGAGTGTGAGTGTGTGTGTAAAAAGGACACAAATTCAGAAGCCCTCCAGAGATTCTGCAAGATTGTGTGTGTGTTTGTGTGTAAAAAGGAAACCAAATCAGTAGCCTTCTAGAGATTTGAAAGGATGTGTGTGGGTGTGAGTGTAAAGGACACGAAGTCAGAAGCTCTCAAGGGATTCTGCAAGTGTATGAGTGTGTGTCAAAAGGGCACGAAGTAAGACGCCCTCCAGAGATTCTTCAAAGGTATGAGTGTTTGTGTGTGTGTGTCAAAATAGGATATGAATTCAGGAGCCCTCCAGAGTTTCTGCAAGTGTATGAGTGTGAGTGTGTGTGTGTGTGTGTTGTGTGTAAAAAGGAAACAAAATCAGAAGCCCTCTAGTGATTCTGTAAGGGTGTGTGTGTGAATGTGTAAAAAGGACACAAAGTCAGAAGCCCTCTAGATATTATTCAACAGTGTGTGCGGGTGAGAGTGTTTAAAAAAGGACAAAGGTCGGAAGTCCTCCAGAGGTTCAGCCAGGGTATGTGTGTGTGTGTGTGTGTGTGTGTGTGTCTAAAAAGGACACGTAATCAAAAGCCCTCTAGACATTCTGCAAGGGTGTGTGCGTGTGTGTATGTGTGTGTATGAGTGTGTAAAAAGAACATGAAGTCTGAAGCACTCCAAATGTTCTGCAAGGGTGTGTGTGTGTGTAAAAGGACACGAAGTCAGAATCCCTCCAGATGTTCTGCAGTGGTGTGAATGTATGTGTATATGTAAAAAGACCTTGAAATCAGAAGCCCTGTAGAGATTCGGCAAGCTTGTGAGTGTGTGTGTGTGTGTGTGTTTGTCTAAAAAGGACATGAAATTAGAAGTCCTCCAGAGATTCTGCAAGGGTCCATGCCTGTGTGTATGTGTCTGTGTGAGTGTGTAAAAAGGACACGAAGTCAGAAGCCCTCCAGAGTTTCGGCAAGTGTTGAGTGTGTTTATGTGTGTGTGTAAAAAAGACACTAATCAGAAGCCCTCTAGAGATTCTGAAAAGGGGTGTGTGTGTGTGTGTGTGTGTGTGTGAGTGTGTAAAATGTACATGAAATCAGAAGCTCTCCAGAGAATCTGGAAGGGTATGAGTGTGAATGTGTGTGTATGTGTGTGTGTGTGTGTGTAAGAAGGACACGGAGTCAAAAGCCCTCTAGAGTTTCTGCAGGGGTCTGAGTGTGTGTGTGTTTGTGTGTGTGTTCTGCAGGGGTCTGAGTGTGTGTGTGTTTGTGTGTGTGTGTGTGTGTGTAAAATGGACACGAAGTCAGAAGCCCTCCAGAGATTCTGCAAAATTGTGTGTGTTTGTGTAAAAAGGAAACCAAATCAGTAGACTTCTAGAGATTTGCAAGGATGTGTGTGTGTGTGAGAGTGTAAAGGACACGAAGTCAGAAGCTCTCAAGGGATTCTGCAAGTGTATGAGTGTGTGTCAAAAGGGCACGAAGTAAGACGCCCTCCAGAGATTCTTCAAAGGTATGAGTGTTTGTGTGTGTGTGTCAAAATAGGACATGAATTCAGGAGCCCTCAAGAGATTCAGCAAGGGTGCGTGATAGTGTGTGTGTGTGTGTAAAAAGTATAGTAAATCAGAAGCCTTCTAGAGATTCTGCAATGGTGTGTATGTGTATGTGTAAAAAGGAGAAGTCAGAAGACCTGCAGATATTCTGCAAGGGTGTGTGTGCGTGTGTGTGTACAAAGGACACGAGGTCAGAAGCCCTCCAGATATTCTGCAACGGTGTTTGTGTGTGTGTTTGTGTGTGTGTGTGTGTGTGTAAAAAGGACAGGAATTCAGAAGCCCTCCAGAGATTCTGAAAGTGTATGAGTGTGAGTGTGTGTGTGTAAAAAGGACACGAAGTCAGAAGCCCACCAGAGATTCTGCAAGATTGTGTTTGTGTTTGTTTAAAAAGGAAACCAAATCAGTAGGCTTCTAGAGATTTGCAAGGATGTGTGTGGTGTGAGTGTAAAGGACACAAAGTCAAAAGCTCTCAAGGGATTCTGCAAGTGTATGAGTGTGTGTCAAAAGGGCAGGAAGTATGAAGCCCTCCAGAGATTCTTCAAAGGTGTGAGTGTTTGTGTGTGTGTGTGTGTGTCAAAAAAGGACGTGAATTCAAAAGCCTTCCAGCGATTCTCCAAGTGTATGAGTGTGATTGTGTGTGTGTGTGTGTGAAAAAGGACAGGAAGTAAAAAATAAATAAATAAAAAAGGACACGAAGTCAGAAGACCTGCAGATATTCTGCAAGTGTGTGTGTGTGCTTGTGTGTGTACAAAGGACATGAGGTCAGAAGCCCTCCACATATTCTCAAGAGTGTGCTTGTGTGTGTGTGTGTGTGTTTAAAAAGGACACGAAGTCAGAAGCCCTCCAGAGATTCTGCAAGTGTATGAGTGTGAGTGTGTTTATGTGTGTGTGTAAAAAGGACACGAAGTCAGAATCCCTCCAGATAATCTGCAAGGGTAGGTGCATGTGTGTGTGTAAAAAGACAGGAACTCACAAGCCTTCCAAATATCATGCAAGGGTGTGTGTCTGTGTGTGTGTGTGTGTAAATATGACACGACGTCCGAAGCCCTCCAGAGATTCTGCAAGAGTGTGAGTGTGTGTGTGTGTTTGTGTGCAAAAAGGACACGAATTCAGAAGCCCTCCAGAGTTCCGGCAAGTTTTGGGTGTGAGTGTGCTTATGAGTGTGTAAAAAGCACACTAATCAGAAGCCCTCTAGAGATTCTGAAATGGTTTGTGTGTGTGAGTGTGTAAAATGGACACAAAATCAGAACTCTCCAGGGTATATGGAAGGCTATGAGTGTGAATGTGTGTGTATGTGTGTGTTTGTAAGAAGGACACGAAGTCAAAAGCCCTCTAGAGTTTCTGCAGGGGTCTGAGTGTGTGTGTGTGTATGTGAGTGTGTAAAATGAACACGATAACAGAAGCTCTCCAGAGAATCTGGAAGGGTATGAGTGTGAATGTGTGTGTATGTGTTTGTGTGTGTAAGAAGGACACAAAGTCAAAAGCCCTCTAGAGTTTCTGCAGGGGTCTGAGTGTGAGTGTGTGTGTGTGTGTGTGTGTGTAAAAAGGACACAAATTCAGAAGCCCTCCAGAGTTTCTGCAAGATTGTGTGTGTGTGTGTGTAAAAAGGAAACCAAATCAGTAGCCTTCTAGAGATTTGAAAGGATGTGTGTGGGTGTGAGTGTAAAGGACACGAAGTCAGAAGCTCTCAAGGGATTCTGCAAGTTTATGAGTGTGTGTCAAAAGGGCACGAAGTAAGACGCCCTCCAGAGATTCTTCAAAGGTATGAGTGTTTGTGTGTGTGTGTCAAAATAGGACATGAATTCAGGAGCCCTCAAGAGATTCAGCAAGGGTGCGTGATAGTGTGTGTGTGTAAAAAGGATAGTAAATCAGAAGCCTTCTAGAGATTCTGCAATGGTGTGTATGTGTATGTGTAAAAAGGAGAAGTCAGAAGACCTGCAGATATTCTGCAAGGGTGTGTGTGCGTGTGTGTGTACAAAGGACACGAGGTCAGAAGCACTCCAGATATTCTGCAACGGTGTTTGTGTGTGTGTTTGTGTGTGTGTGTGTGTGTGTGTGTAAAAAGGACAGGAATTCAGAAGCCCTCCAGAGATTCTGCAAGTGTATGAGTGTGAGTGTGTGTGTGTAAAAAGGACACGAAGTCAGAAGCCCACCAGAGATTCTGCAAGATTGTGTGTGTGTTTGTTTAAAAAGGAAACCAAATCAGTAGGCTTCTAGAGATTTGCAAGGATGTGTGTGGTGTGAGTGTAAAGGACACAAAGTCAAAAGCTCTCAAGGGATTCTGCAAGTGTATGAGTGTGTGTCAAAAGGGCAGGAAGTATGAAGCCCTCCAGAGATTCTTCAAAGGTGTGAGTGTTTGTGTGTGTGTGTGTGTCAAAAAAGGACGTGAATTCAAAAGCCTTCCAGAGATTCTCCAAGTGTATGAGTGTGATTGTGTGTGTGTGTGTGTGTGAAAAAGGACAGGAAGTAAAAAATAAATAAATAAAAAAGGACACGAAGTCAGAAGACCTGCAGATATTCTGCAAGTATGTGTGTGTGTGCTTGTGTGTGTACAAAGGACATGAGGTCAGAAGCCCTCCAGATAATCTCAAGAGTGTGCGTGTGTGTGTGTGTGTGTTTAAAAAGGACACGAAGTCAGAAGCCCTCCAGAGATTCTGCAAGTGTATGAGTGTGAGTGTGTTTATGTGTGTGTGTAAAAAGGACACGAAGTCAGAATCCCTCCAGATAATCTGCAAGGGTAGGTGCATGTGTGTGTGTAAAAAGACACGAAGTCACAAGCCTTCCAAATATCATGCAAGGGTGTGTGTCTGTGTGTGTGTGTGTGTGTAAATATGACACGACGTCCGAAGCCCTCCAGAGATTCTGCAAGAGTGTGAGTGTGTGTGTGTTTGTGTGCAAAAAGGACACGAATTCAGAAGCCCTCCAGAGTTCCGGCAAGTTTTGGGTGTGAGTGTGCTTATGAGTGTGTAAAAAGCACACTAATCAGAAGCCCTCTAGAGATTCTGAAATGGTTTGTGTGTGTGAGTGTGTAAAATGGACACAAAATCAGACCTCTCCAGGGTATATGGAAGGCTATGAGTGTGAATGTGTGTGTATGTGTGTGCTTGTAAGAAGGACACGAAGTCAAAAGCCCTCTAGAGTTTCTGCAGGGGTCTGAGTGTGTGTGTATGTATGTGAGTGTGTAAAATGAACATGATAACAGAAGCTCTCCAGAGAATCTGGAAGGGTATGAGTGTGAATGTGTGTTTATGTGTTTGTGTGTGTAAGAAGGACACAAAGTCAAAAGCCCTCTAGAGTTTCTGCAGGGGTATGAGTGTGAGTGTGTGTGTAAAAAGGACACAAATTCAGAAGCCCTCCAGAGATTCTGCAAGATTGTGTGTGTGTTTGTGTGTAAAAAGGAAACCAAATCAGTAGCCTTCTAGAGATTTGAAAGGATGTGTGTGGGTGTGAGTGTAAAGGACACGAAGTCAGAAGCTCTCAAGGGATTCTGCAAGTGTATGAGTGTGTGTCAAAAGGGCACGAAGTAAGACGCCCTCCAGAGATTCTTCAAAGGTATGAGTGTTTGTGTGTGTGTGTCAAAATAGGATATGAATTCAGGAGCCCTCCAGAGTTTCTGCAAGTGTATGAGTGTGAGTGTGTGTGTGTGTGTGTTGTGTGTAAAAAGGAAACAAAATCAGAAGCCCTCTAGTGATTCTGTAAGGGTGTGTGTGTGAATGTGTAAAAAGGACACAAAGTCAGAAGCCCTCTAGATATTATTCAACAGTGTGTGCGGGTGAGAGTGTTTAAAAAAGGACAAAGGTCGGAAGTCCTCCAGAGGTTCAGCCAGGGTATGTGTGTGTGTGTGTGTGTGTGTGTGTCTAAAAAGGACACGTAATCAAAAGCCCTCTAGACATTCTGCAAGGGTGTGTGCGTGTGTGTATGTGTGTGTATGAGTGTGTAAAAAGAACATGAAGTCTGAAGCACTCCAAATGTTCTGCAAGGGTGTGTGTGTGTGTAAAAGGACACGAAGTCAGAATCCCTCCAGATGTCCTGCAGTGGTGTGAATGTATGTGTATATGTAAAAAGACCTTGAAATCAGAAGCCCTGTAGAGATTCGGCAAGCTTGTGAGTGTGTGTGTGTGTGTGTTTGTCTAAAAAGGACATGAAATTAGAAGTCCTCCAGAGATTCTGCAAGGGTCCATGCCTGTGTGTATGTGTCTGTGTGAGTGTGTAAAAAGGACACGAAGTCAGAAGCCCTCCAGAGTTTCGGCAAGTGTTGAGTGTGTTTATGTGTGTGTGTAAAAAAGACACTAATCAGAAGCCCTCTAGAGATTCTGAAAAGGGGTGTGTGTGTGTGTGTGTGTGTATGTGAGTGTGTAAAATGTACATGAAATCAGAAGCTCTCCAGAGAATCTGGAAGGGTATGAGTGTGAATGTGTGTGTATGTGTGTGTGTGTGTGTGTAAGAAGGACACGGAGTCAAAAGCCCTCTAGAGTTTCTGCAGGGGTCTGAGTGTGTGTGTGTTTGTGTGTGTGTTCTGCAGGGGTCTGAGTGTGTGTGTGTTTGTGTGTGTGTGTGTGTGTAAAATGGACACGAAGTCAGAAGCCCTCCAGAGATTCTGCAAAATTGTGTGTGTTTGTGTAAAAAGGAAACCAAATCAGTAGACTTCTAGAGATTTGCAAGGATGTGTGTGTGTGTGAGAGTGTAAAGGACACGAAGTCAGAAGCTCTCAAGGGATTCTGCAAGTGTATGAGTGTGTGTCAAAAGGGCACGAAGTAAGACGCCCTCCAGAGATTCTTCAAAGGTATGAGTGTTTGTGTGTGTGTGTCAAAATAGGACATGAATTCAGGAGCCCTCAAGAGATTCAGCAAGGGTGCGTGATAGTGTGTGTGTGTGTGTAAAAAGTATAGTAAATCAGAAGCCTTCTAGAGATTCTGCAATGGTGTGTATGTGTATGTGTAAAAAGGAGAAGTCAGAAGACCTGCAGATATTCTGCAAGGGTGTGTGTGCGTGTGTGTGTACAAAGGACACGAGGTCAGAAGCACTCCAGATATTCTGCAACGGTGTTTGTGTGTGTGTTTGTGTGTGTGTGTGTGTGTGTGTGTAAAAAGGACAGGAATTCAGAAGCCCTCCAGAGATTCTGCAAGTGTATGAGTGTGAGTGTGTGTGTGTAAAAAGGACACGAAGTCAGAAGCCCACCAGAGATTCTGCAAGATTGTGTTTGTGTTTGTTTAAAAAGGAAACCAAATCAGTAGGCTTCTAGAGATTTGCAAGGATGTGTGTGGTGTGAGTGTAAAGGACACAAAGTCAAAAGCTCTCAAGGGATTCTGCAAGTGTATGAGTGTGTGTCAAAAGGGCAGGAAGTATGAAGCCCTCCAGAGATTCTTCAAAGGTGTGAGTGTTTGTGTGTGTGTGTGTGTGTCAAAAAAGGACGTGAATTCAAAAGCCTTCCAGCGATTCTCCAAGTGTATGAGTGTGATTGTGTGTGTGTGTGTGTGAAAAAGGACAGGAAGTAAAAAATAAATAAATAAAAAAGGACACGAAGTCAGAAGACCTGCAGATATTCGTGTGTGTGCTTGTGTGTGTACAAAGGACATGAGGTCAGAAGCCCTCCAGATATTCTCAAGAGTGTGCGTGTGTGTGTGTGTGTCTAAAAAGGACACGAAGTCAGAAGCCCTCCAGAGATTCTGCAAGTGTATGAGTGTGAGTGTGTTTATGTGTGTGTGTAAAAAGGACACGAAGTCAGAATCCCTCCAGATAATCTGCAAGGGTAGGTGCATGTGTGTGTGTAAAAAGACACGAAGTCACAAGCCTTCCAAATATCATGCAAGGGTGTGTGTCTGTGTGTGTGTGTGTGTGTGTGTGTGTAAATATGACACGACGTCCGAAGCCCTCCAGAGATTCTGCAAGAGTGTGAGTGTGTGTGTGTTTGTGTGCAAAAAGGACACGAATTCAGAAGCCCTCCAGAGTTCCGGCAAGTTTTGGGTGTGAGTGTGCTTATGAGTGTGTAAAAAGCACACTAATCAGAAGCCCTCTAGAGATTCTGAAATGGTTTGTGTGTGTGAGTGTGTAAAATGGACACAAAATCAGAACTCTCCAGGGTATATGGAAGGCTATGAGTGTGAATGTGTGTGTATGTGTGTGTTTGTAAGAAGGACACGAAGTCAAAAGCCCTCTAGAGTTTCTGCAGGGTTCTGAGTGTGTGTGTGTGTATGTGAGTGTGTAAAATGAACACGATAACAGAAGCTCTCCAGAGAATCTGGAAGGGTATGAGTGTGAATGTGTGTGTATGTGTTTGTGTGTGTAAGAAGGACACAAAGTCAAAAGCCCTCTAGAGTTTCTGCAGGGGTATGAGTGTGAGTGTGTGTGTGTGTGTGTGTAAAAAGGACACAAATTCAGAAGCCCTCCAGAGATTCTGCAAGATTGTGTGTGTGTGTAAAAAGGAAACCAAATCAGTAGCCTTCTAGAGATTTGAAAGGATGTGTGTGGGTGTGAGTGTAAAGGACACGAAGTCAGAAGCTCTCAAGGGATTCTGCAAGTGTATGAGTGTGTGTCAAAGGGCACGAAGTAAGACGCCCTCCAGAGATTCTTCAAAGGTATGAGTGTTTGTGTGTGTGTGTCAAAATAGGATATGAATTCAGGAGCCCTCCAGAGTTTCTGCAAGTGTATGAGTGTGAGTGTGTGTGTGTGTGTGTGTGTGTAAAAAGGAAACAAAATCAGAAGCCCTCTAGTGATTCTGTAAGGGTGTGTGTGTGAATGTGTAAAAAGGACACAAAGTCAGAAGCCCTCTAGATATTATTCAACAGTGTGTGCGGGTGAGAGTGTTTAAAAAAGGACAAAGGTCGGAAGTCCTCCAGAGGTTCAGCCAGGGTATGTGTGAGTGTTTAAAAAAGGACAAAGGTCGGAAGTCCTCCAGAGGTTCAGCCAGGGTATGTGTGTGTGTGTGTGTGTGTCTAAAAAGGACACGTAATCAAAAGCCCTCTAGACATTCTGCAAGGGTGTGTGCGTGTGTATGTGTGTGTATGAGTGTGTAAAAAGAACATGAAGTCTGAAGCACTCCAAATGTTCTGCAAGGGTGTGTGTGTGTGTGTAAAAGGACACGAAGTCAGAATCCCTCCAGATGTTCTGCAGTGGTGTGAATGTATGTGTATATGTAAAAAGACCTTGAAATCAGAAGCCCTGTAGAGATTCGGCAAGCTTGTGAGTGTGTGTGTGTGTGTGTGTTTGTCTAAAAAGGACATGAAATTAGAAGTCCTCCAGAGATTCTGCAAGGGTCCATGCCTGTGTGTATGTGTCTGTGTGAGTGTGTAAAAAGGACACGAAGTCAAAAGCCCTCCAGAGTTTCGGCAAGTGTTGAGTGTGTTTATGTGTGTGTGTAAAAAAGACACAAATCAGAAGCCCTCTAGAGATTCTGAAACGGGGTGTGTGTGTGTGTGAGTGTGTAAAATGTACATGAAATCAGAAGCTCTCCAGAGAATCTGGAAGGGTATGAGTGTGAATGTGTGTGTATGTGTGTGTGTGTGTGTGTGTGTGTAAGAAGGACACGGAGTCAAAAGCCCTCTAGAGTTTCTGCAGGGGTCTGAGTGTGTGTGTGTTTGTGTGTGTGTGTGTGTAAAATGGACACGAAGTCAGAAGCCCTCCAGAGATTCTGCAAAATTGTGTGTGTTTGTGTAAAAAGGAAACCAAATCAGTAGACTTCTAGAGATTTGCAAGGATGTGTGTGTGTGTGTGAGAGTGTAAAGGACACGAAGTCAGAAGCTCTCAAGGGTTTCTGCAAGTGTATGAGTGTGTGTCAAAAAGGCACGAAGTAAGACGCCCTCCAGAGATTCTTCAAAGGTATGAGTGTTTGTGTGTGTGTGTCAAAATAGGACATGAATTCAGGAGCCCTCAAGAGATTCAGCAAGGGTGCGTGATAGTGTGTGTGTGTGTGTGTGTAAAAATGATAGTAAATCAGAAGCCTTCTAGAGATTCTGCAATGGTGTGTATGTGTATGTGTAAAAAGGAGAAGTCAGAAGACCTGCAGATATTCTGCAAGGGTGTGTGTGCGTGTGTGTGTACAAAGGACACGAGGTCAGAAGCCCTCCAGATATTCTGCAACGGTGTGTGTGTGTGTGTGTGTGTGTGTGTGTGTGTGTGTGTAAAAAGGACAGGAATTCAGAAGCCCTCCAGAGATTCTGAAAGTGTATGAGTGTGAGTGTGTGTGTGTAAAAAGGACACGAAGTCAGAAGCCCACCAGAGATTCTGCAAGATTGTGTGTGTGTTTGTTTAAAAAGGAAACCAAATCAGTAGGCTTCTAGAGATTTGCAAGGATGTGTGTGGTGTGAGTGTAAAGGACACAAAGTCAAAAGCTCTCAAGGGATTCTGCAAGTGTATGAGTGTGTGTCAAAAGGGCAGGAAGTATGAAGCCCTCCAGAGATTCTTCAAAGGTGTGAGTGTTTGTGTGTGTTTGTGTCAAAAAAGGACGTGAATTCAAAAGCCTTCCAGAGATTCTCCAAGTGTATGAGTGTGATTGTGTGTGTGTGTGTGAAAAAGGACAGGAAGTAAAAAATAAATAAATAAAAAAGGACACGAAGTCAGAAGACCTGCAGATATTCTGCAAGTGTGTGTGTGTGCTTGTGTGTGTACAAAGGACATGAGGTCAGAAGCCCTCCACATATTCTCAAGAGTGTGCGTGTGTGTGTGTGTGTCTAAAAAGGACACGAAGTCAGAAGCCCTCCAGAGATTCTGCAAGTGTATGAGTGTGAGTGTGTTTATGTGTGTGTGTAAAAAGGACACGAAGTCAGAATCCCTCCAGATAATCTGCAAGGGTAGGTGCATGTGTGTGTGTAAAAAGACACGAAGTCACAAGCCTTCCAAATATCATGCAAGGGTGTGTGTCTGTGTGTGTGTGTGTGTGTAAATATGACACGACGTCCGAAGCCCTCCAGAGATTCTGCAAGAGTGTGAGTGTGTGTGTGTGTTTGTGTGCAAAAAGGACACGAATTCAGAAGCCATCCAGAGTTCCGGCAAGTTTTGGGTGTGAGTGTGCTTATGAGTGTGTAAAAAGCACACTAATCAGAAGCCCTCTAGAGATTCTGAAATGGTTTGTGTGTGTGAGTGTGTAAAATGGACACAAAATCAGAACTCTCCAGGGTATATGGAAGGCTATGAGTGTGAATGTGTGTGTATGTGTGTGCTTGTAAAAAGGACATGAAGTCAAAAGCCCTCTAGAGTTTCTGCAGGGGTCTGAGTGTGTGTGTGTGTATGTGAGTGTGTAAAATGAACACGATAACAGAAGCTCTCCAGATAATCTGGAAGGGTATGAGTGTGAATGTGTGTGTATGTGTTTGTGTGTGTAAGAAGGACACAAAGTCAAAAGCCCTCTAGAGTTTCTGCAGGGGTATGAGTGTGAGTGTGTGTGTGTGTGTGTAAAAAGGACACAAATTCAGAAGCCCTCCAGAGATTCTGCAAGATTGTGTGTGTGTGTGTGTGTAAAAAGGAAACCAAATCAGTAGCCTTCTAGAGATTTGAAAGGATGTGTGTGGGTGTGAGTGTAAAGGACACGAAGTCAGAAGCTCTCAAGGGATTCTGCAAGTGTATGAGTGTGTGTCAAAAGGGCACGAAGTAAGACGCCCTCCAGAGATTCTTCAAAGGTATGAGTGTTTGTGTGTGTGTGTCAAAATAGGATATGAATTCAGGAGCCCTCCAGAGTTTCTGCAAGTGTATGAGTGTGAGTGTGTGTGTGTGTGTAAAAAGGAAACAAAATCAGAAGCCCTCTAGTGATTCTGTAAGGGTGTGTGTGTGAATGTGTAAAAAGGACACAAAGTCAGAAGCCCTCTAGATATTATTCAACAGTGTGTGCGGGTGAGAGTGTTTAAAAAAGGACAAAGGTCGGAAGTCCTCCAGAGGTTCAGCCAGGGTATGTGTGTGTGTGTGTGTCTAAAAAGGACACGTAATCAAAAGCCCTCTAGACATTCTGCAAGGGTGTGTGCGTGTGTGTATGTGTGTGTATGAGTGTGTAAAAAGAACATGAAGTCTGAAGCACTCCAAATGTTCTGCAAGGGTGTGTGTGTGTGTAAAAGGACACGAAGTCAGAATCCCTCCAGATGTCCTGCAGTGGTGTGAATGTATGTGTATATGTAAAAAGACCTTGAAATCAGAAGCCCTGTAGAGATTCGGCAAGCTTGTGAGTGTGTGTGTGTTTGTCTAAAAAGGACATGAAATTAGAAGTCCTCCAGAGATTCTGCAAGGGTCCATGCCTGTGTGTATGTGTCTGTGTGAGTGTGTAAAAAGGACACGAAGTCAGAAGCCCTCCAGAGTTTCGGCAAGTGTTGAGTGTGTTTATGTGTGTGTGTAAAAAAGACACTAATCAGAAGCCCTCTAGAGATTCTGAAACGGGGTGTGTGTGTGTGAGTGTGTAAAATGTACATGAAATCAGAAGCTCTCCAGAGAATCTGGAAGGGTATGAGTGTGAATGTGTGTGTATGTGTGTGTGTGTGTGTGTAAGAAGGACACGGAGTCAAAAGCCCTCTAGAGTTTCTGCAGGGGTCTGAGTGTGTGTGTGTTTCTGTGTGTGTGTGTGTGTGTGTGTGTGTAAAATGGACACGAAATCAGAAGCCCTCCAGAGATTATGCAAAATTGTGTGTGTTTGTGTAAAAAGGAAACCAAATCAGTAGACTTCTAGAGATTTGCAAGGATGTGTGTGTGTGTGTGAGAGTGTAAAGGACACGAAGTCAGAAGCTCTCAAGGGATTCTGCAAGTGTATGAGTGTGTGTCAAAAGGGCACGAAGTAAGACGCCCTCCAGAGATTCTTCAAAGGTATGAGTGTTTGTGTGTGTGTGTCAAAATAGGACATGAATTCAGGAGCCCTCAAGAGATTCAGCAAGGGTGCGTGATAGTGTGTGTGTGTGTGTGTGTGTAAAAAGGATAGTAAATCAGAAGCCTTCTAGAGATTCTGCAATGGTGTGTATGTGTATGTGTAAAAAGGAGAAGTCAGAAGACCTGCAGATATTCTGCAAGGGTGTGTGTGCATGTGTGTGTACAAAGGACACGAGGTCAGAAGCCCTCCAGATATTCTGCAACGGTGTGTGTGTGTGTGTGTGTGCTTGTGTGTGTGTGTGTGTAAAAAGGACAGGAATTCAGAAGCCCTCCAGAGATTCTGAAAGTGTATGAGTGTGAGTGTGTGTGTGTAAAAAGGACACGAAGTCAGAAGCCCACCAGAGATTCTGCAAGATTGTGTGTGTGTTTGTTTAAAAAGGAAACCAAATCAGTAGGCTTCTAGAGATTTGCAAGGATGTGTGTGGTGTGAGTGTAAAGGACACAAAGTCAAAAGCTCTCAAGGGATTCTGCAAGTGTATGAGTGTGTGTCAAAAGGGCAGGAAGTATGAAGCCCTCCAGAGATTCTTCAAAGGTGTGAGTGTTTGTGTGTGTGTGTCAAAAAAGGACGTGAATTCAAAAGCCTTCCAGAGATTCTCCAAGTGTATGAGTGTGATTGTGTGTGTGTGTGTGTGTGAAAAAGGACAGGAAGTAAAAAATAAATAAATAAAAAAGGACACGAAGTCAGAAGACCTGCAGATATTCTGCAAGTATGTGTGTGTGTGCTTGTGTGTGTACAAAGGACATGAGGTCAGAAGCCCTCCACATATTCTCAAGAGTGTGCGTGTGTGTGTGTGTGTGTGTTTAAAAAGGACACGAAGTCAGAAGCCCTCCAGAGATTCTGCAAGTGTATGAGTGTGAGTGTGTTTATGTGTGTGTGTAAAAAGGACACGAAGTCAGAATCCCTCCAGATAATCTGCAAGGGTAGGTGCATGTGTGTGTGTAAAAAGACACGAAGTCACAAGCCTTCCAAATATCATGCAAGGGTGTGTGTCTGTGTGTGTGTGTGTGTGTAAATATGACACGACGTCCGAAGCCCTCCAGAGATTCTGCAAGAGTGTGAGTGTGTGTGTGTTTGTGTGCAAAAAGGACACGAATTCAGAAGCCCTCCAGAGTTCCGGCAAGTTTTGGGTGTGAGTGTGCTTATGAGTGTGTAAAAAGCACACTAATCAGAAGCCCTCTAGAGATTCTGAAATGGTTTGTGTGTGTGAGTGTGTAAAATGGACACAAAATCAGACCTCTCCAGGGTATATGGAAGGCTATGAGTGTGAATGTGTGTGTATGTGTGTGCTTGTAAGAAGGACACGAAGTCAAAAGCCCTCTAGAGTTTCTGCAGGGGTCTGAGTGTGTGTGTATGTATGTGAGTGTGTAAAATGAACATGATAACAGAAGCTCTCCAGAGAATCTGGAAGGGTATGAGTGTGAATGTGTGTGTATGTGTTTGTGTGTGTAAGAAGGACACAAAGTCAAAAGCCCTCTAGAGTTTCTGCAGGGGTATGAGTGTGAGTGTGTGTGTGTGTGTGTAAAAAGGACACAAATTCAGAAGCCCTCCAGAGATTCTGCAAGATTGTGTGTGTGTGTGTGTGTAAAAAGGAAACCAAATCAGTAGCCTTCTAGAGATTTGAAAGGATGTGTGTGGGTGTGAGTGTAAAGGACACGAAGTCAGAAGCTCTCAAGGGATTCTGCAAGTGTATGAGTGTGTGTCAAAAGGGCACGAAGTAAGACGCCCTCCAGAGATTCTTCAAAGGTATGAGTGTTTGTGTGTGTGTGTCAAAATAGGATATGAATTCAGGAGCCCTCCAGAGTTTCTGCAAGTGTATGAGTGTGAGTGTGTGTGTGTGTGTAAAAAGGAAACAAAATCAGAAGCCCTCTAGTGATTCTGTAAGGGTGTGTGTGTGAATGTGTAAAAAGGACACAAAGTCAGAAGCCCTCTAGATATTATTCAACAGTGTGTGCGGGTGAGAGTGTTTAAAAAAGGACAAAGGTCGGAAGTCCTCCAGAGGTTCAGCCAGGGTATGTGTGTGTGTGTGTGTCTAAAAAGGACACGTAATCAAAAGCCCTCTAGACATTCTGCAAGGGTGTGTGCGTGTGTGTATGTGTGTGTATGAGTGTGTAAAAAGAACATGAAGTCTGAAGCACTCCAAATGTTCTGCAAGGGTGTGTGTGTGTGTAAAAGGACACGAAGTCAGAATCCCTCCAGATGTCCTGCAGTGGTGTGAATGTATGTGTATATGTAAAAAGACCTTGAAATCAGAAGCCCTGTAGAGATTCGGCAAGCTTGTGAGTGTGTGTGTGTTTGTCTAAAAAGGACATGAAATTAGAAGTCCTCCAGAGATTCTGCAAGGGTCCATGCCTGTGTGTATGTGTCTGTGTGAGTGTGTAAAAAGGACACGAAGTCAGAAGCCCTCCAGAGTTTCGGCAAGTGTTGAGTGTGTTTATGTGTGTGTGTAAAAAAGACACTAATCAGAAGCCCTCTAGAGATTCTGAAACGGGGTGTGTGTGTGTGAGTGTGTAAAATGTACATGAAATCAGAAGCTCTCCAGAGAATCTGGAAGGGTATGAGTGTGAATGTGTGTGTATGTGTGTGTGTGTGTGTGTGTAAGAAGGACACGGAGTCAAAAGCCCTCTAGAGTTTCTGCAGGGGTCTGAGTGTGTGTGTGTTTCTGTGTGTGTGTGTGTGTGTGTGTGTAAAATGGACACGAAATCAGAAGCCCTCCAGAGATTATGCAAAATTGTGTGTGTTTGTGTAAAAAGGAAACCAAATCAGTAGACTTCTAGAGATTTGCAAGGATGTGTGTGTGTGTGTGAGAGTGTAAAGGACACGAAGTCAGAAGCTCTCAAGGGATTCTGCAAGTGTATGAGTGTGTGTCAAAAGGGCACGAAGTAAGACGCCCTCCAGAGATTCTTCAAAGGTATGAGTGTTTGTGTGTGTGTGTCAAAATAGGACATGAATTCAGGAGCCCTCAAGAGATTCAGCAAGGGTGCGTGATAGTGTGTGTGTGTGTGTGTGTGTGTGTAAAAAGGATAGTAAATCAGAAGCCTTCTAGAGATTCTGCAATGGTGTGTATGTGTATGTGTAAAAAGGAGAAGTCAGAAGACCTGCAGATATTCTGCAAGGGTGTGTGTGCATGTGTGTGTACAAAGGACACGAGGTCAGAAGCCCTCCAGATATTCTGCAACGGTGTGTGTGTGTGTGTGTGTGCTTGTGTGTGTGTGTGTGTAAAAAGGACAGGAATTCAGAAGCCCTCCAGAGATTCTGAAAGTGTATGAGTGTGAGTGTGTGTGTGTAAAAAGGACACGAAGTCAGAAGCCCACCAGAGATTCTGCAAGATTGTGTGTGTGTTTGTTTAAAAAGGAAACCAAATCAGTAGGCTTCTAGAGATTTGCAAGGATGTGTGTGGTGTGAGTGTAAAGGACACAAAGTCAAAAGCTCTCAAGGGATTCTGCAAGTGTATGAGTGTGTGTCAAAAGGGCAGGAAGTATGAAGCCCTCCAGAGATTCTTCAAAGGTGTGAGTGTTTGTGTGTGTGTGTCAAAAAAGGACGTGAATTCAAAAGCCTTCCAGAGATTCTCCAAGTGTATGAGTGTGATTGTGTGTGTGTGTGTGTGTGTGTGTGAAAAAGGACAGGAAGTAAAAAATAAATAAATAAAAAAGGACACGAAGTCAGAAGACCTGCAGATATTCTGCAAGTATGTGTGTGTGTGCTTGTGTGTGTACAAAGGACATGAGGTCAGAAGCCCTCCAGATAATCTCAAGAGTGTGCGTGTGTGTGTGTGTGTTTAAAAAGGACACGAAGTCAGAAGCCCTCCAAAGATTCTGCAAGTGTATGAGTGTGAGTGTGTTTATGTGTGTGTGTAAAAAGGACACGAAGTCAGAATCCCTCCAGATAATCTGCAAGGGTAGGTGCATGTGTGTGTGTAAAAAGACACGAAGTCACAAGCCTTCCAAATATCATGCAAGGGTGTGTGTCTGTGTGTGTGTGTGTGTAAATATGACACGACGTCCGAAGCCCTCCAGAGATTCTGCAAGAGTGTGAGTGTGTGTGTGTTTGTGTGCAAAAAGGACACGAATTCAGAAGCCCTCCAGAGTTCCGGCAAGTTTTGGGTGTGAGTGTGCTTATGAGTGTGTAAAAAGCACACTAATCAGAAGCCCTCTAGAGATTCTGAAATGGTTTGTGTGTGTGAGTGTGTAAAATGGACACAAAATCAGACCTCTCCAGGGTATATGGAAGGCTATGAGTGTGAATGTGTGTGTATGTGTGTGCTTGTAAGAAGGACACGAAGTCAAAAGCCCTCTAGAGTTTCTGCAGGGGTCTGAGTGTGTGTGTATGTATGTGAGTGTGTAAAATGAACATGATAACAGAAGCTCTCCAGAGAATCTGGAAGGGTATGAGTGTGAATGTGTGTGTATGTGTTTGTGTGTGTAAGAAGGACACAAAGTCAAAAGCCCTCTAGAGTTTCTGCAGGGGTATGAGTGTGAGTGTGTGTGTAAAAAGGACACAAATTCAGAAGCCCTCCAGAGATTCTGCAAGATTGTGTGTGTGTGTGTGTGTAAAAAGGAAACCAAATCAGTAGCCTTCTAGAGATTTGAAAGGATGTGTGTGGGTGTGAGTGTAAAGGACACGAAGTCAGAAGCTCTCAAGGGATTCTGCAAGTGTATGAGTGTGTGTCAAAAGGGCACGAAGTAAGACGCCCTCCAGAGATTCTTCAAAGGTATGAGTGTTTGTGTGTGTGTGTCAAAATAGGATATGAATTCAGGAGCCCTCCAGAGTTTCTGCAAGTGTATGAGTGTGAGTGTGTGTGTGTGTGTTGTGTGTAAAAAGGAAACAAAATCAGAAGCCCTCTAGTGATTCTGTAAGGGTGTGTGTGTGAATGTGTAAAAAGGACACAAAGTCAGAAGCCCTCTAGATATTATTCAACAGTGTGTGCGGGTGAGAGTGTTTAAAAAAGGACAAAGGTCGGAAGTCCTCCAGAGGTTCAGCCAGGGTATGTGTGTGTGTGTGTGTGTGTGTGTGTGTCTAAAAAGGACACGTAATCAAAAGCCCTCTAGACATTCTGCAAGGGTGTGTGCGTGTGTGTATGTGTGTGTATGAGTGTGTAAAAAGAACATGAAGTCTGAAGCACTCCAAATGTTCTGCAAGGGTGTGTGTGTGTGTGTGTAAAAGGACACGAAGTCAGAATCCCTCCAGATGTCCTGCAGTGGTGTGAATGTATGTGTATATGTAAAAAGACCTTGAAATCAGAAGCCCTGTAGAGATTCGGCAAGCTTGTGAGTGTGTGTGTGTGTGTTTGTCTAAAAAGGACATGAAATTAGAAGTCCTCCAGAGATTCTGCAAGGGTCCATGCCTGTGTGTATGTGTCTGTGTGAGTGTGTAAAAAGGACACGAAGTCAGAAGCCCTCCAGAGTTTCGGCAAGTGTTGAGTGTGTTTATGTGTGTGTGTAAAAAAGACACTAATCAGAAGCCCTCTAGAGATTCTGAAACGGGGTGTGTGTGTGTGTGTGTGAGTGTGTAAAATGTACATGAAATCAGAAGCTCTCCAGAGAATCTGGAAGGGTATGAGTGTGAATGTGTGTGTATGTGTGTGTGTGTGTGTAAGAAGGACACGGAGTCAAAAGCCCTCTAGAGTTTCTGCAGGGGTCTGAGTGTGTGTGTGTTTGTGTGTGTGTGTGTGTGTGTGTGTGTAAAATGGACACGAAGTCAGAAGCCCTCCAGAGATTCTGCAAAATTGTGTGTATTTGTGTAAAAAGGAAACCAAATCAGTAGACTTCTAGAGATTTGCAAGGATGTGTGTGTGTGTGAGAGTGTAAAGGACACGAAGTCAGAAGCTCTCAAGGGATTCTGCAAGTGTATGAGTGTGTGTCAAAAGGGCACGAAGTAAGACGCCCTCCAGAGATTCTTCAAAGGTATGAGTGTTTGTGTGTGTGTGTCAAAATAGGACATGAATTCAGGAGCCCTCAAGAGATTCAGCAAGGGTGCGTGATAGTGTGTGTGTGTGTGTGTGTGTGTGTAAAAAGGATAGTAAATCAGAAGCCTTCTAGAGATTCTGCAATGGTGTGTATGTGTATGTGTAAAAAGGAGAAGTCAGAAGACCTGCAGATATTCTGCAAGGGTGTGTGTGCGTGTGTGTGTACAAAGGACACGAGGTCAGAAGCCCTCCAGATATTCTGCAACGGTGTTTGTGTGTGTGTTTGTGTGTGTGTGTGTGTGTAAAAAGGACAGGAATTCAGAAGCCCTCCAGAGATTCTGAAAGTGTATGAGTGTGAGTGTGTGTGTGTAAAAAGGACACGAAGTCAGAAGCCCACCAGAGATTCTGCAAGATTGTGTGTGTGTTTGTTTAAAAAGGAAACCAAATCAGTAGGCTTCTAGAGATTTGCAAGGATGTGTGTGGTGTGAGTGTAAAGGACACAAAGTCAAAAGCTCTCAAGGGATTCTGCAAGTGTATGAGTGTGTGTCAAAAGGGCAGGAAGTATGAAGCCCTCCAGAGATTCTTCAAAGGTGTGAGTGTTTGTGTGTGTGTGTGTGTCAAAAAAGGACGTGAATTCAAAAGCCTTCCAGCGATTCTCCAAGTGTATGAGTGTGATTGTGTGTGTGTGTGTGTGAAAAAGGACAGGAAGTAAAAAATAAATAAATAAAAAAGGACACGAAGTCAGAAGACCTGCAGATATTCGTGTGTGTGCTTGTGTGTGTACAAAGGACATGAGGTCAGAAGCCCTCCACATATTCTCAAGAGTGTGCGTGTGTGTGTGTGTGTGTCTAAAAAGGACACGAAGTCAGAAGCCCTCCAGAGATTCTGCAAGTGTATGAGTGTGAGTGTTTTTATGTGTGTGTGTAAAAAGGACACGAAGTCAGAATCCCTCCAGATAATCTGCAAGGGTAGGTGCATGTGTGTGTGTAAAAAGACACGAAGTCACAAGCCTTCCAAATATCATGCAAGGGTGTGTGTCTGTGTGTGTGTGTGTAAATATGACACGACGTCCGAAGCCCTCCAGAGATTCTGCAAGAGTGTGAGTGTGTGTGTGTTTGTGTGCAAAAAGGACACGAATTCAGAAGCCCTCCAGAGTTCCGGCAAGTTTTGGGTGTGAGTGTGCTTATGAGTGTGTAAAAAGCACACTAATCAGAAGCCCTCTAGAGATTCTGAAATGGTTTGTGTGTGTGAGTGTGTAAAATGGACACAAAATCAGAACTCTCCAGGGTATATGGAAGGCTATGAGTGTGAATGTGTGTGTATGTGTGTGTTTGTAAAAAGGACACGAAGTCAAAAGCCCTCTAGAGTTTCTGCAGGGTTCTGAGTGTGTGTGTGTGTATGTGAGTGTGTAAAATGAACACGATAACAGAAGCTCTCCAGAGAATCTGGAAGGGTATGAGTGTGAATGTGTGTGTATGTGTTTGTGTGTGTAAGAAGGACACAAAGTCAAAAGCCCTCTAGAGTTTCTGCAGGGGTATGAGTGTGAGTGTGTGTGTGTGTGTGTGTAAAAAGGACACAAATTCAGAAGCCCTCCAGAGATTCTGCAAGATTGTGTGTGTGTGTGTAAAAAGGAAACCAAATCAGTAGCCTTCTAGAGATTTGAAAGGATGTGTGTGGGTGTGAGTGTAAAGGACACGAAGTCAGAAGCTCTCAAGGGATTCTGCAAGTGTATGAGTGTGTGTCAAAAGGGCACGAAGTAAGACGCCCTCCAGAGATTCTTCAAAGGTATGAGTGTTTGTGTGTGTGTGTCAAAATAGGACATGAATTCAGGAGCCCTCAAGAGATTCAGCAAGGGTGCGTGATAGTGTGTGTGTGTGTGTGTGTGTAAAAAGGATAGTAAATCAGAAGCCTTCTAGAGATTCTGCAATGGTGTGTATGTGTATGTGTAAAAAGGAGAAGTCAGAAGACCTGCAGATATTCTGCAAGGGTGTGTGTGCGTGTGTGTGTACAAAGGACACGAGGTCAGAAGCCCTCCAGATATTCAGCAACGGTGTTTGTGTGTGTGTTTGTGTGTGTGTGTGTGTGTGTGTGTAAAAAGGACAGGAATTCAGAAGCCCTCCAGAGATTCTGAAAGTGTATGAGTGTGAGTGTGTGTGTGTAAAAAGGACACGAAGTCAGAAGCCCACCAGAGATTCTGCAAGATTGTGTGTGTGTTTGTTTAAAAAGGAAACCAAATCAGTAGGCTTCTAGAGATTTGCAAGGATGTGTGTGGTGTGAGTGTAAAGGACACAAAGTCAAAAGCTCTCAAGGGATTCTGCAAGTGTATGAGTGTGTGTCAAAAGGGCAGGAAGTATGAAGCCCTCCAGAGATTCTTCAAAGGTGTGAGTGTTTGTGTGTGTGTGTGTGTCAAAAAAGGACGTGAATTCAAAAGCCTTCCAGCGATTCTCCAAGTGTATGAGTGTGATTGTGTGTGTGTGTGTGTGTGAAAAAGGACAGGAAGTAAAAAATAAATAAATAAAAAAGGACACGAAGTCAGAAGACCTGCAGATATTCGTGTGTGTGCTTGTGTGTGTACAAAGGACATGAGGTCAGAAGCCCTCCACATATTCTCAAGAGTGTGCGTGTGTGTGTGTGTGTGTCTAAAAAGGACACGAAGTCAGAAGCCCTCCAGAGATTCTGCAAGTGTATGAGTGTGAGTGTTTTTATGTGTGTGTGTAAAAAGGACACGAAGTCAGAATCCCTCCAGATAATCTGCAAGGGTAGGTGCATGTGTGTGTGTAAAAAGACACGAAGTCACAAGCCTTCCAAATATCATGCAAGGGTGTGTGTCTGTGTGTGTGTGTGTAAATATGACACGACGTCCGAAGCCCTCCAGAGATTCTGCAAGAGTGTGAGTGTGTGTGTGTTTGTGTGCAAAAAGGACACGAATTCAGAAGCCCTCCAGAGTTCCGGCAAGTTTTGGGTGTGAGTGTGCTTATGAGTGTGTAAAAAGCACACTAATCAGAAGCCCTCTAGAGATTCTGAAATGGTTTGTGTGTGTGAGTGTGTAAAATGGACACAAAATCAGAACTCTCCAGGGTATATGGAAGGCTATGAGTGTGAATGTGTGTGTATGTGTGTGTTTGTAAAAAGGACACGAAGTCAAAAGCCCTCTAGAGTTTCTGCAGGGTTCTGAGTGTGTGTGTGTGTATGTGAGTGTGTAAAATGAACACGATAACAGAAGCTCTCCAGAGAATCTGGAAGGGTATGAGTGTGAATGTGTGTGTATGTGTTTGTGTGTGTAAGAAGGACACAAAGTCAAAAGCCCTCTAGAGTTTCTGCAGGGGTATGAGTGTGAGTGTGTGTGTGTGTGTGTGTAAAAAGGACACAAATTCAGAAGCCCTCCAGAGATTCTGCAAGATTGTGTGTGTGTGTGTAAAAAGGAAACCAAATCAGTAGCCTTCTAGAGATTTGAAAGGATGTGTGTGGGTGTGAGTGTAAAGGACACGAAGTCAGAAGCTCTCAAGGGATTCTGCAAGTGTATGAGTGTGTGTCAAAAGGGCACGAAGTAAGACGCCCTCCAGAGATTCTTCAAAGGTATGAGTGTTTGTGTGTGTGTGTCAAAATAGGACATGAATTCAGGAGCCCTCAAGAGATTCAGCAAGGGTGCGTGATAGTGTGTGTGTGTGTGTGTGTGTGTAAAAAGGATAGTAAATCAGAAGCCTTCTAGAGATTCTGCAATGGTGTGTATGTGTATGTGTAAAAAGGAGAAGTCAGAAGACCTGCAGATATTCTGCAAGGGTGTGTGTGCGTGTGTGTGTACAAAGGACACGAGGTCAGAAGCCCTCCAGATATTCAGCAACGGTGTTTGTGTGTGTGTTTGTGTGTGTGTGTGTGTGTGTGTGTAAAAAGGACAGGAATTCAGAAGCCCTCCAGAGATTCTGAAAGTGTATGAGTGTGAGTGTGTGTGTGTAAAAAGGACACGAAGTCAGAAGCCCACCAGAGATTCTGCAAGATTGTGTGTGTGTTTGTTTAAAAAGGAAACCAAATCAGTAGGCTTCTAGAGATTTGCAAGGATGTGTGTGGTGTGAGTGTAAAGGACACAAAGTCAAAAGCTCTCAAGGGATTCTGCAAGTGTATGAGTGTGTGTCAAAAGGGCAGGAAGTATGAAGCCCTCCAGAGATTCTTCAAAGGTGTGAGTGTTTGTGTGTGTGTGTGTGTGTCAAAAAAGGACGTGAATTCAAAAGCCTTCCAGCGATTCTCCAAGTGTATGAGTGTGATTGTGTGTGTGTGTGTGTGAAAAAGGACAGGAAGTAAAAAATAAATAAATAAAAAAGGACACGAAGTCAGAAGACCTGCAGATATTCGTGTGTGTGCTTGTGTGTGTACAAAGGACATGAGGTCAGAAGCCCTCCACATATTCTCAAGAGTGTGCGTGTGTGTGTGTGTGTGTCTAAAAAGGACACGAAGTCAGAAGCCCTCCAGAGATTCTGCAAGTGTATGAGTGTGAGTGTGTTTATGTGTGTGTGTAAAAAGGACACGAAGTCAGAATCCCTCCAGATAATCTGCAAGGGTAGATGCATGTGTGTGTGTAAAAAGACACGAAGTCACAAGCCTTCCAAATATCATGCAAGGGTGTGTGTCTGTGTGTGTGTGTGTGTAAATATGACACGACGTCCGAAGCCCTCCAGAGATTCTGCAAGAGTGTGAGTGTGTGTGTGTTTGTGTGCAAAAAGGACACGAATTCAGAAGCCCTCCAGAGTTCCGGCAAGTTTTGGGTGTGAGTGTGCTTATGAGTGTGTAAAAAGCACACTAATCAGAAGCCCTCTAGAGATTCTGAAATGGTTTGTGTGTGTGAGTGTGTAAAATGGACACAAAATCAGAACTCTCCAGGGTATATGGAAGGCTATGAGTGTGAATGTGTGTGTATGTGTGTGTTTGTAAGAAGGACACGAAGTCAAAAGCCCTCTAGAGTTTCTGCAGGGTTCTGAGTGTGTGTGTGTGTTTGTGAGTGTGTAAAATGAACACGATAACAGAAGCTCTCCAGAGAATCTGGAAGGGTATGAGTGTGAATGTGTGTGTATGTGTTTGTGTGTGTAAGAAGGACACAAAGTCAAAAGCCCTCTAGAGTTTCTGCAGGGGTATGAGTGTGAGTGTGTGTGTGTGTGTGTGTGTAAAAAGGACACAAATTCAGAAGCCCTCCAGAGATTCTGCAAGATTGTGTGTGTGTGTGTAAAAAGGAAACCAAATCAGTAGCCTTCTAGAGATTTGAAAGGATGTGTGTGGGTGTGAGTGTAAAGGACACGAAGTCAGAAGCTCTCAAGGGATTCTGCAAGTGTATGAGTGTGTGTCAAAAGGGCACGAAGTAAGACGCCCTCCAGAGATTCTTCAAAGGTATGAGTGTTTGTGTGTGTGTGTCAAAATAGGATATGAATTCAGGAGCCCTCCAGAGTTTCTGCAAGTGTATGAGTGTGAGTGTGTGTGTGTGTGTGTGTGTGTGTAAAAAGGAAACAAAATCAGAAGCCCTCTAGTGATTCTGTAAGGGTGTGTGTGTGAATGTGTAAAAAGGACACAAAGTCAGAAGCCCTCTAGATATTATTCAACAGTGTGTGCGGGTGAGAGTGTTTAAAAAAGGACAAAGGTCGGAAGTCCTCCAGAGGTTCAGCCAGGGTATGTGTGTGTGTGTGTGTGTGTGTGTGTGTGTGTCTAAAAAGGACACGTAATCAAAAGCCCTCTAGACATTCTGCAAGGGTGTGTGCGTGTGTGTATGTGTGTGTATGAGTGTGTAAAAAGAACATGAAGTCTGAAGCACTCCAAATGTTCTGCAAGGGTGTGTGTGTGTGTAAAAGGACACGAAGTCAGAATCCCTCCAGATGTTCTGCAGTGGTGTGAATGTATGTGTATATGTAAAAAGACCTTGAAATCAGAAGCCCTGTAGAGATTCGGCAAGCTTGTGAGTGTGTGTGTGTGTGTTTGTCTAAAAAGGACATGAAATTAGAAGTCCTCCAGAGATTCTGCAAGGGTCCATGCCTGTGTGTATGTGTCTGTGTGAGTGTGTAAAAAGGACACGAAGTCAAAAGCCCTCCAGAGTTTCGGCAAGTGTTGAGTGTGTTTATGTGTGTGTGTAAAAAAGACACAAATCAGAAGCCCTCTAGAGATTCTGAAACGGGGTGTGTGTGTGTGTGAGTGTGTAAAATGTACATGAAATCAGAAGCTCTCCAGAGAATCTGGAAGGGTATGAGTGTGAATGTGTGTATGTGTGTGTATGTGTGTGTGTGTAAGAAGGACACGGAGTCAAAAGCCCTCTAGAGTTTCTGCAGGGGTCTGAGTGTGTGTGTGTTTGTGTGTGTGTGTGTAAAATGGACACGAAGTCAGAAGCCCTCCAGAGATTCTGCAAAATTGTGTGTGTTTGTGTAAAAAGGAAACCAAATCAGTAGACTTCTAGAGATTTGCAAGGATGTGTGTGTGTGTGTGTGTGTGTGAGAGTGTAAAGGACACGAAGTCAGAAGCTCTCAAGGGATTCTGCAAGTGTATGAGTGTGTGTCAAAAAGGCACGAAGTAAGACGCCCTCCAGAGATTCTTCAAAGGTATGAGTGTTTGTGTGTGTGTGTCAAAATAGGACATGAATTCAGGAGCCCTCAAGAGATTCAGCAAGGGTGCGTGATAGTGTGTGTGTGTGTGTGTGTGTGTAAAAAGGATAGTAAATCAGAAGCCTTCTAGAGATTCTGCAATGGTGTGTATGTGTATGTGTAAAAAGGAGAAGTCAGAAGACCTGCAGATATTCTGCAAGGGTGTGTGTGCGTGTGTGTGTACAAAGGACACGAGGTCAGAAGCCCTCCAGATATTCTGCAACGGTGTGTGTGTGTGTGTGTGTGTGTGTGTGTAAAAAGGACAGGAATTCAGAAGCCCTCCAGAGATTCTGCAAGTGTATGAGTGTGAGTGTGTGTGTGTAAAAAGGACACGAAGTCAGAAGCCCACCAGAGATTCTGCAAGATTGTGTGTGTGTTTGTTTAAAAAGGAAACCAAATCAGTAGGCTTCTAGAGATTAGCAAGGATGTGTGTGGTGTGAGTGTAAAGGACACAAAGTCAAAAGCTCTCAAGGGATTCTGCAAGTGTATGAGTGTGTGTCAAAAGGGCAGGAAGTATGAAGCCCTCCAGAGATTCTTCAAAGGTGTGAGTGTTTGTGTGTGTGTGTGTCAAAAAAGGACGTGAATTCAAAAGCCTTCCAGAGATTCTCCAAGTGTATGAGTGTGATTGTGTGTGTGTGTGTGAAAAAGGACAGGAAGTAAAAAATAAATAAATAAAAAAGGACACGAAGTCAGAAGACCTGCAGATATTCTGCAAGTGTGTGTGTGTGCTTGTGTGTGTACAAAGGACATGAGGTCAGAAGCCCTCCACATATTCTCAAGAGTGTGCGTGTGTGTGTGTGTGTGTCTAAAAAGGACACGAAGTCAGAAGCCCTCCAGAGATTCTGCAAGTGTATGAGTGTGTGTGTGTTTATGTGTGTGTGTAAAAAGGACACGAAGTCAGAATCCCTCCAGATAATCTGCAAGGGTAGGTGCATGTGTGTGTGTAAAAAGACACGAAGTCACAAGCCTTCCAAATATCATGCAAGGGTGTGTGTCTGTGTGTGTGTGTGTGTGTAAATATGACACGACGTCCGAAGCCCTCCAGAGATTCTGCAAGAGTGTGAGTGTGTGTGTGTTTGTGTGCAAAAAGGACACGAATTCAGAAGCCATCCAGAGTTCCGGCAAGTTTTGGGTGTGAGTGTGCTTATGAGTGTGTAAAAAGCACACTAATCAGAAGCCCTCTAGAGATTCTGAAATGGTTTGTGTGTGTGAGTGTGTAAAATGGACACAAAATCAGAACTCTCCAGGGTATATGGAAGGCTATGAGTGTGAATGTGTGTGTATGTGTGTGCTTGTAAAAAGGACACGAAGTCAAAAGCCCTCTAGAGTTTCTGCAGGGGTCTGAGTGTGTGTGTGTGTATGTGAGTGTGTAAAATGAACACGATAACAGAAGCTCTCCAGATAATCTGGAAGGGTATGAGTGTGAATGTGTGTGTATGTGTTTGTGTGTGTAAGAAGGACACAAAGTCAAAAGCCCTCTAGAGTTTCTGCAGGGGTATGAGTGTGAGTGTGTGTGTGTGTGTGTAAAAAGGACACAAATTCAGAAGCCCTCCAGAGATTCTGCAAGATTGTGTGTGTGTGTGTGTAAAAAGGAAACCAAATCAGTAGCCTTCTAGACATTTGAATGGATGTGTGTGGGTGTGAGTGTAAAGGACACGAAGTCAGAAGCTCTCAAGGGATTCTGCAAGTGTATGAGTGTGTGTCAAAAGGGCACGAAGTAAGACGCCCTCCAGAGATTCTTCAAAGGTATGAGTGTTTGTGTGTGTGTGTCAAAATAGGATATGAATTCAGGAGCCCTCCAGAGTTTCTGCAAGTGTATGAGTGTGAGTGTGTGTGTGTGTGTGTGTAAAAAGGAAACAAAATCAGAAGCCCTCTAGTGATTCTGTAAGGGTGTGTGTGTGAATGTGTAAAAAGGACACAAAGTCAGAAGCCCTCTAGATATTATTCAACAGTGTGTGCGGGTGAGAGTGTTTAAAAAAGGACAAAGGTCGGAAGTCCTCCAGAGGTTCAGCCAGGTATTTGTGTGTGTGTGTGTGTGTGTGTGTCTAAAAAGGACACGTAATCAAAAGCCCTCTAGACATTCTGCAAGGGTGTGTGCGTGTGTGTATGTGTGTGTATGAGTGTGTAAAAAGAACATGAAGTCTGAAGCACTCCAAATGTTCTGCAAGGGTGTGTGTGTGTGTAAAAGGACACGAAGTCAGAATCCCTCCAGATGTCCTGCAGTGGTGTGAATGTATGTGTATATGTAAAAAGACCTTGAAATCAGAAGCCCTGTAGAGATTCGGCAAGCTTGTGAGTGTGTGTGTGTGTGTTTGTCTAAAAAGGACATGAAATTAGAAGTCCTCCAGAGATTCTGCAAGGGTCCATGCCTGTGTGTATGTGTCTGTGTGAGTGTGTAAAAAGGACACGAAGTCAGAAGCCCTCCAGAGTTTCGGCAAGTGTTGAGTGTGTTTATGTGTGTGTGTAAAAAAGACACTAATCAGAAGCCCTCTAGAGATTCTGAAACGGGGTGTGTGTGTGTGTGTGTGTGTGAGTGTGTAAAATGTACATGAAATCAGAAGCTCTCCAGAGAATCTGGAAGGGTATGAGTGTGAATGTGTGTGTGTGTGTGTGTGTGTGTAAGAAGGACACGGAGTCAAAAGCCCTCTAGAGTTTCTGCAGGGGTCTGAGTGTGTGTGTGTTTGTGTGTGTGTGTGTGTGTGTGTGTAAAATGGACACGAAATCAGAAGCCCTCCAGAGATTCTGCAAAATTGTGTGTGTTTGTGTAAAAAGGAAACCAAATCAGTAGACTTCTAGAGATTTGCAAGGATGTGTGTGTGTGTGTGAGAGTGTAAAGGACACGAAGTCAGAAGCTCTCAAGGGATTCTGCAAGTGTATGAGTGTGTGTCAAAAGGGCACGAAGTAAGACGCCCTCCAGAGATTCTTCAAAGGTATGAGTGTTTGTGTGTGTGTGTCAAAATAGGACATGAATTCAGGAGCCCTCAAGAGATTCAGCAAGGGTGCGTGATAGTGTGTGTGTGTGTGTGTGTGTGTAAAAAGGACAGGAATTCAGAAGCCCTCCAGAGATTCTGAAAGTGTATGAGTGTGAGTGTGTGTGTGTAAAAAGGACACGAAGTCAGAAGCCCACCAGAGATTCTGCAAGATTGTGTGTGTGTTTGTTTAAAAAGGAAACCAAATCAGTAGGCTTCTAGAGATTTGCAAGGATGTGTGTGGTGTGAGTGTAAAGGACACAAAGTCAAAAGCTCTCAAGGGATTCTGCAAGTGTATGAGTGTGTGTCAAAAGGGCAGGAAGTATGAAGCCCTCCAGAGATTCTTCAAAGGTGTGAGTGTTTGTGTGTGTGTGTGTGTCAAAAAAGGACGTGAATTCAAAAGCCTTCCAGCGATTCTCCAAGTGTATGAGTGTGATTGTGTGTGTGTGTGTGTGAAAAAGGACAGGAAGTAAAAAATAAATAAATAAAAAAGGACACGAAGTCAGAAGACCTGCAGATATTCGTGTGTGTGCTTGTGTGTGTACAAAGGACATGAGGTCAGAAGCCCTCCACATATTCTCAAGAGTGTGCGTGTGTGTGTGTGTGTGTCTAAAAAGGACACGAAGTCAGAAGCCCTCCAGAGATTCTGCAAGTGTATGAGTGTGAGTGTTTTTATGTGTGTGTGTAAAAAGGACACGAAGTCAGAATCCCTCCAGATAATCTGCAAGGGTAGGTGCATGTGTGTGTGTAAAAAGACACGAAGTCACAAGCCTTCCAAATATCATGCAAGGGTGTGTGTCTGTGTGTGTGTGTGTGTGTAAATATGACACGACGTCCGAAGCCCTCCAGAGATTCTGCAAGAGTGTGAGTGTGTGTGTGTTTGTGTGCAAAAAGGACACGAATTCAGAAGCCCTCCAGAGTTCCGGCAAGTTTTGGGTGTGAGTGTGCTTATGAGTGTGTAAAAAGCACACTAATCAGAAGCCCTCTAGAGATTCTGAAATGGTTTGTGTGTGTGAGTGTGTAAAATGGACACAAAATCAGAACTCTCCAGGGTATATGGAAGGCTATGAGTGTGAATGTGTGTGTATGTGTGTGTTTGTAAGAAGGACACGAAGTCAAAAGCCCTCTAGAGTTTCTGCAGGGTTCTGAGTGTGTGTGTGTGTTTGTGAGTGTGTAAAATGAACACGATAACAGAAGCTCTCCAGAGAATCTGGAAGGGTATGAGTGTGAATGTGTGTGTATGTGTTTGTGTGTGTAAGAAGGACACAAAGTCAAAAGCCCTCTAGAGTTTCTGCAGGGGTATGAGTGTGAGTGTGTGTGTGTGTGTGTAAAAAGGACACAAATTCAGAAGCCCTCCAGAGATTCTGCAAGATTGTGTGTGTGTGTAAAAAGGAAACCAAATCAGTAGCCTTCTAGAGATTTGAAAGGATGTGTGTGGGTGTGAGTGTAAAGGACACGAAGTCAGAAGCTCTCAAGGGATTCTGCAAGTGTATGAGTGTGTGTCAAAAGGGCACGAAGTAAGACGCCCTCCAGAGATTCTTCAAAGGTATGAGTGTTTGTGTGTGTGTGTCAAAATAGGATATGAATTCAGGAGCCCTCCAGAGTTTCTGCAAGTGTATGAGTGTGAGTGTGTGTGTGTGTGTGTGTGTGTGTGTGTAAAAAGGAAACAAAATCAGAAGCCCTCTAGTGATTCTGTAAGGGTGTGTGTGTGAATGTGTAAAAAGGACACAAAGTCAGAAGCCCTCTAGATATTATTCAACAGTGTGTGCGGGTGAGAGTGTTTAAAAAAGGACAAAGGTCGGAAGTCCTCCAGAGGTTCAGCCAGGGTATGTGTGTGTGTGTGTGTGTGTGTGTCTAAAAAGGACACGTAATCAAAAGCCCTCTAGACATTCTGCAAGGGTGTGTGCGTGTGTGTATGTGTGTGTATGAGTGTGTAAAAAGAACATGAAGTCTGAAGCACTCCAAATGTTCTGCAAGGGTGTGTGTGTGTGTAAAAGGACACGAAGTCAGAATCCCTCCAGATGTTCTGCAGTGGTGTGAATGTATGTGTATATGTAAAAAGACCTTGAAATCAGAAGCCCTGTAGAGATTCGGCAAGCTTGTGAGTGTGTGTGTGTGTGTTTGTCTAAAAAGGACATGAAATTAGAAGTCCTCCAGAGATTCTGCAAGGGTCCATGCCTGTGTGTATGTGTCTGTGTGAGTGTGTAAAAAGGACACGAAGTCAAAAGCCCTCCAGAGTTTCGGCAAGTGTTGAGTGTGTTTATGTGTGTGTGTAAAAAAGACACAAATCAGAAGCCCTCTAGAGATTCTGAAACGGGGTGTGTGTGTGTGTGAGTGTGTAAAATGTACATGAAATCAGAAGCTCTCCAGAGAATCTGGAAGGGTATGAGTGTGAATGTGTGTATGTGTGTGTATGTGTGTGTGTGTAAGAAGGACACGGAGTCAAAAGCCCTCTAGAGTTTCTGCAGGGGTCTGAGTGTGTGTGTGTTTGTGTGTGTGTGTGTAAAATGGACACGAAGTCAGAAGCCCTCCAGAGATTCTGCAAAATTGTGTGTGTTTGTGTAAAAAGGAAACCAAATCAGTAGACTTCTAGAGATTTGCAAGGATGTGTGTGTGTGTGTGTGTGTGAGAGTGTAAAGGACACGAAGTCAGAAGCTCTCAAGGGATTCTGCAAGTGTATGAGTGTGTGTCAAAAAGGCACGAAGTAAGACGCCCTCCAGAGATTCTTCAAAGGTATGAGTGTTTGTGTGTGTGTGTCAAAATAGGACATGAATTCAGGAGCCCTCAAGAGATTCAGCAAGGGTGCGTGATAGTGTGTGTGTGTGTGTGTGTGTGTAAAAAGGATAGTAAATCAGAAGCCTTCTAGAGATTCTGCAATGGTGTGTATGTGTATGTGTAAAAAGGAGAAGTCAGAAGACCTGCAGATATTCTGCAAGGGTGTGTGTGCGTGTGTGTGTAAAAAGGACACGAGGTCAGAAGCCCTCCAGATATTCTGCAACGGTGTGTGTGTGTGTGTGTGTGTGTGTGTGTAAAAAGGACAGGAATTCAGAAGCCCTCCAGAGATTCTGCAAGTGTATGAGTGTGAGTGTGTGTGTGTAAAAAGGACACGAAGTCAGAAGCCCACCAGAGATTCTGCAAGATTGTGTGTGTGTTTGTTTAAAAAGGAAACCAAATCAGTAGGCTTCTAGAGATTAGCAAGGATGTGTGTGGTGTGAGTGTAAAGGACACAAAGTCAAAAGCTCTCAAGGGATTCTGCAAGTGTATGAGTGTGTGTCAAAAGGGCAGGAAGTATGAAGCCCTCCAGAGATTCTTCAAAGGTGTGAGTGTTTGTGTGTGTGTGTGTCAAAAAAGGACGTGAATTCAAAAGCCTTCCAGAGATTCTCCAAGTGTATGAGTGTGATTGTGTGTGTGTGTGTGAAAAAGGACAGGAAGTAAAAAATAAATAAATAAAAAAGGACACGAAGTCAGAAGACCTGCAGATATTCTGCAAGTGTGTGTGTGTGCTTGTGTGTGTACAAAGGACATGAGGTCAGAAGCCCTCCACATATTCTCAAGAGTGTGCATGTGTGTGTGTGTGTGTCTAAAAAGGACACGAAGTCAGAAGCCCTCCAGAGATTCTGCAAGTGTATGAGTGTGAGTGTGTTTATGTGTGTGTGTAAAAAGGACACGAAGTCAGAATCCCTCCAGATAATCTGCAAGGGTAGGTGCATGTGTGTGTGTAAAAAGACACGAAGTCACAAGCCTTCCAAATATCATGCAAGGGTGTGTGTCTGTGTGTGTGTGTGTGTGTGTAAATATGACACGACGTCCGAAGCCCTCCAGAGATTCTGCAAGAGTGTGAGTGTGTGTGTGTTTGTGTGCAAAAAGGACACGAATTCAGAAGCCATCCAGAGTTCCGGCAAGTTTTGGGTGTGAGTGTGCTTATGAGTGTGTAAAAAGCACACTAATCAGAAGCCCTCTAGAGATTCTGAAATGGTTTGTGTGTGTGAGTGTGTAAAATGGACACAAAATCAGAACTCTCCAGGGTATATGGAAGGCTATGAGTGTGAATGTGTGTGTATGTGTGTGCTTGTAAAAAGGACACGAAGTCAAAAGCCCTCTAGAGTTTCTGCAGGGGTCTGAGTGTGTGTGTGTGTATGTGAGTGTGTAAAATGAACACGATAACAGAAGCTCTCCAGATAATCTGGAAGGGTATGAGTGTGAATGTGTGTGTATGTGTTTGTGTGTGTAAGAAGGACACAAAGTCAAAAGCCCTCTAGAGTTTCTGCAGGGGTATGAGTGTGAGTGTGTGTGTGTGTAAAAAGGACACAAATTCAGAAGCCCTCCAGAGATTCTGCAAGATTGTGTGTGTGTGTGTGTAAAAAGGAAACCAAATCAGTAGCCTTCTAGACATTTGAAAGGATGTGTGTGGGTGTGAGTGTAAAGGACACGAAGTCAGAAGCTCTCAAGGGATTCTGCAAGTGTATGAGTGTGTGTCAAAAGGGCACGAAGTAAGACGCCCTCCAGAGATTCTTCAAAGGTATGAGTGTTTGTGTGTGTGTGTCAAAATAGGATATGAATTCAGGAGCCCTCCAGAGTTTCTGCAAGTGTATGAGTGTGAGTGTGTGTGTGTGTGTGTAAAAAGGAAACAAAATCAGAAGCCCTCTAGTGATTCTGTAAGGGTGTGTGTGTGAATGTGTAAAAAGGACACAAAGTCAGAAGCCCTCTAGATATTATTCAACAGTGTGTGCGGGTGAGAGTGTTTAAAAAAGGACAAAGGTCGGAAGTCCTCCAGAGGTTCAGCCAGGGTATGTGTGTGTGTGTGTGTGTGTGTGTCTAAAAAGGACACGTAATCAAAAGCCCTCTAGACATTCTGCAAGGGTGTGTGCGTGTGTGTATGTGTGTGTATGAGTGTGTAAAAAGAACATGAAGTCTGAAGCACTCCAAATGTTCTGCAAGGGTGTGTGTGTGTGTAAAAGGACACGAAGTCAGAATCCCTCCAGATGTCCTGCAGTGGTGTGAATGTATGTGTATATGTAAAAAGACCTTGAAATCAGAAGCCCTGTAGAGATTCGGCAAGCTTGTGAGTGTGTGTGTGTGTGTTTGTCTAAAAAGGACATGAAATTAGAAGTCCTCCAGAGATTCTGCAAGGGTCCATGCCTGTGTGTATGTGTCTGTGTGAGTGTGTAAAAAGGACACGAAGTCAGAAGCCCTCCAGAGTTTCGGCAAGTGTTGAGTGTGTTTATGTGTGTGTGTAAAAAAGACACTAATCAGAAGCCCTCTAGAGATTCTGAAACGGGGTGTGTGTGTGTGTGTGTGTGTGTGTGAGTGTGTAAAATGTACATGAAATCAGAAGCTCTCCAGAGAATCTGGAAGGGTATGAGTGTGAATGTGTGTGTGTGTGTGTGTGTGTGTAAGAAGGACACGGAGTCAAAAGCCCTCTAGAGTTTCTGCAGGGGTCTGAGTGTGTGTGTGTTTGTGTGTGTGTGTGTGTAAAATGGACACGAAATCAGAAGCCCTCCAGAGATTCTGCAAAATTGTGTGTGTTTGTGTAAAAAGGAAACCAAATCAGTAGACTTCTAGAGATTTGCAAGGATGTGTGTGTGTGTGTGAGAGTGTAAAGGACACGAAGTCAGAAGCTCTCAAGGGATTCTGCAAGTGTATGAGTGTGTGTCAAAAGGGCACGAAGTAAGACGCCCTCCAGAGATTCTTCAAAGGTATGAGTGTTTGTGTGTGTGTGTCAAAATAGGACATGAATTCAGGAGCCCTCAAGAGATTCAGCAAGGGTGCGTGATAGTGTGTGTGTGTGTGTGTGTGTGTGTAAAAAGGATAGTAAATCAGAAGCCTTCTAGAGATTCTGCAATGGTGTGTATGTGTATGTGTAAAAAGGAGAAGTCAGAAGACCTGCAGATATTCTGCAAGGGTGTGTGTGCGTGTGTGTGTACAAAGGACACGAGGTCAGAAGCCCTCCAGATATTCTGCTACGGTGTGTGTGTGTGTGTGTGTGTGTGTGTGTGTAAAAAGGACAGGAATTCAGAAGCCCTCCAGAGATTCTGCAAGTGTATGAGTGTGAGTGTGTGTGTGTAAAAAGGACACGAAGTCAGAAGCCCACCAGAGATTCTGCAAGATTGTGTGTGTGTTTGTTTAAAAAGGAAACCAAATCAGTAGGCTTCTAGAGATTTGCAAGGATGTGTGTGGTGTGAGTGTAAAGGACACAAAGTCAAAAGCTCTCAAGGGATTCTGCAAGTGTATGAGTGTGTGTCAAAAGGGCAGGAAGTATGAAGCCCTCCAGAGATTCTTCAAAGGTGTGAGTGTTTGTGTGTGTGTGTGTGTGTCAAAAAAGGACGTGAATTCAAAAGCCTTCCAGAGATTCTCCAAGTGTATGAGTGTGATTGTGTGTGTGAAAAAGGACAGGAAGTAAAAAATAAATAAATAAAAAAGGACACGAAGTCAGAAGACCTGTAGATATTCTGCAAGTGTGTGTGTGTGCTTGTGTGTGTACAAAGGACATGAGGTCAGAAGCCCTCCACATATTCTCAAGAGTGTGCGTGTGTGTGTGTGTGTGTGTCTAAAAAGGACACGAAGTCAGAAGCCCTCCAGAGATTCTGCAAGTGTATGAGTGTGAGTGTGTTTATGTGTGTGTGTAAAAAGGACACGAAGTCAGAATCCCTCCAGATAATCTGCAAGGGTAGGTGCATGTGTGTGTGTAAAAGACACGAAGTCACAAGCCTTCCAAATATCATGCAAGGGTGTGTGTCTGTGTGTGTGTGTGTGTGTAAATATGACACGACGTCCGAAGCCCTCCAGAGATTCTGCAAGAGTGTGAGTGTGTGTGTGTGTTTGTGTGCAAAAAGGACACGAATTCAGAAGCCCCCCAGAGTTCCGGCAAGTTTTGGGTGTGAGTGTGCTTATGAGTGTGTAAAAAGCACACTAATCAGAAGCCCTCTAGAGATTCTGAAATGGTTTGTGTGTGTGAGTGTGTAAAATGGACACAAAATCAGAACTCTCCAGGGTATATGGAAGGCTATGAGTGTGAATGTGTGTGTATGTGTGTGCTTGTAAAAAGGACACGAAGTCAAAAGCCCTCTAGAGTTTCTGCAGGGGTCTGAGTGTGTGTGTGTGTATGTGAGTGTGTAAAATGAACACGATAACAGAAGCTCTCCAGATAATCTGGAAGGGTATGAGTGTGAATGTGTGTGTATGTGTTTGTGTGTGTAAGAAGGACACAAAGTCAAAAGCCCTCTAGAGTTTCTGCAGGGGTATGAGTGTGAGTGTGTGTGTGTGTGTGTAAAAAGGACACAAATTCAGAAGCCCTCCAGAGATTCTGCAAGATTGTGTGTGTGTGTGTGTGTGTGTAAAAAGGAAACCAAATCAGTAGCCTTCTAGACATTTGAAAGGATGTGTGTGGGTGTGAGTGTAAAGGACACGAAGTCAGAAGCTCTCAAGGGATTCTGCAAGTGTATGAGTGTGTGTCAAAAGGGCACGAAGTAAGACGCCCTCCAGAGATTCTTCAAAGGTATGAGTGTTTGTGTGTGTGTGTCAAAATAGGATATGAATTCAGGAGCCCTCCAGAGTTTCTGCAAGTGTATGAGTGTGAGTGTGTGTGTGTGTGTGTGTGTAAAAAGGAAACAAAATCAGAAGCCCTCTAGTGATTCTGTAAGGGTGTGTGTGTGAATGTGTAAAAAGGACACAAAGTCAGAAGCCCTCTAGATATTATTCAACAGTGTGTGCGGGTGAGAGTGTTTAAAAAAGGACAAAGGTCGGAAGTCCTCCAGAGGTTCAGCCAGGGTATGTGTGTGTGTGTGTGTGTGTGTGTGTGTCTAAAAAGGACACGTAATCAAAAGCCCTCTAGACATTCTGCAAGGGTGTGTGCGTGTGTGTATGTGTGTGTATGAGTGTGTAAAAAGAACATGAAGTCTGAAGCACTCCAAATGTTCTGCAAGGGTGTGTGTGTGTGTAAAAGGACACGAAGTCAGAATCCCTCCAGATGTCCTGCAGTGGTGTGAATGTATGTGTATATGTAAAAAGACCTTGAAATCAGAAGCCCTGTAGAGATTCGGCAAGCTTGTGAGTGTGTGTGTGTGTGTTTGTCTAAAAAGGACATGAAATTAGAAGTCCTCCAGAGATTCTGCAAGGGTCCATGCCTGTGTGTATGTGTCTGTGTGAGTGTGTAAAAAGGACACGAAGTCAGAAGCCCTCCAGAGTTTCGGCAAGTGTTGAGTGTGTTTATGTGTGTGTGTAAAAAAGACACTAATCAGAAGCCCTCTAGAGATTCTGAAACGGGGTGTGTGTGTGTGTGTGAGTGTGTAAAATGTACATGAAATCAGAAGTTCTCCAGAGAATCTGGAAGGGTATGAGTGTGAATGTGTGTGTATGTGTGTGTGTGTGTGTGTGTAAGAAGGACACGGAGTCAAAAGCCCTCTAGAGTTTCTGCAGGGGTCTGAGTGTGTGTGTGTTTGTGTGTGTGTGTGTGTGTGTGTAAAATGGACACGAAGTCAGAAGCCCTCCAGAGATTCTGCAAAATTGTGTGTGTTTGTGTAAAAAGGAAACCAAATCAGTAGACTTCTAGAGATTTGCAAGGATGTGTGTGTGTGTGTGTGTGAGAGTGTAAAGGACACGAAGTCAGAAGCTCTCAAGGGATTCTGCAAGTGTATGAGTGTGTGTCAAAAGGGCACGAAGTAAGACGCCCTCCAGAGATTCTTCAAAGGTATGAGTGTTTGTGTGTGTGTGTCAAACTAGGACATGAATTCAGGAGCCCTCAAGAGATTCAGCAAGGGTGCGTGATAGTGTGTGTGTGTGTGTGTGTGTGTGTGTGTAAAAAGGATAGTAAATCAGAAGCCTTCTAGAGATTCTGCAATGGTGTGTATGTGTATGTGTAAAAAGGAGAAGTCAGAAGACCTGCAGATATTCTGCAAGGGTGTGTGTGCGTGTGTGTGTACAAAGGACACGAGGTCAGAAGCCCTCCAGATATTCTGCAACGGTGTGTGTGTGTGTGTTTGTTTTTTTAAAAAGACAGGAATTCAGAAGCCCTCCAGAGATTCTGCAAGTGTATGAGTGTGAGTGTGTGTGTGTGTGTAAAAAGGACACGAAGTCAGAAGCCCACCAGAGATTCTGCAAGATTGTGTGTGTGTTTGTTTAAAAAGGAAACCAAATCAGTAGGCTTCTAGAGATTTGCAAGGATGTGTGTGGTGTGAGTGTAAAGGACACAAAGTCAAAAGCTCTCAAGGGAGTCTGCAAGTGTATGAGTGTGTGTCAAAAGGGCAGGAAGTATGAAGCCCTCCAGAGATTCTTCAAAGGTGTGAGTGTTTGTGTGTGTGTGTGTGTGTCAAAAAAGGACGTGAATTCAAAAGCCTTCCAGAGATTCTCCAAGTGTATGAGTGTGATTGTGTGTGTGTGTGTGTGTGTGAAAAAGGACAGGAAGTAAAAAATAAATAAATAAAAAAGGACACGAAGTCAGAAGACCTGTAGATATTCTGCAAGTGTGTGTGTGTACTTGTGTGTGTACAAAGGACATGAGGTCAGAAGCCCTCCACATATTCTCAAGAGTGTGCGTGTGTGTGTGTGTGTGTGTTTAAAAAGGACACGAAGTCAGAAGCCCTCCAGAGATTCTGCAAGTGTATGAGTGTGAGTGTGTTTATGTAAAAAGGACACGAAGTCAGAATCCCTCCAGATAATCTGCAAGGGTAGGTGCATGTGTGTGTGTAAAAAGACACGAAGTCACAAGCCTTCCAAATATCATGCAAGGGTGTGTGTCTGTGTGTGTGTGTGTAAATATGACACGACGTCCGAAGTCCTCCAGAGATTCTGCAAGAGTGTGAGTGTGTTTGTGTGCAAAAAGGACACGAATTCAGAAGCCCTCCAGAGTTCCGGCAAGTTTTGGGTGTGAGTGTGCTTATGAGTGTGTAAAAAGCACACTAATCAGAAGCCCTCTAGAGATTCTGAAATGGTTTGTGTGTGTGAGTGTGTAAAATGGACACAAAATCAGAACTCTCCAGGGTATATGGAAGGCTATGAGTGTGAATGTGTGTGTATGTGTGTGTTTGTAAGAAGGACACGAAGTCAAAAGCCCTCTAGAGTTTCTGCAGGGTTCTGAGTGTGTGTGTGTGTATGTGAGTGTGTAAAATGAACACGATAACAGAAGCTCTCCAGAGAATCTGGAAGGGTATGAGTGTGAATGTGTGTGTATGTGTTTGTGTGTGTAAGAAGGACACAAAGTCAAAAGCCCTCTAGAGTTTCTGCAGGGGTATGAGTGTGAGTGTGTGTGTGTGTGTGTGTAAAAAGGACACAAATTCAGAAGCCCTCCAGAGATTCTGCAAGATTGTGTGTGTGTGTGTGTGTAAAAGGAAACCAAATCAGTAGCCTTCTAGAGATTTGAAAGGATGTGTGTGGGTGTGAGTGTAAAGGACACGAAGTCAGAAGCTCTCAAGGGATTCTGCAAGTATATGAGTGTGTGTCAAAAGGGCACGAAGTAAGACGCCCTCCAGAGATTCTTCAAAGGTATGAGTGTTTGTGTGTGTGTGTCAAAATAGGATATGAATTCAGGAGCCCTCCAGAGTTTCTGCAAGTGTATGAGTGTGAGTGTGTGTGTGTGTGTGTGTAAAAAGGAAACAAAATCAGAAGCCCTCTAGTGATTCTGTAAGGGTGTGTGTGTGAATGTGTAAAAAGGACACAAAGTCAGAAGCCCTCTAGATATTATTCAACAGTGTGTGCGGGTGAGAGTGTTTAAAAAAGGACAAAGGTCGGAAGTCCTCCAGAGGTTCAGCCAGGGTATGTGTGTGTGTGTCTAAAAAGGACACGTAATCAAAAGCCCTCTAGACATTCTGCAAGGGTGTGTGCGTGTGTGTATGCGTGTGTATGAGTGTGTAAAAAGAACATGAAGTCTGAAGCACTCCAAATGTTCTGCAAGGGTGTGTGTGTGTGTAAAAGGACACGAAGTCAGAATCCCTCCAGATGTCCTGCAGTGGTGTGAATGTATGTGTATATGTAAAAAGACCTTGAAATCAGAAGCCCTGTAGAGATTCGGCAAGCTTGTGAGTGTGTGTGTGTGTGTTTGTCTAAAAAGGACATGAAATTAGAAGTCCTCCAGAGATTCTGCAAGGGTCCATGCCTGTGTGTATGTGTCTGTGTGAGTGTGTAAAAAGGACACGAAGTCAGAAGCCCTCCAGAGTTTCGGCAAGTGTTGAGTGTGTTTATGTGTGTGTGTAAAAAAGACACTAATCAGAAGCCCTCTAGAGATTCTGAAACGGGGTGTGTGTGTGTGTGAGTGTGTAAAATGTACATGAAATCAGAAGCTCTCCAGAGAATCTGGAAGGGTATGAGTGTGAATGTGTGTGTATGTGTGTGTGTGTGTGTAAGAAGGACACGGAGTCAAAAGCCCTCTAGAGTTTCTGCAGGGGTCTGAGTGTGTCTGTGTTTGTGTGTGTGTGTGTGTGTGTGTGTAAAATGGACACGAAGTCAGAAGCCCTCCAGAGATTCTGCAAAATTGTGTGTGTTTGTGTAAAAAGGAAACCAAATCAGTAGACTTCTAGAGATTTGCAAGGATGTGTGTGTGTGTGTGTGAGAGAGTGTAAAGGACACGAAGTCAGAAGCTCTCAAGGGATTCTGCAAGTGTATGAGTGTGTGTCAAAAGGGCACGAAGTAAGACGCCCTCCAGAGATTCTTCAAAGGTATGAGTGTTTGTGTGTGTGTGTGTCAAAATAGGACATGAATTCAGGAGCCCTCAAGAGAATCAGCAAGGGTGCGTGATAGTGTGTGTGTGTGTGTGTGTGTGTGTAAAAAGGATAGTAAATCAGAAGCCTTCTAGAGATTCTGCAATGGTGTGTATGTGTATGTGTAAAAAGGAGAAGTCAGAAGACCTGCAGATATTCTGCAAGGGTGTGTGTGCGTGTGTGTGTACAAAGGACACGAGGTCAGAAGCCCTCCAGATATTCTGCAACGGTGTGTGTGTGTGTGTGTGTGTGTGTGTGTAAAAAGGACAGGAATTCAGAAGCCCTCCAGAGATTCTGCAAGTGTATGAGTGTGAGTGTGTGTGTGTGTGTAAAAAGGACACGAAGTCAGAAGCCCACCAGAGATTCTGCAAGATTGTGTGTGTGTTTGTTTAAAAAGGAAACCAAATCAGTAGGCTTCTAGAGATTTGCAAGGATGTGTGTGGTGTGAGTGTAAAGGACACAAAGTCAAAAGCTCTCAAGGGATTCTGCAAGTGTATGAGTGTGTGTCAAAAGGGCAGGAAGTATGAAGCCCTCCAGGGATTCTTCAAAGGTGTGAGTGTTTGTGTGTGTGTGTGTCAAAAAAGGACGTGAATTCAAAAGCCTTCCAGAGATTCTCCAAGTGTATGAGTGTGATTGTGTGTGTGTGTGTGTGAAAAAGGACAGGAAGTAAAAAATAAATAAATAAAAAAGGACACGAAGTCAGAAGACCTGTAGATATTCTGCAAGTGTGTGTGTGTGCTTGTGTGTGTACAAAGGACATGAGGTCAGAAGCCCTCCACATATTCTCAAGAGTGTGCGTGTGTGTGTGTGTGTGTGTGATTAAAAAGGACACGAAGTCAGAAGCCCTCCAGAGATTCTGCAAGTGTATGAGTGTGAGTGTGTTTATGTGTGTGTGTAAAAAGGACACGAAGTCAGAATCCCTCCAGATAATCTGCAAGGGTAGGTGCATGTGTGTGTGTAAAAAGACATGAAGTCACAAGCCTTCCAAATATCATGCAAGGGTGTGTGTCTGTGTGTGTGTGTGTGTGTAAATATGACACGACGTCCGAAGCCCTCCAGAGATTCTGCAAGAGTGTGAGTGTGTGTGTGTTTGTGTGCAAAAAGGACACGAATTCAGAAGCCCTCCAGAGTTCCGGCAAGTTTTGGGTGTGAGTGTGCTTATGAGTGTGTAAAAAGCACACTAATCAGAAGCCCTCTAGAGATTCTGAAATGGTTTGTGTGTGTGAGTGTGTAAAATGGACACAAAATCAGAACTCTCCAGGGTATATGGAAGGCTATGAGTGTGAATGTGTGTGTATGTGTGTGTTTGTAAGAAGGACACGAAGTCAAAAGCCCTCTAGAGTTTCTGCAGGGTTCTGAGTGTGTGTGTGTGTTTGTGAGTGTGTAAAATGAACACGATAACAGAAGCTCTCCAGAGAATCTGGAAGGGTATGAGTGTGAATGTGTGTGTATGTGTTTGTGTGTGTAAGAAGGACACAAAGTCAAAAGCCCTCTAGAGTTTCTGCAGGGGTATGAGTGTGAGTGTGTGTGTGTGTGTGTAAAAAGGACACAAATTCAGAAGCCCTCCAGAGATTCTGCAAGATTGTGTGTGTGTGTAAAAAGGAAACCAAATCAGTAGCCTTCTAGAGATTTGAAAGGATGTGTGTGGGTGTGAGTGTAAAGGACACGAAGTCAGAAGCTCTCAAGGGATTCTGCAAGTGTATGAGTGTGTGTCAAAAGGGCACGAAGTAAGACGCCCTCCAGAGATTCTTCAAAGGTATGAGTGTTTGTGTGTGTGTGTCAAAATAGGATATGAATTCAGGAGCCCTCCAGAGTTTCTGCAAGTGTATGAGTGTGAGTGTGTGTGTGTGTGTGTGTGTGTGTGTGTAAAAAGGAAACAAAATCAGAAGCCCTCTAGTGATTCTGTAAGGGTGTGTGTGTGAATGTGTAAAAAGGACACAAAGTCAGAAGCCCTCTAGATATTATTCAACAGTGTGTGCGGGTGAGAGTGTTTAAAAAAGGACAAAGGTCGGAAGTCCTCCAGAGGTTCAGCCAGGGTATGTGTGTGTGTGTGTGTGTGTGTGTCTAAAAAGGACACGTAATCAAAAGCCCTCTAGACATTCTGCAAGGGTGTGTGCGTGTGTGTATGTGTGTGTATGAGTGTGTAAAAAGAACATGAAGTCTGAAGCACTCCAAATGTTCTGCAAGGGTGTGTGTGTGTGTAAAAGGACACGAAGTCAGAATCCCTCCAGATGTTCTGCAGTGGTGTGAATGTATGTGTATATGTAAAAAGACCTTGAAATCAGAAGCCCTGTAGAGATTCGGCAAGCTTGTGAGTGTGTGTGTGTGTGTTTGTCTAAAAAGGACATGAAATTAGAAGTCCTCCAGAGATTCTGCAAGGGTCCATGCCTGTGTGTATGTGTCTGTGTGAGTGTGTAAAAAGGACACGAAGTCAAAAGCCCTCCAGAGTTTCGGCAAGTGTTGAGTGTGTTTATGTGTGTGTGTAAAAAAGACACAAATCAGAAGCCCTCTAGAGATTCTGAAACGGGGTGTGTGTGTGTGTGAGTGTGTAAAATGTACATGAAATCAGAAGCTCTCCAGAGAATCTGGAAGGGTATGAGTGTGAATGTGTGTATGTGTGTGTATGTGTGTGTGTGTAAGAAGGACACGGAGTCAAAAGCCCTCTAGAGTTTCTGCAGGGGTCTGAGTGTGTGTGTGTTTGTGTGTGTGTGTGTAAAATGGACACGAAGTCAGAAGCCCTCCAGAGATTCTGCAAAATTGTGTGTGTTTGTGTAAAAAGGAAACCAAATCAGTAGACTTCTAGAGATTTGCAAGGATGTGTGTGTGTGTGTGTGTGTGAGAGTGTAAAGGACACGAAGTCAGAAGCTCTCAAGGGATTCTGCAAGTGTATGAGTGTGTGTCAAAAAGGCACGAAGTAAGACGCCCTCCAGAGATTCTTCAAAGGTATGAGTGTTTGTGTGTGTGTGTCAAAATAGGACATGAATTCAGGAGCCCTCAAGAGATTCAGCAAGGGTGCGTGATAGTGTGTGTGTGTGTGTGTGTGTGTAAAAAGGATAGTAAATCAGAAGCCTTCTAGAGATTCTGCAATGGTGTGTATGTGTATGTGTAAAAAGGAGAAGTCAGAAGACCTGCAGATATTCTGCAAGGGTGTGTGTGCGTGTGTGTGTAAAAAGGACACGAGGTCAGAAGCCCTCCAGATATTCTGCAACGGTGTGTGTGTGTGTGTGTGTGTGTGTGTGTAAAAAGGACAGGAATTCAGAAGCCCTCCAGAGATTCTGCAAGTGTATGAGTGTGAGTGTGTGTGTGTAAAAAGGACACGAAGTCAGAAGCCCACCAGAGATTCTGCAAGATTGTGTGTGTGTTTGTTTAAAAAGGAAACCAAATCAGTAGGCTTCTAGAGATTAGCAAGGATGTGTGTGGTGTGAGTGTAAAGGACACAAAGTCAAAAGCTCTCAAGGGATTCTGCAAGTGTATGAGTGTGTGTCAAAAGGGCAGGAAGTATGAAGCCCTCCAGAGATTCTTCAAAGGTGTGAGTGTTTGTGTGTGTGTGTGTCAAAAAAGGACGTGAATTCAAAAGCCTTCCAGAGATTCTCCAAGTGTATGAGTGTGATTGTGTGTGTGTGTGTGAAAAAGGACAGGAAGTAAAAAATAAATAAATAAAAAAGGACACGAAGTCAGAAGACCTGCAGATATTCTGCAAGTGTGTGTGTGTGCTTGTGTGTGTACAAAGGACATGAGGTCAGAAGCCCTCCACATATTCTCAAGAGTGTGCATGTGTGTGTGTGTGTGTCTAAAAAGGACACGAAGTCAGAAGCCCTCCAGAGATTCTGCAAGTGTATGAGTGTGAGTGTGTTTATGTGTGTGTGTAAAAAGGACACGAAGTCAGAATCCCTCCAGATAATCTGCAAGGGTAGGTGCATGTGTGTGTGTAAAAAGACACGAAGTCACAAGCCTTCCAAATATCATGCAAGGGTGTGTGTCTGTGTGTGTGTGTGTGTGTGTAAATATGACACGACGTCCGAAGCCCTCCAGAGATTCTGCAAGAGTGTGAGTGTGTGTGTGTTTGTGTGCAAAAAGGACACGAATTCAGAAGCCATCCAGAGTTCCGGCAAGTTTTGGGTGTGAGTGTGCTTATGAGTGTGTAAAAAGCACACTAATCAGAAGCCCTCTAGAGATTCTGAAATGGTTTGTGTGTGTGAGTGTGTAAAATGGACACAAAATCAGAACTCTCCAGGGTATATGGAAGGCTATGAGTGTGAATGTGTGTGTATGTGTGTGCTTGTAAAAAGGACACGAAGTCAAAAGCCCTCTAGAGTTTCTGCAGGGGTCTGAGTGTGTGTGTGTGTATGTGAGTGTGTAAAATGAACACGATAACAGAAGCTCTCCAGATAATCTGGAAGGGTATGAGTGTGAATGTGTGTGTATGTGTTTGTGTGTGTAAGAAGGACACAAAGTCAAAAGCCCTCTAGAGTTTCTGCAGGGGTATGAGTGTGAGTGTGTGTGTGTGTAAAAAGGACACAAATTCAGAAGCCCTCCAGAGATTCTGCAAGATTGTGTGTGTGTGTGTGTAAAAAGGAAACCAAATCAGTAGCCTTCTAGACATTTGAAAGGATGTGTGTGGGTGTGAGTGTAAAGGACACGAAGTCAGAAGCTCTCAAGGGATTCTGCAAGTGTATGAGTGTGTGTCAAAAGGGCACGAAGTAAGACGCCCTCCAGAGATTCTTCAAAGGTATGAGTGTTTGTGTGTGTGTGTCAAAATAGGATATGAATTCAGGAGCCCTCCAGAGTTTCTGCAAGTGTATGAGTGTGAGTGTGTGTGTGTGTGTGTAAAAAGGAAACAAAATCAGAAGCCCTCTAGTGATTCTGTAAGGGTGTGTGTGTGAATGTGTAAAAAGGACACAAAGTCAGAAGCCCTCTAGATATTATTCAACAGTGTGTGCGGGTGAGAGTGTTTAAAAAAGGACAAAGGTCGGAAGTCCTCCAGAGGTTCAGCCAGGGTATGTGTGTGTGTGTGTGTGTGTGTGTCTAAAAAGGACACGTAATCAAAAGCCCTCTAGACATTCTGCAAGGGTGTGTGCGTGTGTGTATGTGTGTGTATGAGTGTGTAAAAAGAACATGAAGTCTGAAGCACTCCAAATGTTCTGCAAGGGTGTGTGTGTGTGTAAAAGGACACGAAGTCAGAATCCCTCCAGATGTCCTGCAGTGGTGTGAATGTATGTGTATATGTAAAAAGACCTTGAAATCAGAAGCCCTGTAGAGATTCGGCAAGCTTGTGAGTGTGTGTGTGTGTGTTTGTCTAAAAAGGACATGAAATTAGAAGTCCTCCAGAGATTCTGCAAGGGTCCATGCCTGTGTGTATGTGTCTGTGTGAGTGTGTAAAAAGGACACGAAGTCAGAAGCCCTCCAGAGTTTCGGCAAGTGTTGAGTGTGTTTATGTGTGTGTGTAAAAAAGACACTAATCAGAAGCCCTCTAGAGATTCTGAAACGGGGTGTGTGTGTGTGTGTGTGTGTGTGTGAGTGTGTAAAATGTACATGAAATCAGAAGCTCTCCAGAGAATCTGGAAGGGTATGAGTGTGAATGTGTGTGTGTGTGTGTGTGTGTGTAAGAAGGACACGGAGTCAAAAGCCCTCTAGAGTTTCTGCAGGGGTCTGAGTGTGTGTGTGTTTGTGTGTGTGTGTGTGTAAAATGGACACGAAATCAGAAGCCCTCCAGAGATTCTGCAAAATTGTGTGTGTTTGTGTAAAAAGGAAACCAAATCAGTAGACTTCTAGAGATTTGCAAGGATGTGTGTGTGTGTGTGAGAGTGTAAAGGACACGAAGTCAGAAGCTCTCAAGGGATTCTGCAAGTGTATGAGTGTGTGTCAAAAGGGCACGAAGTAAGACGCCCTCCAGAGATTCTTCAAAGGTATGAGTGTTTGTGTGTGTGTGTCAAAATAGGACATGAATTCAGGAGCCCTCAAGAGATTCAGCAAGGGTGCGTGATAGTGTGTGTGTGTGTGTGTGTGTGTGTAAAAAGGATAGTAAATCAGAAGCCTTCTAGAGATTCTGCAATGGTGTGTATGTGTATGTGTAAAAAGGAGAAGTCAGAAGACCTGCAGATATTCTGCAAGGGTGTGTGTGCGTGTGTGTGTACAAAGGACACGAGGTCAGAAGCCCTCCAGATATTCTGCTACGGTGTGTGTGTGTGTGTGTGTGTGTGTGTGTGTAAAAAGGACAGGAATTCAGAAGCCCTCCAGAGATTCTGCAAGTGTATGAGTGTGAGTGTGTGTGTGTAAAAAGGACACGAAGTCAGAAGCCCACCAGAGATTCTGCAAGATTGTGTGTGTGTTTGTTTAAAAAGGAAACCAAATCAGTAGGCTTCTAGAGATTTGCAAGGATGTGTGTGGTGTGAGTGTAAAGGACACAAAGTCAAAAGCTCTCAAGGGATTCTGCAAGTGTATGAGTGTGTGTCAAAAGGGCAGGAAGTATGAAGCCCTCCAGAGATTCTTCAAAGGTGTGAGTGTTTGTGTGTGTGTGTGTGTGTCAAAAAAGGACGTGAATTCAAAAGCCTTCCAGAGATTCTCCAAGTGTATGAGTGTGATTGTGTGTGTGAAAAAGGACAGGAAGTAAAAAATAAATAAATAAAAAAGGACACGAAGTCAGAAGACCTGTAGATATTCTGCAAGTGTGTGTGTGTGCTTGTGTGTGTACAAAGGACATGAGGTCAGAAGCCCTCCACATATTCTCAAGAGTGTGCGTGTGTGTGTGTGTGTGTGTCTAAAAAGGACACGAAGTCAGAAGCCCTCCAGAGATTCTGCAAGTGTATGAGTGTGAGTGTGTTTATGTGTGTGTGTAAAAAGGACACGAAGTCAGAATCCCTCCAGATAATCTGCAAGGGTAGGTGCATGTGTGTGTGTAAAAGACACGAAGTCACAAGCCTTCCAAATATCATGCAAGGGTGTGTGTCTGTGTGTGTGTGTGTGTGTAAATATGACACGACGTCCGAAGCCCTCCAGAGATTCTGCAAGAGTGTGAGTGTGTGTGTGTGTTTGTGTGCAAAAAGGACACGAATTCAGAAGCCCCCCAGAGTTCCGGCAAGTTTTGGGTGTGAGTGTGCTTATGAGTGTGTAAAAAGCACACTAATCAGAAGCCCTCTAGAGATTCTGAAATGGTTTGTGTGTGTGAGTGTGTAAAATGGACACAAAATCAGAACTCTCCAGGGTATATGGAAGGCTATGAGTGTGAATGTGTGTGTATGTGTGTGCTTGTAAAAAGGACACGAAGTCAAAAGCCCTCTAGAGTTTCTGCAGGGGTCTGAGTGTGTGTGTGTGTATGTGAGTGTGTAAAATGAACACGATAACAGAAGCTCTCCAGATAATCTGGAAGGGTATGAGTGTGAATGTGTGTGTATGTGTTTGTGTGTGTAAGAAGGACACAAAGTCAAAAGCCCTCTAGAGTTTCTGCAGGGGTATGAGTGTGAGTGTGTGTGTGTGTGTGTAAAAAGGACACAAATTCAGAAGCCCTCCAGAGATTCTGCAAGATTGTGTGTGTGTGTGTGTGTGTAAAAAGGAAACCAAATCAGTAGCCTTCTAGACATTTGAAAGGATGTGTGTGGGTGTGAGTGTAAAGGACACGAAGTCAGAAGCTCTCAAGGGATTCTGCAAGTGTATGAGTGTGTGTCAAAAGGGCACGAAGTAAGACGCCCTCCAGAGATTCTTCAAAGGTATGAGTGTTTGTGTGTGTGTGTCAAAATAGGATATGAATTCAGGAGCCCTCCAGAGTTTCTGCAAGTGTATGAGTGTGAGTGTGTGTGTGTGTGTGTGTGTAAAAAGGAAACAAAATCAGAAGCCCTCTAGTGATTCTGTAAGGGTGTGTGTGTGAATGTGTAAAAAGGACACAAAGTCAGAAGCCCTCTAGATATTATTCAACAGTGTGTGCGGGTGAGAGTGTTTAAAAAAGGACAAAGGTCGGAAGTCCTCCAGAGGTTCAGCCAGGGTATGTGTGTGTGTGTGTGTGTGTGTGTGTGTCTAAAAAGGACACGTAATCAAAAGCCCTCTAGACATTCTGCAAGGGTGTGTGCGTGTGTGTATGTGTGTGTATGAGTGTGTAAAAAGAACATGAAGTCTGAAGCACTCCAAATGTTCTGCAAGGGTGTGTGTGTGTGTAAAAGGACACGAAGTCAGAATCCCTCCAGATGTCCTGCAGTGGTGTGAATGTATGTGTATATGTAAAAAGACCTTGAAATCAGAAGCCCTGTAGAGATTCGGCAAGCTTGTGAGTGTGTGTGTGTGTGTTTGTCTAAAAAGGACATGAAATTAGAAGTCCTCCAGAGATTCTGCAAGGGTCCATGCCTGTGTGTATGTGTCTGTGTGAGTGTGTAAAAAGGACACGAAGTCAGAAGCCCTCCAGAGTTTCGGCAAGTGTTGAGTGTGTTTATGTGTGTGTGTAAAAAAGACACTAATCAGAAGCCCTCTAGAGATTCTGAAACGGGGTGTGTGTGTGTGTGTGAGTGTGTAAAATGTACATGAAATCAGAAGTTCTCCAGAGAATCTGGAAGGGTATGAGTGTGAATGTGTGTGTATGTGTGTGTGTGTGTGTGTGTAAGAAGGACACGGAGTCAAAAGCCCTCTAGAGTTTCTGCAGGGGTCTGAGTGTGTGTGTGTTTGTGTGTGTGTGTGTGTGTGTGTAAAATGGACACGAAGTCAGAAGCCCTCCAGAGATTCTGCAAAATTGTGTGTGTTTGTGTAAAAAGGAAACCAAATCAGTAGACTTCTAGAGATTTGCAAGGATGTGTGTGTGTGTGTGTGTGAGAGTGTAAAGGACACGAAGTCAGAAGCTCTCAAGGGATTCTGCAAGTGTATGAGTGTGTGTCAAAAGGGCACGAAGTAAGACGCCCTCCAGAGATTCTTCAAAGGTATGAGTGTTTGTGTGTGTGTGTCAAACTAGGACATGAATTCAGGAGCCCTCAAGAGATTCAGCAAGGGTGCGTGATAGTGTGTGTGTGTGTGTGTGTGTGTGTGTGTAAAAAGGATAGTAAATCAGAAGCCTTCTAGAGATTCTGCAATGGTGTGTATGTGTATGTGTAAAAAGGAGAAGTCAGAAGACCTGCAGATATTCTGCAAGGGTGTGTGTGCGTGTGTGTGTACAAAGGACACGAGGTCAGAAGCCCTCCAGATATTCTGCAACGGTGTGTGTGTGTGTGTGTGTTTGTTTTTTTAAAAAGACAGGAATTCAGAAGCCCTCCAGAGATTCTGCAAGTGTATGAGTGTGAGTGTGTGTGTGTGTGTAAAAAGGACACGAAGTCAGAAGCCCACCAGAGATTCTGCAAGATTGTGTGTGTGTTTGTTTAAAAAGGAAACCAAATCAGTAGGCTTCTAGAGATTTGCAAGGATGTGTGTGGTGTGAGTGTAAAGGACACAAAGTCAAAAGCTCTCAAGGGAGTCTGCAAGTGTATGAGTGTGTGTCAAAAGGGCAGGAAGTATGAAGCCCTCCAGAGATTCTTCAAAGGTGTGAGTGTTTGTGTGTGTGTGTGTGTGTCAAAAAAGGACGTGAATTCAAAAGCCTTCCAGAGATTCTCCAAGTGTATGAGTGTGATTGTGTGTGTGTGTGTGTGTGTGAAAAAGGACAGGAAGTAAAAAATAAATAAATAAAAAAGGACACGAAGTCAGAAGACCTGTAGATATTCTGCAAGTGTGTGTGTGTACTTGTGTGTGTACAAAGGACATGAGGTCAGAAGCCCTCCACATATTCTCAAGAGTGTGCGTGTGTGTGTGTGTGTGTGTTTAAAAAGGACACGAAGTCAGAAGCCCTCCAGAGATTCTGCAAGTGTATGAGTGTGAGTGTGTTTATGTAAAAAGGACACGAAGTCAGAATCCCTCCAGATAATCTGCAAGGGTAGGTGCATGTGTGTGTGTAAAAAGACACGAAGTCACAAGCCTTCCAAATATCATGCAAGGGTGTGTGTCTGTGTGTGTGTGTGTAAATATGACACGACGTCCGAAGTCCTCCAGAGATTCTGCAAGAGTGTGAGTGTGTTTGTGTGCAAAAAGGACACGAATTCAGAAGCCCTCCAGAGTTCCGGCAAGTTTTGGGTGTGAGTGTGCTTATGAGTGTGTAAAAAGCACACTAATCAGAAGCCCTCTAGAGATTCTGAAATGGTTTGTGTGTGTGAGTGTGTAAAATGGACACAAAATCAGAACTCTCCAGGGTATATGGAAGGCTATGAGTGTGAATGTGTGTGTATGTGTGTGTTTGTAAGAAGGACACGAAGTCAAAAGCCCTCTAGAGTTTCTGCAGGGTTCTGAGTGTGTGTGTGTGTATGTGAGTGTGTAAAATGAACACGATAACAGAAGCTCTCCAGAGAATCTGGAAGGGTATGAGTGTGAATGTGTGTGTATGTGTTTGTGTGTGTAAGAAGGACACAAAGTCAAAAGCCCTCTAGAGTTTCTGCAGGGGTATGAGTGTGAGTGTGTGTGTGTGTGTGTGTAAAAAGGACACAAATTCAGAAGCCCTCCAGAGATTCTGCAAGATTGTGTGTGTGTGTGTGTGTAAAAGGAAACCAAATCAGTAGCCTTCTAGAGATTTGAAAGGATGTGTGTGGGTGTGAGTGTAAAGGACACGAAGTCAGAAGCTCTCAAGGGATTCTGCAAGTATATGAGTGTGTGTCAAAAGGGCACGAAGTAAGACGCCCTCCAGAGATTCTTCAAAGGTATGAGTGTTTGTGTGTGTGTGTCAAAATAGGATATGAATTCAGGAGCCCTCCAGAGTTTCTGCAAGTGTATGAGTGTGAGTGTGTGTGTGTGTGTGTGTAAAAAGGAAACAAAATCAGAAGCCCTCTAGTGATTCTGTAAGGGTGTGTGTGTGAATGTGTAAAAAGGACACAAAGTCAGAAGCCCTCTAGATATTATTCAACAGTGTGTGCGGGTGAGAGTGTTTAAAAAAGGACAAAGGTCGGAAGTCCTCCAGAGGTTCAGCCAGGGTATGTGTGTGTGTGTCTAAAAAGGACACGTAATCAAAAGCCCTCTAGACATTCTGCAAGGGTGTGTGCGTGTGTGTATGCGTGTGTATGAGTGTGTAAAAAGAACATGAAGTCTGAAGCACTCCAAATGTTCTGCAAGGGTGTGTGTGTGTGTAAAAGGACACGAAGTCAGAATCCCTCCAGATGTCCTGCAGTGGTGTGAATGTATGTGTATATGTAAAAAGACCTTGAAATCAGAAGCCCTGTAGAGATTCGGCAAGCTTGTGAGTGTGTGTGTGTGTGTTTGTCTAAAAAGGACATGAAATTAGAAGTCCTCCAGAGATTCTGCAAGGGTCCATGCCTGTGTGTATGTGTCTGTGTGAGTGTGTAAAAAGGACACGAAGTCAGAAGCCCTCCAGAGTTTCGGCAAGTGTTGAGTGTGTTTATGTGTGTGTGTAAAAAAGACACTAATCAGAAGCCCTCTAGAGATTCTGAAACGGGGTGTGTGTGTGTGTGTGTGTGAGTGTGTAAAATGTACATGAAATCAGAAGCTCTCCAGAGAATCTGGAAGGGTATGAGTGTGAATGTGTGTGTATGTGTGTGTGTGTGTGTAAGAAGGACACGGAGTCAAAAGCCCTCTAGAGTTTCTGCAGGGGTCTGAGTGTGTCTGTGTTTGTGTGTGTGTGTGTGTGTGTGTGTAAAATGGACACGAAGTCAGAAGCCCTCCAGAGATTCTGCAAAATTGTGTGTGTTTGTGTAAAAAGGAAACCAAATCAGTAGACTTCTAGAGATTTGCAAGGATGTGTGTGTGTGTGTGTGTGAGAGAGTGTAAAGGACACGAAGTCAGAAGCTCTCAAGGGATTCTGCAAGTGTATGAGTGTGTGTCAAAAGGGCACGAAGTAAGACGCCCTCCAGAGATTCTTCAAAGGTATGAGTGTTTGTGTGTGTGTGTGTCAAAATAGGACATGAATTCAGGAGCCCTCAAGAGATTCAGCAAGGGTGCGTGATAGTGTGTGTGTGTGTGTGTGTGTGTAAAAACGATAGTAAATCAGAAGCCTTCTAGAGATTCTGCAATGGTGTGTATGTGTATGTGTAAAAAGGAGAAGTCAGAAGACCTGCAGATATTCTGCAAGGGTGTGTGTGCGTGTGTGTGTACAAAGGACACGAGGTCAGAAGCCCTCCAGATATTCTGCAACGGTGTGTCTGTGTGTGTGTGTTTGTGTGTGTAAAAAGGACAGGAATTCAGAAGCCCTCCAGAGATTCTGCAAGTGTATGAGTGTGAGTGTGTGTGTGTGTGTAAAAAGGACACGAAGTCAGAAGCCCACCAGAGATTCTGCAAGATTGTGTGTGTGTTTGTTTAAAAAGGAAACCAAATCAGTAGGCTTCTAGAGATTTGCAAGGATGTGTGTGGTGTGAGTGTAAAGGACACAAAGTCAAAAGCTCTCAAGGGATTCTGCAAGTGTATGAGTGTGTGTCAAAAGGGCAGGAAGTATGAAGCCCTCCAGAGATTCTTCAAAGGTGTGAGTGTTTGTGTGTGTGTGTGTGTGTGTCAAAAAAGGACGTGAATTCAAAAGCCTTCCAGAGATTCTCCAAGTGTATGAGTGTGATTGTGTGTGTGTGTGTGTGTGAAAAAGGACAGGAAGTAAAAAATAAATAAATAAAAAAGGACACGAAGTCAGAAGACCTGTAGATATTCTGCAAGTGTGTGTGTGTGCTTGTGTGTGTACAAAGGACATGAGGTCAGAAGCCCTCCACATATTCTCAAGAGTGTGCGTGTGTGTGTTTAAAAAGGACACGAAGTCAGAAGCCCTCCAGAGATTCTGCAAGTGTATGAGTGTGAGTGTGTTTATGTGTGTGTGTAAAAAGGACACGAAGTCAGAATCCCTCCAGATAATCTGCAAGGGTAGGTGCATGTGTGTGTGTAAAAAGACATGAAGTCACAAGCCTTCCAAATATCATGCAAGGGTGTGTGTCTGTGTGTGTGTGTGTGTGTGTAAATATGACACGACGTCCGAAGCCCTCCAGAGATTCTGCAAGAGTGTGAGTGTGTGTGTGTTTGTGTGCAAAAAGGACACGAATTCAGAAGCCCTCCAGAGTTCCGGCAAGTTTTGGGTGTGAGTGTGCTTATGAGTGTGTAAAAAGCACACTAATCAGAAGCCCTCTAGAGATTCTGAAATGGTTTGTGTGTGTGAGTGTGTAAAATGGACACAAAATCAGAACTCTCCAGGGTATATGGAAGGCTATGAGTGTGAATGTGTGTGTATGTGTGTGCTTGTAAGAAGGACACGAAGTCAAAAGCCCTCTAGAGTTTCTGCAGGGGTCTGAGTGTGTGTGTGTGTATGTGAGTGCGTAAAATGAACACGATAACAGAAGCTCTCCAGAGAATCTGGAAGGGTATGAGTGTGAATGTGTGTGTATGTGTTTGTGTGTGTAAGAAGGACACAAAGTCAAAAGCCCTCTAGAGTTTCTGCAGGGGTATGAGTGTGAGTGTGTGTGTGTGTGTGTGTGTGTGTGTGTAAAAAGGACACAAATTCAGAAGCCCTCCAGAGATTCTGCAAGATTGTGTGTGTGTGTGTGTGTAAAAAGGAAACCAAATCAGTAGCCTTCTAGAGATTTGAAAGGATGTGTGTGGGTGTGAGTGTAAAGGACACGAAGTCAGAAGCTCTCAAGGGATTCTGCAAGTATATGAGTGTGTGTCAAAAGGGCACGAAGTAAGACGCCCTCCAGAGATTCTTCAAAGGTATGAGTGTTTGTGTGTGTGTGTCAAAATAGGATATGAATTCAGGAGCCCTCCAGAGTTTCTGCAAGTGTATGAGTGTGAGTGTGTGTGTGTGTGTGTGTGTAAAAAGGAAACAAAATCAGAAGCCCTCTAGTGATTCTGTAAGGGTGTGTGTGTGAAAGTGTAAAAAGGACACAAAGTCAGAAGCCCTCTAGATATTATTCAACAGTGTGTGCGGGTGAGAGTGTTTAAAAAAGGACAAAGGTCGGAAGTCCTCCAGAGGTTCAGCCAGGGTATGTGTGTGTGTGTGTGTGTGTCTAAAAAGGACACGTAATCAAAAGCCCTCTAGACATTCTGCAAGGGTGTGTGCGTGTGTGTATGTGTGTGTATGAGTGTGTAAAAAGAACATGAAGTCTGAAGCACTCCAAATGTTCTGCAAGGGTGTGTGTGTGTGTAAAAGGACACGAAGTCAGAATCCCTCCAGATGTCCTGCAGTGGTGTGAATGTATGTGTATATGTAAAAAGACCTTGAAATCAGAAGCCCTGTAGAGATTCGGCAAGCTTGTGAGTGTGTGTGTGTGTGTTTGTCTAAAAAGGACATGAAATTAGAAGTCCTCCAGAGATTCTGCAAGGGTCCATGCCTGTGTGTATGTGTCTGTGTGAGTGTGTAAAAAGGACACGAAGTCAGAAGCCCTCCAGAGTTTCGGCAAGTGTTGAGTGTGTTTATGTGTGTGTGTAAAAAAGACACTAATCAGAAGCCCTCTAGAGATTCTGAAACGGGGTGTGTGTGTGTGTGTGAGTGTGTAAAATGTACATGAAATCAGAAGCTCTCCAGAGAATCTGGAAGGGTATGAGTGTGAATGTGTGTGTGTGTGTGTGTGTGTGTGTAAGAAGGACACGGATTCAAAAGCCCTCTAGAGTTTCTGCAGGGGTCTGAGTGTGTGTGTGTTTGTGTGTGTGTGTGTGTGTGTGTAAAATGGACACGAAGTCAGAAGCCCTCCAGAGATTCTGCAAAATTGTGTGTGTTTGTGTAAAAAGGAAACCAAATCAGTAGACTTCTAGAGATTTGCAAGGATGTGTGTGGGTGTGAGAGAGTGTAAAGGACACGAAGTCAGAAGCTCTCAAGGGATTCTGCAAGTGTATGAGTGTGTGTCAAAAGGGCACGAAGTAAGACGCCCTCCAGAGATTCTTCAAAGGTATGAGTGTTTGTGTGTGTGTGTCAAAATAGGATATGAATTCAGGAGCCCTCCAGAGTTTCTGCAAGTGGATGAGTGTGAGTGTGTGTGTGTGTAAAAAGGAAACAAAATCAGAAGCCCTCTAATGATTCTGTAAGGGTGTGTGTGTGAATGTGTAAAAAGGACACAAAGTCAGAAGCCCTCTAGATATTATTCAACAGTGTGTGCGGGTTAGAGTGTTTAAAAAAGGACAAAGGTCGGAAGTCCTCCAGAGGTTCAGCCAGGGTATGTGTGTGTGTGTGTGTGTGTGTGTGTGTAAAATGGACACGAAGTCAGAAGCCCTCCAGAGATTCTGCAAAATTGTGTGTGTTTGTGTAAAAAGGAAACCAAATCAGTAGACTTCTAGAGATTTGCAAGGATGTGTGTGTGTGTGTGAGAGTGTAAAGGACACGAAGTCAGAAACTCTCAAGGGATTCTGCAAGTGTATGAGTGTGTGTCAAAAGGGCACGAAGTAAGACGCCCTCCAGAGATTCTTCAAAGGTATGAGTGTTTGTGTGTGTGTGTCAAAATAGGACATGAATTCAGGAGCCCTCAAGAGATTCAGCAAGGGTGCGTGATAGTGTGTGTGTGTGTGTGTGTGTAAAAAGGATAGTAAATCAGAAGCCTTCTAGAGATTCTGCAATGGTGTGTATGTGTATGTGTAAAAAGGAGAAGTCAGAAGACCTGCAGATATTCTGCAAGGGTGTGTGTGCGTTTGTGTGTACAAAGGACACGAGGTCAGAAGCCCTCCAGATATTCTGCAACGGTGTGTGTGTGTGTGTGTGTGTGTGTGTGTGTGTATGTGTGTAAAGGACAGGAATTCAGAAGCCCTCCAGAGATTCTGAAAGTGTATGAGTGTGAGTGTGTGTGTGTAAAAAGGACACGAAGTCAGAAGCCCACCAGAGATTCTGCAAGATTGTGTGTGTGTTTGTTTAAAAAGGAAACCAAATCAGTAGGCTTCTAGAGATTTGCAAGGATGTGTGTGGTGTGAGTGTAAAGGACACAAAGTCAAAAGCTCTCAAGGGATTCTGCAAGTGTATGAGTGTGTGTCAAAAGGGCAGGAAGTATGAAGCCCTCCAGAGATTCTTCAAAGGTGTGAGTGTTTGTGTGTGTGTGTGTGTCAAAAAGGACGTGAATTCAAAAGCCTTCCAGAGATTCTCCAAGTGTATGAGTGTGATTGTGTGTGTGTGTGTGTGAAAAAGGAGAGGAAGTAAAAAATAAATAAATAAAAAAGGACACGAAGTCAGAAGACCTGCAGATATTCTGCAAGTGTGTGTGTGTGCTTGTGTGTGTACAAAGGACATGAGGTCAGAAGCCCTCCACATATTCTCAAGAGTGTGCGTGTGTGTGTGTGTGTGTCTAAAAAGGACACGAAGTCAGAAGCCCTCCAGAGATTCTGCAAGTGTATGAGTTTGAGTGTGTTTATGTGTGTGTGTAAAAAGGACACGAAGTCAGAATCCCTCCAGATAATCTGCAAGGGTAGGTGCATGTGTGTGTGTAAAAAGACACGAAGTCACAAGCCTTCCAAATATCATGCAAGGGTGTGTGTGTGTGTGTGTGTGTGTGTGTGTAAATATGACACGACGTCCGAAGCCCTCCAGAGATTCTGCAAGACTGTGAGTGTGTGTGTGTGTTTGTGTGCAAAAAGGACACGAATTCAGAAGCCCCCCAGAGTTCTGGCAAGTTTTGGGTGTGAGTGTGCTTATGAGTGTGTAAAAAGCACACTAATCAGAAGCCCTCTAGAGATTCTGAAATGGTTTGTGTGTGTGAGTGTGTTATATGGACATAAAATCAGAACTCTCCAGGGTATATGGAAGGCTATGAGTGTGAATGTGTGTGTATGTGTGTGTTTGTAAGAAGGAAACGATGTCAAAAGCCCTCTAGAGTTTCTGCAGGGGTCTGAGTGTGTGTGTGTGTATGAGAGTGTGTAAAATGAACACGATAACAGAAGCTCTCCAGAGAATCTGGAAGGGTATGAGTGTGAATGTGTGTTTATGTGTTTGTGTGTGTAAGAAGGACACGGAGTCAAAAGCCCTCTAGAGTTTCTGCAGGGGTCTGAGTGTGAGTGTGTGTGTGTGTGTGTGTGTGTGTAAAAAGGACACAAATTCAGAAGCCCTCCAGAGATTCTGCAAGATTGTGTGTGTGTGTGTGTGTGTGTGTAAAAAGGAAACCAAATCAGTAGCCTTCTAGAGATTTGAAAGAATGTGTGTGGGTGTGAGTGTAAAGGACACGAAGTCAGAAGCTCTCAAGGGATTCTGCAAGTGTATGAGTGTGTGTCAAAAGGGCATGAAGTAAGACGCCCTCCAGAGATTCTTCAAAGGTATGAGTGTTTGTGTGTGTGTGCAAAATAGGACATGAATTCAGGAGCCCTCAAGAGATTCAGCAAGGGTTCGTGATAGTGTGTGTGTGTGTGTGTGTGTGTGTAAAAAGGATAGTAAATCAGAAGCCTTCTAGAGATTCTGCAATGGTGTGTATGTGTATGTGTAAGAAGGAGAAGTCAGAAGACCTGCAGATATTCTGCAAGGGTGTGTGTGCATGTGTGTGTACAAAGGACACGAGGTCAGAAGCCCTCCAGATATTCTGCAACGGTGTTTGTGTGTGTGTTTGTGTGTGTGTGTGTGTGTGTGTGTAAAAAGGACAGGAATTCAGAAGCCCTCCAGAGATTCTGAAAGTGTATGAGTGTGAGTGTGTGTGTGTAAAAAGGACACGAAGTCAGAAGCCCACCAGAGATTCTGCAAGATTGTGTGTGTGTTTGTTTAAAAAGGAAACCAAATCAGTAGGCTTCTAGAGATTTGCAAGGATGTGTGTGGTGTGAGTGTAAAGGACACAAAGTCAAAAGCTCTCAAGGGAGTCTGCAAGTGTCTGAGTGTGTGTCAAAAGGGCAGGAAGTATGAAGCCCTCCAGAGATTCTTCAAAGGTGTGAGTGTTTGTGTGTGTGTGTGTGTCAAAAAAGGACGTGAATTCAAAAGCCTTCCAGAGATTCTCCAAGTGTATGAATGTGATTGTGTGTGTGTGTGTGTGTGTGAAAAAGGACAGGAAGTAAAAAATAAATAAATAAAAAAGGACACGAAGTCAGAAGACCTGCAGATATTCTGCAAGTGTGTGTGTGTGCTTGTGTGTGTACAAAGGACATGAGGTCAGAAGCCCTCCACATATTCTCAAGAGTGTGCGTGTGTGTGTGTGTGTGTGTGTGTGTTTAAAAAGGACACGAAGTCAGAAGCCCTCCAGAGATTCTGCAAGTGTATGAGTGTGAGTGTGTTTATGTGTGTGTGTAAAAAGGACACGAAGTCAGAATCCCTCCAGATAATCTGCAAGGGTAGGTGCATTTGTGTGTGTAAAAAGACACGAAGTCACAAGCCTTCCAAATATCATGCAAGGGTGTGTGTCTGTGTGTGTGTGTGTGTGTGTAAATATGACACGACGTCCGAAGCCCTCCAGAGATTCTGCAAGAGTGTGAGTGTGTGTGTGTTTGTGTGCAAAAAGGACACGAATTCAGAAGCCCTCCAGAGTTCCGGCAAGTTTTGGGTGTGAGTGTGCTTATGAGTGTGTAAAAAGCACACTAATCAGAAGCCCTCTAGAGATTCTGAAATGGTTTGTGTGTGTGAGTGTGTAAAATGGACACAAAATCAGAACTCTCCAGGGTATATGGAAGGCTATGAGTGTGAATGTGTGTGTATGTGTGTGCTTGTAAGAAGGACACGAAGTCAAAAGCAGTCTAGAGTTTCTGCAGGGGTCTGAGTGTGTGTGTGTGTGTGTATGTGAGTGTGTAAAATGAACACGATAACAGAAGCTCTCCAGAGAATCTGGAAGGGTATGAGTGTGAATGTGTGTGTATGTGTTTGTGTGTGTAAGAAGGACACAAAGTCAAAAGCCCTCTAGAGTCTCTGCAGGGGTATGAGTGTGAGTGTGTGTGTGTGTGTGTAAAAAGGACACAAATTCAGAAGCCCTCCAGAGATTCTGCAAGATTGTGTGTGTGTGTGTGTGTGTGTAAAAAGGAAACCAAATCAGTAGCCTTCTAGAGATTTGAAAGGATGTGTGTGGGTGTGAGTGTAAAGGACACGAAGTCAGAAGCTCTCAAGGGATTCTGCAAGTGTATGAGTGTGTGTCAAAAGGGCACGAAGTAAGACGCCCTCCAGAGAATCTTCAAAGGTATGAGTGTTTGTGTGTGTGTGTCAAAATAGGATATGAATTCAGGAGCCCTCCAGAGTTTCTGCAAGTGTATGAGTGTGAGTGTGTGTGTGTGTGTGTGTGTGTAAAAAGGAAACAAAATCAGAAGCCCTCTAGTGATTCTGTAAGGGTGTGTGTGTGAATGTGTAAAAAGGACACAAAGTCAGAAGCCCTCTAGATATTATTCAACAGTGTGTGCGGGTGAGAGTGTTTAAAAAAGGACAAAGGTCGGAAGTCCTCCAGAGGTTCAGCCAGGGTATGTGTGTGTGTGTGTGTGTGTCTAAAAAGGACACGTAATCAAAAGCCCTCTAGACATTCTGCAAGGGTGTGTGCGTGTGTGTATGTGTGTGTATGAGTGTGTAAAAAGAACATGAAGTCTGAAGCACTCCAAATGTTCTGCAAGGGTGTGTGTGTGTGTAAAAGGACACGAAGTCAGAATCCCTCCAGATGTTCTGCAGTGGTGTGAATGTATGTGTATATGTAAAAAGACCTTGAAATCAGAAGCACTGTTCAGATTCGGCAAGGTTGTGAGTGTGTGTGTGTGTGTGTTTGTCTAAAAAGGACATGAAATTAGAAGTCCTCCAGAGATTCTGCAAGGGTCCATGCCTGTGTGTATGTGTCTGTGTGAGTGGGTAAAAAGGACACGAAGTCAGAAGCCCTCCAGAGTTTCGGCAAGTGTTGAGTGTGTTTATGTGTGTGTGTAAAAAAGACACTAATCAGAAGCCCTCTAGAGATTCTGAAACGGGGTGTGTGTGTGTGTGTGTGTGAGTGTGTAAAATGTACATGAAATCAGAAGCTCTCCAGAGAATCTGGAAGGGTATGAGTGTGAGTGTGTGTGTATGTGTGTGTGTGTGTGTAAGAAGGACACGGAGTCAAAAGCCCTCTAGAGTTTCTGCAGGGGTCTGAGTGTGTGTGTGTTTGTGTGTGTGTGTATGTGTGTGTAAAATGGACACGAAGTCAGAAGCCCTCCAGAGATTCTGCAAAATTGTGTGTGTTTGTGTAAAAAGGAAACCAAATCAGTAGACTTCTAGAGATTTGCAAGGATGTGTGTGTGTGTGTGTGTGAGAGTGTAAAGGACACGAAGTCAGAAGCTCTCAAGGGATTCTGCAAGTGTATGAGTGTGTGTCAAAAGGGCACGAAGTAGACGCCCTCCAGAGATTCTTCAAAGGTATGAGTGTTTGTGTGTGTGTGTCACAATAGGACATGAATTCAGGAGCCCTCAAGAGATTCAGCAAGGGTGCGTGATAGTGTGTGTGTGTGTGTGTGTGTAAAAAGGATAGTAAATCAGAAGCCTTCTAGAGATTCTGCAATGGTGTGTATGTGTATGTGTAAAAAGGAGAAGTCAGAAGACCTGCAGATATTCTGCAAGGGTGTGTGTGCGTGTGTGTGTACAAAGGACACGAGGTCAGAAGCCCTCCAGATATTCTGCAACGGTGTTTGTGTGTGTGTTTGTGTGCAAAAAGGACACGAATTCAGAAGCCCTCCAGAGTTCCGGCAACTTTTGGGTGTGAGTGTGCTTATGAGTGTGTAAAAAGCACACTAATCAGAAGCCCTCTAGAGATTCTGAAATGGTTTGTGTGTGTTAGTGTGTAAAATGGACACAAAATCAGAACTCTCCAGGGTATATGGAAGGATATGAGTGTGAACATGTGTGTATGTGTGTGCTTGTAAGAAGGACACGAAGTCAAAAGCCCTCTAGAGTTTCTGCAGGGGTCTGAGTGTGTGTGTGTGTGTATGAGAATGTGTAAAATGAACACGATAACAGAAGCTCTCCAGAGAATCTGGAAGGGTATGAGTGTGAATGTGTGTTTATGTGTTTGTGTGTGTAAGAAGGACACAAAGTCAAAAGCCCTCTAGAGTTTCTGCAGGGGTCTGAGTGTGAGTGTGTGTGTGTGTGTGTGTGTGTGTAAAAAGGACACAAATTCAGAAGCCCTCCAGAGATTCTGCAAGATTGTGTGTGTGTGTGTGTGTGTGTAAAAAGGAAACCAAATCAGTAGCCTTCTAGAGATTTGAAAGGATGTGTGTGGGTGTGAGTGTAAAGGACACGAAGTCAGAAGCTCTCAAGGGATTCTGCAAGTGTATGAGTGTGTGTCAAAAGGGCACGAAGTAAGACGCCCTCCAGAGATTCTTCAAAGGTATGAGTGTTTGTGTGTGTGTGTCAAAATAGGACATGAATTCAGGAGCCCTCAAGAGATTCAGCAAGGGTGCGTGATAGTGTGTGTGTGTAAAAAGGATAGTAAATCAGAAGCCTTCTAGAGATTCTGCAATGGTGTGTATGTGTATGTGTAAAAAGGAGAAGTCAGAAGACCTGCAGATATTCTGCAAGGGTGTGTGTGCGTGTGTGTGTACAAAGGACACGAGGTCAGAAGCCCTCCAGATATTCTGCAACGGTGTTTGTGTGTGTGTTTGTGTGTGTGTGTGTGTGTGTGTAAAAAGGACAGGAATTCAGAAGCCCTCCAGAGATTCTGAAAGTGTATGAGTGTGAGTGTGTGTGTGTAAAAAGGACACGAAGTCAGAAGCCCACCAGAGATTCTGCAAGATTGTGTGTGTGTTTGTTTAAAAAGGAAACCAAATCAGTAGGCTTCTAGAGATTTGCAAGGATGTGTGTGGTGTGAGTGTAAAGGACACAAAGTCAAAAGCTCTCAAGGGATTCTGCAAGTGTATGAGTGTGTGTCAAAAGGGCAGGAAGTATGAAGCCCTCCAGAGATTCTTCAAAGGTGTGAGTGTTTGTGTGTGTGTGTGTGTCAAAAAAGGACGTGAATTCAAAAGCCTTCCAGAGATTCTCCAAGTGTATGAGTGTGATTGTGTGTGTGTGTGTGTGTGAAAAAGGACAGGAAGTAAAAAATAAATAAATAAAAAAGGACACGAAGTCAGAAGACCTGCAGATATTCTGCAAGTGTGTGTGTGTGCTTGTGTGTGTACAAAGGACATGAGGTCAGAAGCCCTCCACATATTCTCAAGAGTGTGCGTGTGTGTGTTTAAAAAGGACACGAAGTCAGAAGCCCTCCAGAGATTCTGCAAGTGTATGAGTGTGAGTGTATTTATGTGTGTGTGTAAAAAGGACACGAAGTCAGAATCCCTCCAGATAATCTGCAAGGGTAGGTGCATGTGTGTGTGTAAAAAGACATGAAGTCACAAGCCTTCCAGATATCATGCAAGGGTGTGTGTCTGTGTGTGTGTGTGTGTGTAAATATGACACGACGTCCGAAGCCCTCCAGAGATTCTGCAAGACTGTGAGTGTGTGTGTGTGTTTGTGTGCAAAAAGGACACGAATTCAGAAGCCCCCCAGAGTTCTGGCAAGTTTTGGGTGTGAGTGTGCTTATGAGTGTGTAAAAAGCACACTAATCAGAAGCCCTCTAGAGATTCTGAAATGGTTTGTGTGTGTGAGTGTGTTATATGGACACAAAATCAGAACTCTCCAGGGTATATGGAAGGCTATGAGTGTGAATGTGTGTGTATGTGTGTGTTTGTAAGAAGGAAACGATGTCAAAAGCCCTCTAGAGTTTCTGCAGGGGTCTGAGTGTGTGTGTGTGTATGAGAGTGTGTAAAATGAACACGATAACAGAAGCTCTCCAGAGAATCTGGAAGGGTATGAGTGTGAATGTGTGTTTATGTGTTTGTGTGTGTAAGAAGGACACGGAGTCAAAAGCCCTCTAGAGTTTCAGCAGGGGTCTGAGTGTGAGTGTGTGTGTGTGTGTGTGTGTAAAAAGGACACAAATTCAGAAGCCCTCCAGAGATTCTGCAAGATTGTGTGTGTGTGTGTGTGTGTGTGTGTGTAAAAAGGAAACCAAATCAGTAGCCTTCTAGAGATTTGAAAGGATGTGTGTGGGTGTGAGTGTAAAGGACACGAAGTCAGAAGCTCTCAAGGGATTCTGCAAGTGTATGAGTGTGTGTCAAAAGGGCATGAAGTAAGACGCCCTCCAGAGATTCTTCAAAGGTATGAGTGTTTGTGTGTGTGTGCAAAATAGGACATGAATTCAGGAGCCCTCAAGAGATTCAGCAAGGGTTCCTGATAGTGTGTGTGTGTGTGTGTGTGTAAAAAGGATAGTAAATCAGAAGCCTTCTAGAGATTCTGCAATGGTGTGTATGTGTATGTGTAAGAAGGAGAAGTCAGAAGACCTGCAGATATTCTGCAAGGGTGTGTGTGCATGTGTGTGTACAAAGGACACGAGGTCAGAAGCCCTCCAGATATTCTGCAACGGTGTTTGTGTGTGTGTTTGTGTGTGTGTGTGTGTGTGTAAAAAGGACAGGAATTCAGAAGCCCTCCAGAGATTCTGAAAGTGTATGTATGAGTGTGAGTGTGTGTGTGTAAAAAGGACACGAAGTCAGAAGCCCACCAGAGATTCTGCAAGATTGTGTGTGTGTGTGTGTAAAAAGGAAACCAAATCAGTAGCCTTCTAGAGATTTGAAAGGATGTTTGTGGGTGTGAGTGTAAAGGACACGAAGTCAGAAGCTCTCAAGGGATTCTGCAAGTGTATGAGTGTGTGTCAAAAGGGCACGAAGTAAGACGCCCTCCAGAGATTCTTCAAAGGTATGAGTGTTTGTGTGTGTGTGTCAAAATAGGATATGAATTCAGGAGCCCTCCAGAGTTTCTGCAAGTGTATGAGTGTGAGTGTGTGTGTAAAAAGGAAACAAAATCAGAAACCCTCTAGTGATTCTGTAAGGGTGTGTGTGTGAATGTGTAAAAAGGACACAAAGTTAGAAGCCCTCTAGATATTATTCAACAGTGTGTGCGGGTGAGAGTGTTTAAAAAAGGACAAAGGTCGGAAGTCCTCCAGAGGTTCAGCCAGGGTATGTGTGTGTGTGTGTGTGTGTCTAAAAAGGACACGTAATCAAAAGCCCTCTAGACATTCTGCAAGGGTGTGTGCGTGTGTGTATGTGTGTGTATGAGTGTGTAAAAAGAACATGAAGTCTGAAGCACTCCAAATGTTCTGCAAGGGTGTGTGTGTGTGTAAAAGGACACGAAGTCAGAATCCCTCCAGATGTTCTGCAGTGGTGTGAATGTATGTGTATATGTAAAAAGACCTTGAAATCAGAAGCACTGTTCAGATTCGGCAAGGTTGTGAGTGTGTGTGTGTGTGTGTTTGTCTAAAAAGGACATGAAATTAGAAGTCCTCCAGAGATTCTGCAAGGGTCCATGCCTGTGTGTATGTGTCTGTGTGAGTGTGTAAAAAGGACACGAAGTCAGAAGCCCTCCAGAGTTTCGGCAAGTGTTGAGTGTGTTTATGTGTGTGTGTAAAAAAGACACTAATCAGAAGCCCTCTAGAGATTCTGAAACGGGGTGTGTGTGTGTGTGTGTGTGTGTGAGTGTGTAAAATGTACATGAAATCAGAAGCTCTCCAGAGAATCTGGAAGGGTATGAGTGTGAGTGTGTGTGTATGTGTGTGTGTGTGTGTAAGAAGGACACGGAGTCAAAAGCCCTCTAGAGTTTCTGCAGGGGTCTGAGTGTGTGTGTGTTTGTGTGTGTGTGTGTGTGTGTGTAAAATGGACACGAAGTCAGAAGCCCTCCAGAGATTCTGCAAAATTGTGTGTGTTTGTGTAAAAAGGAAACCAAATCAGTAGACTTCTAGAGATTTGCAAGGATGTGTGTGTGTGTGTGTGTGAGAGTGTAAAGGACACGAAGTCAGAAGCTCTCAAGGGATTCTGCAAGTGTATGAGTGTGTGTCAAAAGGGCACGAAGTAGACGCCCTCCAGAGATTCTTCAAAGGTATGAGTGTTTGTGTGTGTGTGTCACAATAGGACATGAATTCAGGAGCCCTCAAGAGATTCAGCAAGGGTGCGTGATAGTGTGTGTGTGTGTGTGTGTGTGTGTAAAAAGGATAGTAAATCAGAAGCCTTCTAGAGATTCTGCAATGGTGTGTATGTGTATGTGTAAAAAGGAGAAGTCAGAAGACCTGCAGCTATTCTGCAAGGGTGTGTGTGCGTGTGTGTGTACAAAGGACACGAGGTCAGAAGCCCTCCAGATATTCGGCAACGGTGTTTGTGTGTGTGTTTGTGTGTGTGTGTGTGTGTGTGTGTGTGTGTGTAAAAAGGACAGGAATTCAGAAGCCCTCCAGAGATTCTGAAAGTGTATGAGTGTGAGTGTGTGTGTGTAAAAAGGACACGAAGTCAGAAGCCCACCAGAGATTCTGCAAGATTGTGTGTGTGTTTGTTTAAAAAGGAAACCAAATCAGTAGGCTTCTAGAGATTTGCAAGGATGTGTGTGGTGTGAGTGTAAAGGACACAAAGTCAAAAGCTCTCAAGGGATTCTGCAAGTGTATGAGTGTGTGTCAAAAGGGCACGAAGTAGACGCCCTCCAGAGATTCTTCAAAGGTATGAGTGTTTGTGTGTGTGTGTCACAATAGGACATGAATTCAGGAGCCCTCAAGAGATTCAGCAAGGGTGCGTGATAGTGTGTGTGTGTGTGTGTGTGTAAAAAGGATAGTAAATCAGAAGCCTTCTAGAGATTCTGCAATGGTGTGTATGTGTATGTGTAAAAAGGAGAAGTCAGAAGACCTGCAGATATTCTGCAAGGGTGTGTGTGCGTGTGTGTGTACAAAGGACACGAGGTCAGAAGCCCTCCAGATATTCTGCAACGGTGTTTGTGTGTGTGTTTGTGTGTGTGTGTGTGTGTGTGTAAAAAGGACAGGAATTCAGAAGCCCTCCAGAGATTCTGAAAGTGTATGAGTGTGAGTGTGTGTGTGTAAAAAGGACACGAAGTCAGAAGCCCACCAGAGATTCTGCAAGATTGTGTGTGTGTTTGTTTAAAAAGGAAACCAAATCAGTAGGCTTCTAGAGATTTGCAAGGATGTGTGTGGTGTGAGTGTAAAGGACACAAAGTCAAAAGCTCTCAAGGGATTCTGCAAGTGTATGAGTGTGTGTCAAAAGGGCAGGAAGTATGAAGCCCTCCAGAGATTCTTCAAAGGTGTGAGTGTTTGTGTGTGTGTGTGTGTCAAAAAAGGACGTGAATTCAAAAGCCTTCCAGAGATTCTCCAAGTGTATGAGTGTGATTGTGTGTGTGTGTGTGTGAAAAAGGACAGGAAGTAAAAAATAAATAAATAAAAAAGGACACGAAGTCAGAAGACCTGCAGATATTCTGCAAGTGTGTGTGTGTGCTTGTGTGTGTACAAAGGACATGAGGTCAGAAGCCCTCCACATATTCTCAAGAGTGTGCGTGTGTGTGTGTGTGTGTTTAAAAAGGACACGAAGTCAGAAGCCCTCCAGAGATTCTGCAAGTGTATGAGTGTGAGTGTATTTATGTGTGTGTGTAAAAAGGACACGAAGTCAGAATCCCTCCAGATAATCTGCAAGGGTAGGTGCATGTGTGTGTGTAAAAAGACATGAAGTCACAAGCCTTCCAGATATCATGCAAGGGTGTGTGTCTGTGTGTGTGTGTGTGTGTGTAAATATGACACGACGTCCGAAGCCCTCCAGAGATTCTGCAAGACTGTGAGTGTGTGTGTGTGTTTGTGTGCAAAAAGGACACGAATTCAGAAGCCCCCCAGAGTTCTGGCAAGTTTTGGGTGTGAGTGTGCTTATGAGTGTGTAAAAAGCACACTAATCAGAAGCCCTCTAGAGATTCTGAAATGGTTTGTGTGTGTGAGTGTGTTATATGGACACAAAATCAGAACTCTCCAGGGTATATGGAAGGCTATGAGTGTGAATGTGTGTGTATGTGTGTGTTTGTAAGAAGGAAACGATGTCAAAAGCCCTCTAGAGTTTCTGCAGGGGTCTGAGTGTGTGTGTGTGTATGAGAGTGTGTAAAATGAACACGATAACAGAAGCTCTCCAGAGAATCTGGAAGGGTATGAGTGTGAATGTGTGTTTATGTGTTTGTGTGTGTAAGAAGGACACAAAGTCAAAAGCCCTCTAGAGTTTCTGCAGGGGTCTGAGTGTGAGTGTGTGTGTGTGTGTGTGTGTAAAAAGGACACAAATTCAGAAGCCCTCCAGAGATTCTGCAAGATTGTGTGTGTGTGTGTGTGTGTGTGTAAAAAGGAAACCAAATCAGTAGCCTTCTAGAGATTTGAAAGGATGTGTGTGGGTGTGAGTGTAAAGGACACGAAGTCAGAAGCTCTCAAGGGATTCTGCAAGTGTATGAGTGTGTGTCAAAAGGGCATGAAGTAAGACGCCCTCCAGAGATTCTTCAAAGGTATGAGTGTTTGTGTGTGTGTGCAAAATAGGACATGAATTCAGGAGCCCTCAAGAGATTCAGCAAGGGTTCGTGATAGTGTGTGTGTGTGTGTGTGTGTAAAAAGGATAGTAAATCAGAAGCCTTCTAGAGATTCTGCAATGGTGTGTATGTGTATGTGTAAGAAGGAGAAGTCAGAAGACCTGCAGATATTCTGCAAGGGTGTGTGTGCATGTGTGTGTACAAAGGACACGAGGTCAGAAGCCCTCCAGATATTCTGCAACGGTGTTTGTGTGTGTGTTTGTGTGTGTGTGTGTGTGTGTGTAAAAAGGACAGGAATTCAGAAGCCCTCCAGAGATTCTGAAAGTGTATGAGTGTGAGTGTGTGTGTGTAAAAAGGACACGAAGTCAGAAGCCCACCAGAGATTCTGCAAGATTGTGTGTGTGTGTGTGTAAAAAGGAAACCAAATCAGTAGCCTTCTAGAGATTTGAAAGGATGTGTGTGGGTGTGAGTGTAAAGGACACGAAGTCAGAAGCTCTCAAGGGATTCTGCAAGTGTATGAGTGTGTGTCAAAAGGGCACGAAGTAAGACGCCCTCCAGAGAATCTTCAAAGGTATGAGTGTTTGTGTGTGTGTGTCAAAATAGGATATGAATTCAGGAGCCCTCCAGAGTTTCTGCAAGTGTATGAGTGTGTGTGTGTGTGTGTGTGTAAAAAGGAAACAAAATCAGAAGCCCTCTAGTGATTCTGTAAGGGTGTGTGTGTGAATGTGTAAAAAGGACACAAAGTCAGAAGCCCTCTAGATATTATTCAACAGTGTGTGCGGGTGAGAGTGTTTAAAAAAGGACAAAGGTCGGAAGTCCTCCAGAGGTTCAGCCAGGGTATGTGTGTGTGTGTGTGTGTCTAAAAAGGACACGTAATCAAAAGCCCTCTAGACATTCTGCAAGGGTGTGTGCGTGTGTGTATGTGTGTGTATGAGTGTGTAAAAAGAACATGAAGTCTGAAGCACTCCAAATGTTCTGCAAGGGTGTGTGTGTGTGTAAAAGGACACGAAGTCAGAATCCCTCCAGATGTTCTGCAGTGGTGTGAATGTATGTGTATATGTAAAAAGACCTTGAAATCAGAAGCACTGTTCAGATTCGGCAAGGTTGTGAGTGTGTGTGTGTGTGTGTTTGTCTAAAAAGGACATGAAATTAGAAGTCCTCCAGAGATTCTGCAAGGGTCCATGCCTGTGTGTATGTGTCTGTGTGAGTGTGTAAAAAGGACACGAAGTCAGAAGCCCTCCAGAGTTTCGGCAAGTGTTGAGTGTGTTTATGTGTGTGTGTAAAAAAGACACTAATCAGAAGCCCTCTAGAGATTCTGAAACGGGGTGTGTGTGTGTGTGTGTGAGTGTGTAAAATGTACATGAAATCAGAAGCTCTCCAGAGAATCTGGAAGGGTATGAGTGTGAGTGTGTGTGTATGTGTGTGTGTGTGTAAGAAGGACACGGAGTCAAAAGCCCTCTAGAGTTTCTGCAGGGGTCTGAGTGTGTGTGTGTTTGTGTGTGTGTGTGTGTGTGTGTAAAATGGACACGAAGTAAGAAGCCCTCCAGAGATTCTGCAAAATTGTGTGTGTTTGTGTAAAAAGGAAACCAAATCAGTAGACTTCTAGAGATTTGCAAGGATGTGTGTGTGTGTGTGTGTGTGAGAGTGTAAAGGACACGAAGTCAGAAGCTCTCAAGGGATTCTGCAAGTGTATGAGTGTGTGTCAAAAGGGCACGAAGTAGACGCCCTCCAGAGATTCTTCAAAGGTATGAGTGTTTGTGTGTGTGTGTCACAATAGGACATGAATTCAGGAGCCCTCAAGAGATTCAGCAAGGGTGCGTGATAGTGTGTGTGTGTGTGTGTGTGTAAAAAGGATAGTAAATCAGAAGCCTTCTAGAGAATCTGCAATGGTGTGTATGTGTATGTGTAAAAAGGAGAAGTCAGAAGACCTGCAGATATTCTGCAAGGGTGTGTGTGCGTGTGTGTGTACAAAGGACACGAGGTCAGAAGCCCTCCAGATATTCTGCAACGGTGTTTGTGTGTGTGTTTGTGTGCAAAAAGGACACGAATTCAGAAGCCCTCTAGAGTTCCGGCAACTTTTGGGTGTGAGTGTGCTTATGAGTGTGTAAAAAGCACACTAATCAGAAGCCCTCTAGAGATTCTGAAATGGTTTGTGTGTGTTAGTGTGTAAAATGGACACAAAATCAGAACTCTCCAGGGTATATGGAAGGATATGAGTGTGAACATGTGTGTATGTGTGTGCTTGTAAGAAGGACACGAAGTCAAAAGCCCTCTAGAGTTTCTGCAGGGGTCTGAGTGTGTGTGTGTGTGTATGTGAGTGTGTAAAATGAACACGATAACAGAAGCTCTCCAGAGAATCTGGAAGGGTATGAGTGTGAATGTGTGTGTATGTGTTTGTGTGTGTAAGAAGGACACAAAGTCAAAAGCCCTCTAGAGTTTCTGCAGGGGTATGAGTGTGAGTGTGTGTGTGTGTGTGTGTGTGTAAAAAGGACACAAATTCAGAAGCCCTCCAGAGATTCTGCAAGATTGTGTGTGTGTGTGTGTAAAAAGGAAACCAAATCAGTAGCCTTCTAGAGATTTGAAAGGATGTGTGTGGGTGTGAGTGTAAAGGACACGAAGTCAGAAGCTCTCAAGGGATTCTGCAAGTGTATGAGTGTGTGTCAAAAGGGCACGAAGTAAGACGCCCTCCAGAGATTCTTCAAAGGTATGAGTGTTTGTGTGTGTGTGTCAAAATAGGACATGAATTCAGGAGCCCTCAAGAGTTTCTGCAAGTGTATGAGTGTGAGTGTGTGTGTGTGTGTGTGTGTGTGTAAAAAGGAAACAAAATCAGAAGCCCTCTAGTGATTCTGTAAGGGTGTGTGTGTGAATGTGTAAAAAGGACACAAAGTCAGAAGCCCTTTAGATATTATTCAACAGTGTGTGCGGGTGAGAGTGTTTAAAAAAGGACAAAGGTCGGAAGTCCTCCAGAGGTTCAGCCAGGGTATGTGTGTGTGTGTGTGTGTGTGTCTAAAAAGGACACGTAATCAAAAGCCCTCTAGACATTCTGCAAGGGTGTGTGCGTGTGTGTATGTGTGTGTATGAGTGTGTAAAAAGAACATGAAGTCTGAAGCACTCCAAATGTTCTGCAAGGGTGTGTGTGTGTGTAAAAGGACACGAAGTCAGAATCCCTCCAGATGTTCTGCAGTGGTGTGAATGTATGTGTATATGTAAAAAGACCTTGAAATCAGAAGCCCTGTAGAGATTCGGCAAGGTTGTGAGTGTGTGTGTGTTTGTCTAAAAAGGACATGAAATTAGAAGTCCTCCAGAGATTCTGCAAGGGTCCATGCCTGTGTGTATGTGTCTGTGTGAGTGTGTAAAAAGGACACGAAGTCAGAAGCCCTCCAGAGTTTCGGCAAGTGTTGAGTGGGTTTATGTGTGTGTAAAAAAGACACTAATCAGAAGCCCTCTAGAGATTCTGAAACGGGGTGTGTGTGGGTGTGAGTGTGTGTGTGTGTGTGTGTGTGTAAGAAGGACACGGAGTCAAAAGCCCTCTAGAGTTTCTGCAGGGGTCTGAGTGTGTGTGTGTTTGTGTGTGTGTGTGTGTGTGTGTGTAAAATGGACACGAAGTCAGAAGCCCTCCAGAGATTCTGCAAAATTGTGTGTGTTTGTGTAAAAAGGAAACCAAATCAGTAGACTTCTAGAGATTTGCAAGGATGTGTGTGTGTGTGTGTGTGTGAGAGTGTAAAGGACACGAAGTCAGAAGCTCTCAAGGGATTCTGCAAGTGTATGAGTGTGTGTCAAAAGGGCACGAAGTAAGACGCCCTCCAGAGATTCTTCAAAGGTATGAGTGTTTGTGTGTGTGTGTCAAAATAGGACATGAATTCAGGAGCCCTCAAGAGATTCAGCAAGGGTGCGTGATAGTGTGTGTGTGTGTGTGTGTGTGTGTGTAAAAAGGATAGTAAATCAGAAGCCTTCTAGAGATTCTGCAATGGTGTGTATGTGTATGTGTAAAAAGGAGAAGTCAGAAGACCTGCAGATATTCTGCAAGGGTGTGTGTGCGTGTGTGTGTACAAAGGACACGAGGTCAGAAGCCCTCCAGATATTCTGCAATGGTGTTTGTGTGTGTGTTTGTGTGCAAAAAGGACACGAATTCAGAAGCCCTCCAGAGTTCCGGCAAATTTTGGGTGTGAGTGTGCTTATGAGTGTGTAAAAAGCACACTAATCAGAAGCCCTCTAGAGATTCTGAAATGGTTTGTGTGTGTGAGTGTGTAAAATGGACACAAAATCAGAACTCTCCAGGGTATATGGAAGGATATGAGTGTGAATATGTGTGTATGTGTGTGCTTGTAAGAAGGACACGAAGTCAAAAGCCCTCTAGAGTTTCTGCAGGGGTCTGAGTGTGTGTGTGTGTGTATGTGAGTGTGTAAAATGAACACGATAACAGAAGCTCTCCAGAGAATCTGGAAGGGTATGAGTGTGAATGTGTGTGTATGTGTTTGTGTGTGTAAGAAGGACACAAAGTCAAAAGCCCTCTAGAGTTTCTGCAGGGGTATGAGTGTGAGTGTGTGTGTGTGTGTGTAAAAAGGACACAAATTCAGAAGCCCTCCAGAGATTCTGCAAGATTGTGTGTGTGTGTGTGTGTGTAAAAAGGAAACCAAATCAGTAGCCTTCTAGAGATTTGAAAGGATGTGTGTGGGTGTGAGTGTAAAGGACACGAAGTCAGAAGCTCTCAAGGGATTCTGCAAGTGTATGAGTGTGTGTCAAAAGGGCACGAAGTAAGACGCCCTCCAGAGATTCTTCAAAGGTATGAGTGTTTGTGTGTGTGTGTCAAAATAGGACATGAATTCAGGAGCCCTCAAGAGTTTCTGCAAGTGTATGAGTGTGAGTGTGTGTGTGTGTGTGTAAAAAGGAAACAAAATCAGAAGCCCTCTAGTGATTCTGTAAGGGTGTGTGTGTGAATGTGTAAAAAGGACACAAAGTCAGAAGCCCTCTAGATATTATTCAACAGTGTGTGCGGGTGAGAGTGTTTAAAAAAGGACAAAGGTCGGAAGTCCTCCAGAGGTTCAGCCAGGGTATGTGTGTGTGTGTGTGTGTGTGTGTGTCTAAAAAGGACACGTAATCAAAAGCCCTCTAGACATTCTGCAAGGGTGTGTGCGTGTGTGTATGTGTGTGTATGAGTGTGTAAAAAGAACATGAAGTCTGAAGCACTCCAAATGTTCTGCAAGGGTGTGTGTGTGTGTAAAAGGACACGAAGTCAGAATCCCTCCAGATGTTCTGCAGTGGTGTGAATGTATGTGTATATGTAAAAAGACCTTGAAATCAGAAGCACTGTTCAGATTCGGCAAGGTTGTGAGTGTGTGTGTGTGTGTGTTTGTCTAAAAAGGACATGAAATTAGAAGTCCTCCAGAGATTCTGCAAGGGTCCATGCCTGTGTGTATGTGTCTGTGTGAGTGTGTAAAAAGGACACGAAGTCAGAAGCCCTCCAGAGTTTCGGCAAGTGTTGAGTGTGTTTATGTGTGTGTGTAAAAAAGACACTAATCAGAAGCCCTCTAGAGATTCTGAAACGGGGTGTGTGTGTGTGTGTGAGTGTGTAAAATGTACATGAAATCAGAAGCTCTCCAGAGAATCTGGAAGGGTATGAGTGTGAGTGTGTGTGTATGTGTGTGTGTGTGTAAGAAGGACACGGAGTCAAAAGCCCTCTAGAGTTTCTGCAGGGGTCTGAGTGTGTGTGTGTTTGTGTGTGTGTGTGTGTGTGTAAAATGGACACGAAGTCAGAAGCCCTCCAGAGATTCTGCAAAATTGTGTGTGTTTGTGTAAAAAGGAAACCAAATCAGTAGACTTCTAGAGATTTGCAAGGATGTGTGTGTGTGTGTGTGAGAGAGTGTAAAGGACACGAAGTCAGAAGCTCTCAAGGGATTCTGCAAGTGTATGAGTGTGTGTCAAAAGGGCACGAAGTAGACGCCCTCCAGAGATTCTTCAAAGGTATGAGTGTTTGTGTGTGTGTGTCACAATAGGACATGAATTCAGGAGCCCTCAAGAGATTCAGCAAGGGTGCGTGATAGTGTGTGTGTGTGTGTGTGTAAAAAGGATAGTAAATCAGAAGCCTTCTAGAGAATCTGCAATGGTGTGTATGTGTATGTGTAAAAAGGAGAAGTCAGAAGACCTGCAGATATTCTGCAAGGGTGTGTGTGCCTGTGTGTGTACAAAGGACACGAGGTCAGAAGCCCTCCAGATATTCTGCAACGGTGTTTGTGTGTGTGTTTGTGTGCAAAAAGGACACGAATTCAGAAGCCCTCTAGAGTTCCGGCAACTTTTGGGTGTGAGTGTGCTTATGAGTGTGTAAAAAGCACACTAATCAGAAGCCCTCTAGAGATTCTGAAATGGTTTGTGTGTGTTAGTGTGTAAAATGGACACAAAATCAGAACTCTCCAGGGTATATGGAAGGATATGAGTGTGAACATGTGTGTATGTGTGTGCTTGTAAGAAGGACACGAAGTCAAAAGCCCTCTAGAGTTTCTGCAGGGGTCTGAGTGTGTGTGTGTGTGTATGTGAGTGTGTAAAATGAACACGATAACAGAAGCTCTCCAGAGAATCTGGAAGGGTATGAGTGTGAATGTGTGTGTATGTGTTTGTGTGTGTAAGAAGGACACAAAGTCAAAAGCCCTCTAGAGTTTCTGCAGGGGTATGAGTGTGAGTGTGTGTGTGTGTGTGTAAAAAGGACACAAATTCAGAAGCCCTCCAGAGATTCTGCAAGATTGTGTGTATGTGTGTGTGTGTAAAAAGGAAACCAAATCAGTAGCCTTCTAGAGATTTGAAAGGATGTGTGTGGGTGTGAGTGTAAAGGACACGAAGTCAGAAGCTCTCAAGGGATTCTGCAAGTGTATGAGTGTGTGTCAAAAGGGCACGAAGTAAGACGCCCTCCAGAGATTCTTCAAAGGTATGAGTGTTTGTGTGTGTGTGTCAAAATAGGACATGAATTCAGGAGCCCTCAAGAGTTTCTGCAAGTGTATGAGTGTGAGTGTGTGTGTGTGTGTGTGTGTGTGTGTAAAAAGGAAACAAAATCAGAAGCCCTCTAGTGATTCTGTAAGGGTGTGTGTGTGAATGTGTAAAAAGGACACAAAGTCAGAAGCCCTTTAGATATTATTCAACAGTGTGTGCGGGTGAGAGTGTTTAAAAAAGGACAAAGGTCGGAAGTCCTCCAGAGGTTCAGCCAGGGTATGTGTGTGTGTGTGTGTGTGTGTGTCTAAAAAGGACACGTAATCAAAAGCCCTCTAGACATTCTGCAAGGGTGTGTGCGTGTGTGTATGTGTGTGTATGAGTGTGTAAAAAGAACATGAAGTCTGAAGCACTCCAAATGTTCTGCAAGGGTGTGTGTGTGTGTAAAAGGACACGAAGTCAGAATCCCTCCAGATGTTCTGCAGTGGTGTGAATGTATGTGTATATGTAAAAAGACCTTGAAATAAGAAGCCCTGTAGAGATTAGGCAAGGTTGTGAGTGTGTGTGTGTTTGTCTAAAAAGGACATGAAATTAGAAGTCCTCCAGAGATTCTGCAAGGGTCCATGCCTGTGTGTATGTGTCTGTGTGAGTGTGTAAAAAGGACACGAAGTCAGAAGCCCTCCAGAGTTTCGGCAAGTGTTGAGTGTGTTTATGTGTGTGTAAAAAAGACACTAATCAGAAGCCCTCTAGAGATTCTGAAACGGGGTGTGTGTGTGTGTGAGTGTGTGTGTGTGTGTGTGTGTGTGTAAGAAGGACACGGAGTCAAAAGCCCTCTAGAGTTTCTGCAGGGGTCTGAGTGTGTGTGTGTTTGTGTGTGTGTGTGTGTGTGTGTAAAATGGACACGAAGTCAGAAGCCCTCCAGAGATTCTGCAAAATTGTGTGTGTTTGTGTAAAAAGGAAACCAAATCAGTAGACTTCTAGAGATTTGCAAGGATGTGTGTGTGTGTGTGTGTGAGAGTGTAAAGGACACGAAGTCAGAAGCTCTCAAGGGATTCTGCAAGTGTATGAGTGTGTGTCAAAAGGGCACGAAGTAAGACGCCCTCCAGAGATTCTTCAAAGGTATGAGTGTTTGTGTGTCAAAATAGGACATGAATTCAGGAGCCCTCAAGAGATTCAGCAAGGGTGCGTGATAGTGTGTGTGTGTGTGTGTGTGTGTGTGTAAAAAGGATAGTAAATCAGAAGCCTTCTAGAGATTCTGCAATGGTGTGTATGTGTATGTGTAAAAAGGAGAAGTCAGAAGACCTGCAGATATTCTGCAAGGGTGTGTGTGCGTGTGTGTGTACAAAGGACACGAGGTCAGAAGCCCTCCAGATATTCTGCAACGGTGTTTGTGTGTGTGTTTGTGTGCAAAAAGGACACGAATTCAGAAGCCCTCCAGAGTTCCGGAAACTTTTGGGTGTGAGTGTGCTTATGAGTGTGTAAAAAGCACACTAATCAGAAGCCCTCTAGAGATTCTGAAATGGTTTGTGTGTGTGAGTGTGTAAAATGGACACAAAATCAGAACTCTCCAGGGTATATGGAAGGATATGAGTGTGAATATGTGTGTATGTGTGTGCTTGTAAGAAGGACACGAAGTCAAAAGCCCTCTAGACTTTCTGCAGGGGTCTGAGTGTGTGTGTGTGTGTATGTGAGTGTGTAAAATGAACACGATAACAGAAGCTCTCCAGAGAATCTGGAAGGGTATGAGTGTGAATGTGTGTGTATGTGTTTGTGTGTGTAAGAAGGACACAAAGTCAAAAGCCCTCTAGAGTTTCTGCAGGGGTATGAGTGTGAGTGTGTGTGTGTGTGTGTAAAAAGGACACAAATTCAGAAGCCCTCCAGAGATTCTGCAAGATTGTGTGTGTGTGTGTGTGTGTGTGTGTAAAAAGGAAACCAAATCAGTAGCCTTCTAGAGATTTGAAAGGATGTGTGTGGGTGTGAGTGTAAAGGACACGAAGTCAGAAGCTCTCAAGGGATTCTGCAAGTGTATGAGTGTGTGTCAAAAGGGCACGAAGTAAGACGCCCTCCAGAGATTCTTCAAAGGTATGAGTGTTTGTGTGTGTGTGTCAAAATAGGACATGAATTCAGGAGCCCTCAAGAGTTTCTGCAAGTGTATGAGTGTGAGTGTGTGTGTGTGTGTGTAAAAAGGAAACAAAATCAGAAGCCCTCTAGTGATTCTGTAAGGGTGTGTGTGTGAATGTGTAAAAAGGACACAAAGTCAGAAGCCCTCTAGATATTATTCAACAGTGTGTGCGGGTGAGAGTGTTTAAAAAAGGACAAAGGTCGGAAGTCCACCAGAGGTTCAGCCAGGGTATGTGTGTGTGTGTGTGTGTGTCTAAAAAGGACACGTAATCAAAAGCCCTCTAGACATTCTGCAAGGGTGTGTGCGTGTGTGTATGTGTGTGTATGAGTGTGTAAAAAGAACATGAAGTCTGAAGCACTCCAAATGTTCTGCAAGGGTGTGTGTGTGTGTAAAAGGACACGAGGTCAGAATCCCTCCAGATGTTCTGCAGTGGTGTGAATGTATGTGTATATGTAAAAAGACCTTGAAATCAGAAGCCCTGTAGAGATTCGGCAAGCTTGTGAGTGTGTGTGTGTGTGTTTGTCTAAAAAGGACATGAAATTAGAAGTCCTCCAGAGATTCTGCAAGGGTCCATGCCTGTGTGTATGTGTCTGTGTGAGTGTGTAAAAAGGACACGAAGTCAGAGCCCTCCAGAGTTTCGGCAAGTGTTGAGTGTGTTTATGTGTGTGTGTAAAAAAGACACTAATCAGAAGCCCTATAGAGATTCTGAAACGGTGTGTGTGTGTGTGTGTGTGTGAGTGTGTAAAATGTACATGAAATCAGAAGCTCTCCAGAGAATCTGGAAGGGTATGAGTGTGAGTGTGTGTGTATGTGTGTGTGTGTGTGTAAGAAGGACACGGAGTCAAAAGCCCTCTAGAGTTTCTGCAGGGGTCTGAGTGTGTGTGTGTTTGTGTGTGTGTGTGTGTGTGTGTGTGTGTGTGTAAAATTGACACGAAGTCAGAAGCCCTCCAGAGATTCTGCAAAATTGTGTGTGTTTGTGTAAAAAGGAAACCAAATCAGTAGACTTCTAGAGATTTGCAAGGATGTTTGTGTGTGTGTGTGTGTGTGTGAGAGAGTGTAAAGGACACGAAGTCAGAAGCTCTCAAGGGATTCTGCAAGTGTATGAGTGTGTGTCAAAATGGCACGAAGTAAGACGCCCTCCAGAGATTCTTCAAAGGTATGAGTGTTTGTGTGTGTGTGTCAAAATAGGACATGAATTCAGGAGCCCTCAAGAGATTCAGCAAGGGTGCGTGATAGTGTGTGTGTGTGTGTGTGTGTAAAAAGGATAGTAAATCAGAAGCCTTCTAGAGATTCTGCAATGGTGTGTATGTGTATGTGTAAAAAGGAGAAGTCAGAAGACCTGCAGATATTCTGCAAGGGTGTGTGTGCGTGTGTGTGTACAAAGGACACGAGGTCAGAAGCCCTCCAGATATTCTGCAACGGTGTTTGTGTGTGTGTTTGTGTGCAAAAAGGACACGAATTCAGAAGCCCTCCAGAGTTCCGGCAACTTTTGGGTGTGAGTGTGCTTATGAGTGTGTAAAAAGCACACTAATCAGAAGCCCTCTAGAGATTCTGAAATGGTTTGTGTGTGTGAGTGTGTAAAATGGACACAAAATCAGAACTCTCTAGGGTATATGGAAGGATATGACTGTGAATATGTGTGTATGTGTGTGCTTGTAAGAAGGACACGAAGTCAAAAGCCCTCTAGAGTTTCTGCAGGGGTCTGAGTGTGTGTGTGTGTGTATGTGAGTGTGTAAAATGAACACGATAACAGAAGCTCTCCAGAGAATCTGGAAGGGTATGAGTGTGAATGTGTGTGTATGTGTTTGTGTGTGTAAGAAGGACACAAAGTCAAAAGCCCTCTAGAGTTTCTGCAGGGGTCTGAGTGTGAGTGTGTGTGTGTGTGTGTGTGTGTAAAAAGGACACAAATTCAGAAGCCCTCCAGAGATTCTGCAAGATTGTGTGTGTGTGTGTGTGTAAAAAGGAAACCAAATCAGTAGCCTTCTAGAGATTTGAAAGGATGTGTGTGGGTGTGAGTGTAAAGGACACGAAGTCAGAAGCTCTCAAGGGATTCTGCAAGTGTATGAGTGTGTGTCAAAAGGGCACAAAGTAAGACGCCCTCCAGAGATTCTTCAAAGGTATGAGTGTTTGTGTGTGTGTGTCAAAATAGGACATGAATTCAGGAGCCCTCAAGAGTTTCTGCAAGTGTATGAGTGTGAGTGTGTGTGTGTGTGTGTGTGTAAAAAGGAAACAAAATCAGAAGCCCTCTAGTGATTCTGTAAGGGTGTGTGTGTGAATGTGTAAAAAGGACACAAAGTCAGAAGCCCTTTAGATATTATTCAACAGTGTGTGCGGGTGAGAGTGTTTAAAAAAGGACAAAGGTCGGAAGTCCTCCAGAGGTTCAGCCAGGGTATGTGTGTGTGTGTGTGTGTGTGTGTGTGTCTAAAAAGGACACGTAATCAAAAGCCCTCTAGACATTCTGCAAGGGTGTGTGCGTGTGTGTATGTGTGTGTATGAGTGTGTAAAAAGAACATGAAGTCTGAAGCACTCCAAATGTTCTGCAAGGGTGTGTGTGTGTGTAAAAGGACACGAAGTCAGAATCCTTCCAGATGTTCTGCAGTGGTGTGAATGTATGTGTATATGTAAAACGACCTTGAAATCAGAAGCCCTGTAGAGATTCGGCAAGCTTGTGAGTGTGTGTGTGTGTGTTTGTCTAAAAAGGACATGAAATTAGAAGTCCTCCAGAGATTCTGCAAGGGTCCATGCCTGTGTGTATGTGTCTGTGTGAGTGTGTAAAAAGGACACGAAGTCAGAAGCCCTCCAGAGTTTCGGCAAGTGTTGAGTGTGTTTATGTGTGTGTGTAAAAAAGACACTAATCAGAAGCCCTCTAGAGATTCTGAAACGGGGTGTGTGTGTGTGTGAGTGTGTGTGTGTGTGTGTGTGTGTGTGTAAGAAGGACACGGAGTCAAAAGCCCTCTAGAGTTTCTGCAGGGGTCTGGGTGTGTGTGTGTTTGTGTGTGTGTGTGTGTGTGTGTGTAAAATGGACACGAAGTCAGAAGCCCTCCAGAGATTCTGCAAAATTGTGTGTGTTTGTGTAAAAAGGAAACCAAATCAGAAGACTTCTAGAGATTTGCAAGGATGTGTGTGTGTGTGTGTGAGAGTGTAAAGGACACGAAGTCAGAAGCTCTCAAGGGATTCTGCAAGTGTATGAGTGTGTGTCAAAAGGGCACGAAGTAAGACGCCCTCCAGAGATTCTTCAAAGGTATGAGTGTTTGTGTGTGTGTGTCAAAATAGGACATGAATTCAGGAGCCCTCAAGAGATTCAGCAAGGGTGCGTGATAGTGTGTGTGTGTGTGTGTGTGTAAAAAGGATAGTAAATCAGAAGCCTTCTAGAGATTCTGCAATGGTGTGTATGTGTATGTGTAAAAAGGAGAAGTCAGAAGACCTGCAGCTATTCTGAAAGGGTGTGTGTGCGTGTGTGTGTACAAAGGACACGAGGTCAGAAGCCCTCCAGATATTCTGCAACGGTGTTTGTGTGTGTGTTTGTGTGCAAAAAGGACACGAATTCAGAAGCCCTCCAGAGTTCCGGAAACTTTTGGGTGTGAGTGTGCTTATGAGTGTGTAAAAAGCACACTAATCAGAAGCCCTCTAGAGATTCTGAAATGGTTTGTGTGTGTGAGTGTGTAAAATGGACACAAAATCAGAACTCTCCAGGGTATATGGAAGGATATGAGTGTGAATATGTGTGTATGTGTGTGCTTGTAAGTAGGACACGAAGTCAAAAGCCCTCTAGAGTTTCTGCAGGGGTCTGAGTGTGTGTGTGTGTGTATGTGAGTGTGTAAAATGAACACGATAACAGAAGCTCTCCAGAGAATCTGGAAGGGTATGAGTGTGAATGTGTGTGTATGTGTTTGTGTGTGTAAGAAGGACACAAAGTCAAAAGCCCTCTAGAGTTTCTGCAGGGGTATGAGTGTGAGTGTGTGTGTGTGTGTGTGTTTGTAAAAAGGACACAAATTCAGAAGCCCTCCAGAGATTCTGCAAGATTGTGTGTGTGTGTGTGTGTAAAAAGGAAACCAAATCAGTAGCCTTCTAGAGATTTGAAAGGATGTGTGTGGGTGTGAGTGTAAAGGACACGAAGTCAGAAGCTCTCAAGGGATTCTGCAAGTGTATGAGTGTGTGTCAAAAGGGCACGAAGTAAGACGCCCTCCAGAGATTCTTCAAAGGTATGAGTGTTTGTGTGTGTGTGTCAAAATAGGACATGAATTCAGGAGCCCTCAAGAGATTCAGCAAGGGTGCATGATAGTGTGTGTGTTGGTGTGTGTGTGTGTGTGTAAAAAGGATAGTAAATCAGAAGCCTTCTAGAGATTCTGCAATGGTGTGTATGTGTATGTGTAAAAAGGAGAAGTCAGAAGACCTGCAGATATTCTGCAAGGGTGTGTGTGCGTGTGTGTGTACAAAGGACACGAGGTCAGAAGCCCTCCAGATATTCTGCAACGGTGTTTGTGTGTGTGTTTGTGTGTGTGTGTGTGTGTTAAAAGGACAGGAATTCAGAAGCCCTCCAGAGATTCTGAAAGTGTATGAGTGTGAGTGTGTGTATGTAAAAAGGACACGAAGTCAGAAGCCCACTAGAGATTCTGCAAGATTGTGTGTGTGTTTGTTTAAAAAGGAAACCAAATCAGTAGGCTTCTAGAGATTTGCAAGGATGTGTGTGGTGTGAGTGTAAAGGACACAAAGTCAAAAGCTCTCAAGGGATTCTTCAAGTGTATGAGTGTTTGTCAAAAAAGGACATGAATTCAGAAGCCCTCCATAGATTCTTCAAAGGTGTGAGTGTTTGTGTGTGTGTGTGTCAAAAAAGGACGTGAATTCAAAAGCCTTCCAGAGATTCTCCAAGTGTATGAGTGTGATTGTGTGTGTGTGTGTGAAAAAGGACAGGAAGTAAAAAATAAATAAATAAAAAAGGACACGAAGTCAGAAGACCTGCAGATATTCTGCAAGTGTGTGTGTGTGCTTGTGTGTTTACAAAGGACATGAGGTCAGAAGCCCTCCAGATATTCTCAAGAGTGTGCGTGTGTGTGTGTGTGTGTGTGTGTGTTTGTTTAAAAAGGACACGAAGTCAGAAGCCCTCCAGAGATTCTGCAAGTGTATGAGTGTGAGTGTGTTTATGTGTGTGTGTAAAAAGGACACGAAGTCAGAATCCCTCCAGATAATCTGCAATGGTAGGTGCATGTGTGTGTGTAAAAAGACACGAAGTCACAAGCCTTCCAAATATCATGCAAGGGTGTGTGTCTGTGTGTGTGTGTGTGTGTAAATATGACACGACGTCCGAAGCCCTCCAGAGATTCTGCAAGAGTGTGAGTGTGTGTGTTTGTGTGCAAAAAGGACACGAATTCAGAAGCCCTCCAGGGTTCTGGCAAGTTTTGGGTGTGAGTGTGCTTATGAGTGTGTAAAAAGCACACTAATCAGAAGCCCTCTAGAGATTCTGAAATGGTTTGTGTGTGTGAGTGTGTAAAATGGACACAAAATCAGAACTCTCCAGGGTATATGGAAGGCTATGAGTGTGAATGTGTGTGCTTGTAAGAAGGACACGAAGTCAAAAGCCCTCTAGAGTTTCTGCAGGGGTCTGAGTGTGTGTGTGTGTGTATGTGAGTGTGTAAAATGAACACGATAACAGAAGCTCTCCAGAGAATCTGGAAGGGTATGAGTGTGAATGTGTGTGTATGTGTTTGTGTGTGTAAGAAGGACACAAAGTCAAAAGACCTCTAGAGTTTCTGCAGGGGTATGAGTGTGAGTGTGTGTGTGTGTGTGTGTGTGTAAAAAGGAAACAAATTCAGAAGCCCTCCAGAGATTCTGCAAGATTGTGTGTGTGTGTTTGTTTAAAAAGGAAACCAAATCAGTAGGCTTCTAGAGATTTGCAAGGATGTGTGTGGTGTGAGTGTAAAGGACACAAAGTCAAAAGCTCTCAAGGGATTCTGCAAGTGTATGAGTGTGTCTCAAAAGGGCAGGAAGTATGAAGCCCTCCAGAGATTCTTCAAAGGTGTGAGTGTTTGTGTGTGTGTGTGTGTGTGTCAAAAAAGGACGTGAATTCAAAAGCCTTCCAGAGATTCTCCAAGTGTATGAGTGTGATTGTGTGTGTGTGTGTGTGAAAAAGGACAGGAAGTAAAAAATAAATAAATAAAAAAGGACACGAAGTCAGAAGACCTGCAGATATTCTGCAAGTGTGTGTGTGTGCTTGTGTGTGTACAAAGGACATGAGGTCAAAAGCCCTCCACATATTCTCAAGAGTGTGTGTGTGTGTGTGTGTGTTTAAAAAGGACACGAAGTCAGAAGCCCTCCAGAGATTCTGCAAGTGTATGAGTGTGAGTGTGTTTATGTGTGTGTGTAAAAAGGACACGAAGTCAGAATCCCTCCAGATAATCTGCAAGTGTAGGTGCATGTGTGTGTGTAAAAAGACAGGAAGTCACAAGCCTTCCAAATATCATGCAAGGGTGTGTGTCTGTGTGTGTGTGTGTGTAAATATGACACGACGTCCGAAGCCCTCCAGAGATTCTGCAAGAGTGTGAGTGTGTGTGTGTGTTTGTGTGCAAAAAGGACACGAATTCAGAAGCCCTCCAGAGTTCCGGCAAGTTTTGGGTGTGAGTGTGCTTATGAGTGTGTAAAAAGCACACTAATCAGAAGCCCTCTAGAGATTCTGAAATGGTTTGTGTGTGTGAGTGTGTAAAATGGACACAAAATCAGAACTCTCCAGGGTATATGGAAGGATATGACTGTGAATGTGTGTGTATGTGTGTGCTTGTAAGAAGGACACGAAGTCAAAAGCCCTCTAGAATTTCTGCAGGGGTCTGAGTGTGTGTGTGTGTGTAAAATGAACACGATAACAGAAGCTCTCCAGAGAATCTGGAAGGGTATGAGTGTGAATGTGTGTGTATGTGTTTGTGTGTGTAAGAAGGACACAAAGTCAAAAGCCCTCTAGAGTTTCTGCAGGGGTATGAGTGTGAGTGTGTGTGTGTGTTTGTAAAAAGGACACAAATTCAGAAGCCCTCCAGAGTTTCTGCAAGATTGTGTGTGTGTGTGTGTGTAAAAAGGAAACCAAATCAGTAGCCTTCTAGAGATTTGAAAGGATGTGTGTGGGTGTGAGTGTAAAGGACACGAAGTCAGAAGCTCTCAAGGGATTCTGCAAGTGTATGAGTGTGTGTCAAAAGGGCACGAAGTAAGACGCCCTCCAGAGATTCTTCAAAGGTATGAGTGTTTGTGTGTGTGTGTGTGTCAAAATAGGACATGAATTCAGGAGCCCTCAAGAGATTCAGCAAGGGTGCGTGATAGTGTGTGTGTGTAAAAAGGATAGTAAATCAGAAGCCTTCTAGAGATTCTGCAATGGTGTGTATGCGTATGTGTAAAAAGGAGAAGTCAGAAGACCTGCAGATATTCTGCAAGGGTGTGTGTGCGTGTGTGTGTACAAAGGACACGAGGTCAGAAGCCCTCCAGATATTCTGCAACGGTGTTTGTGTGTGTGTTTGTGTGTGTGTGTGTGTGTGTGTGTGTAAAAAGGACAGGAATTCAGAAGCCCTCCAGAGATTCTGAAAGTGTATGAGTGTGAGTGTGTGTGTGTAAAAAGGACACGAAGTCAGAAGCCCACCAGAGATTCTGCAAGATTTTGTGTGTGTTTGTTTAAAAAGGAAACCAAATCAGTAGGCTTCTAGAGATTTGCAAGGATGTGTGTGGTGTGAGTGTAAAGGACACAAAGTCAAAAGCTCTCAAGGGATTCTGCAAGTGTATGAGTGTGTGTCAAAAGGGCAGGAAGTATGAAGCCCTCCAGAGATTCTTCAAAGGTGTGAGTGTTTGTGTGTTTGTGTGTGTCAAAAAAGGACGTGAAATCAAAAGCCTTCCAGAGATTCTCCAAGTGTATGAGTGTGATTGTGTGTGTGAAAAAGGACAGGAAGTAAAAAATAAATAAATAAAAAAGGACACGAAGTCAGAAGACCTGCAGATATTCTGCAAGTGTGTGTGTGTGCTTGTGTGTGTACAAAGGACATGAGGTCAGAAGCCCTCCACATATTCTCAAGAGTGTGCGTGTGTGTGTGTGTGTGTTTAAAAAGGACACGAAGTCAGAAGCCCTCCAGAGATTCTGCAAGTGTATGAGTGTGAGTGTGTTTATGTGTGTGTGTAAAAAGGACACGAAGTCAGAAGCCCACCAGAGATTCTGCAAGGGTAGGTGCATGTGTGTGTGTAAAAAGACACGAAGTCACAAGCCTTCCAAATATCATGCAAGGGTGTGTGTCTGTGTGTGTGTGTGTAAATATGACACGACGTCCGAAGCACTCCAGAGATTCTGCAAGAGTGTGAGTGTGTGTGTGTTTGTGTGCAAAAAGGACACGAATTCAGAAGCCCTCCAGAGTTCTGGCAAGTTTTGGGTGTGAGTGTGCTTATGAGTGTGTAAAAAGCACACTAATCAGATGCCCTCTAGAGATTCTGAAATGGTTTGTGTGTGTGAGTGTGTAAAATGGACACAAAATCAGAACTCTCCAGGGTATATGGAAGGCTATGAGTGTGAATGTGTGTGTATGTGTGTGCTTGTAAGAAGGACACGAAGTCAAAAGCCCTCTAGAGTTTCTGCAGGGGTCTGAGTGTGTGTGTGTGTATGTGAGTGTGTAAAATGAACACGATAACAGAAGCTCTCCAGAGAATCTGGAAGGGTATGAGTGTGAATGTGTGTGTATATGTTTGTGTGTGTAAGAAGGACACAAAGTCAAAAGCCCTCTAGAATTTCTGCAGGGGTCTGAGTGTGAGTGTGTGTGTGTGTATATGTAAAAAGGACACAAATTCAGAAGCCCTCCAGAGATTCTGCAAGATTGTTTGTGTGTGTGTGTGTGTAAAAAGGAAACCAAATCAGTAGCCTTCTAGAGATTTGAAAGGATGTGTGTGGGTGTGAGTGTAAAGGACACGAAGTCAGAAGCTCTCAAGGGATTCTGCAAGTGTATGAGTGTGTGTCAAAAGGGCAGGAAGTATGAAGCCCTCCAGAGATTCTTCAAAGATGTGAGTGTTTGTGTGTGTGTGTGTCAAAAAAAGGACGTGAATTCAAAAGCCTTCCAGAGATTCTCCAAGTGTATGAGTGTGATTGTGTGTGTGTGTGTGTGTGTGAAAAAGGACAGGAAGTAAAAAATAAATAAATAAAAAGGACACGAAGTCAGAAGACCTGCAGATATTCTGCAAGTGTGTGTGTGTGCTTGTGTGTGTACAAAGGACATGAGGTCAGAAGCCCTCCACATATTCTCAAGAGTGTGCGTGTGTGTGTGTGTGTGTGTGTTTAAAAAGGACACGAAGTCAGAAGCCCTCCAGAGATTCTGCAAGTGTATGAGTGTGAGTGTGTTTATGTGTGAGTGTGAAAAGGACACGAAGTCAGAATCCCTCCAGATAATCTGCAAGGGTAGGTGCATGTGTGTGTGTAAAAAGACACGAAGTCACAAGCCTTCCAAATATCATGCAAGGGTGTGTGTCTGTGTGTGTGTGTGTGTGTGTGTAAATATGACACGACGTCCGAAGCCCTCCAGAGATTCTGCAAGAGTGTGAGTGTGTGTGTGTTTGTGTGCAAAAAGGACACGAATTCAGAAGCCCTCCAGAGTTCCGGAAAGTTTGGGTGTGAGTGTGCTTATGAGTGTGTAAAAAGCACACTAATCAGAAGCCCTCTAGAGATTCTGAAATGGTTTGTGTGTGTGAGTGTGTAAAATGGACACAAAATCAGAACTCTCCAGGGTATATGGAAGGCTATGAGTGTGAATGTGTGTGCTTGTAAGAAGGACACGAAGTCAAAAGCCCTCTAGAGTTTCTGCAGGGGTCTGAGTGTGTGTGTGTGTGTGTGTATGTGAGTGTGTAAAATGAACACGATAACAGAAGCTCTCCAGAGAATCTGGACGGGTATGAGTGTGAATGTGTGTGTATGTGTTTGTGTGTGTAAGAAGGACACAAAGTCAAAAGCCCTCTAGAGTTTCTGCAGGGGTATGAGTATGAGTGTGTGTGTGTGTTTGTAAAAAGGACACAAATTCAGAAGCCCTCCAGAGATACTGCAAGATTGTGTGTGTGTGTGTGTGTGTGTGTAAAAAGGAAACCAAATCAGTAGCCTTCTAGAGATTTGAAAGGATGTGTGTGGGTGTGAGTGTAAAGGACACGAAGTCAGAAGCTCTCAAGGGATTCTGCAAGTGTATGAGTGTGTGTCAAAAGGGCACGAAGTAAGACGCCCTCCAGTGATTCTTCAAAGGTATGAGTGTTTGTATGTGTGTGTCAAAATAGGATATGAATTCAGGAGCCCTCCAGAGTTTCTGCAAGTATATGAGTGTGAGTGTGTGTGTGTGTGTTGTGTGTAAAAAGGAAACAAAATCAGAAGCCCTCTAGTGATTCTGTAAGGGTGTGTGTGTGAATGTGTAAAAAGGACACAAAGTCAGAAGCCCTCTAGATATTATTCAACAGTGTGTGCGGGTGAGAGTGTTTAAAAAAGGACAAAGGTCGGAAGTCCTCCAGAGGTTCAGCCAGGTATTTGTGTGTGTGTGTGTGTGTCTAAAAAGGACACGTAATCAAAAGCCCTCTAGACATTCTGCAAGGGTGTGTGCGTGTGTGTATGTGTGTGTATGAGTGTGTAAAAAGAACATGAAGTCTGAAGCACTCCAAATGTTCTGCAAGGGTGTGTGTGTGTGTAAAAGGACACGAAGTCAGAATCCCTCCAGATGTTCTGCAGTGGTGTGAATGTATGTGTATATGTAAAAAGACCTTGAAATAAGAAGCCCTGTAGAGATTCGGCAAGGTTGTGAGTGTGTGTGTGTTTGTCTAAAAAGGACATGAAATTAGAAGTCCTCCAGAGATTCTGCAAGGGTCCATGCCTGTGTGTATGTGTCTGTGTGAGTGTGTAAAAAGGACACGAAGTCAGAAGCCCTCCAGAGTTTCGGCAAGTGTTGAGTGTGTTTATGTGTGTGTGTAAAAAAAGACACTAATCAGAAGCCCTCTAGAGATTCTGAAACGGGGTGTGTGTGTGTGTGTGTGTGAGTGTGTAAAATGTACATGAAATCAGAAGCTCTCCAGAGAATCTGGAAGGGTATGAGTGTGAGTGTGTGTGTATGTGTGTGTGTGTGTAAGAAGGACACGGAGTCAAAAGCTCTCTAGAGTTTCGGCAGGGGTCTGAGTGTGTGTGTGTTTGTGTGTGTGTATGTGTGTGTGTGTGTGTGTGTAAAATGGACACGAAGTCAGAGGCCCTCCAGAGATTCTGCAAAATTGTGTGTGTTTGTGTAAAAAGGAAACCAAATCAGTAGACTTCTAGAGATTTGCAAGGATGTGTGTGTGTGTGAGAGAGTAAAGGACACGAAGTCAGAAGCTCTCAAGGGATTCTGCAAGTGTATGAGTGTGTGTCAAAAGGGCACGAAGTAAGACGCCCTCCAGAGATGCTTCAAAGGTATGAGTGTTTGTGTGTGTGTGTCAATATAGGACATGAATTCAGGAGCCCTCAAGAGATTCAGCAAGGGTGCGTGATAGTGTGTGTGTGTGTGTGTGTGTGTAAAAAGGATAGTAAATCAGAAGCCTTCTAGAGATTCTGAAATGGTGTGTATGTGTATGTGTAAAAAGGAGAAGTCAGAAGACCTGCAGATATTCTGCAAGGGTGTGTGTGCGTGTGTGTGTACAAAGGACACGAGGTCAGAAGCACTCCAGATATTCTGCAACGGTGTTTGTGTGTGTGTTTGTGTGTGTGTGTGTGTGTGTGTAAAAAGGACAGGAATTCAGAAGCCTTCCAGAGATTCTGAAAGTGTATGAGTGTGAGTGTGTGTGTGTAAAAAGGACACGAAGTCAGAAACCCACCAGAGATTCTGCAAGATTGTGTTTGTGTTTGTTTAAAAAGGAAACCAAATCAGTAGGCTTCTAGAGATTTGCAAGGATGTGTGTGGTGTGAGTGTAAAGGACACAAAGTCAAAAGCTCTCAAGGGATTCTGCAAGTGTATGAGTGTGTGTCAAAAGGGCAGGAAGTATGAAGCCCTCCAGAGATTCTTCAAAGGTGTGAGTGTTTGTGTGTGTGTGTGTCAAAAAAGGACGTGAATTCAAAAGCCTTCCAGAGATTCTCCAAGTGTATGAGTGTGATTGTGTGTGTGTGTGTGAAAAAGGACAGGAAGTAAAAAATAAATAAATAAAAAAGGACACGAAGTCAGAAGACCTGCAGATATTCTGCAAGTGTGTGTGTGTGCTTGTGTGTGTACAAAGGACATGAGGTCAGAAGCCCTCCACATATTCTCAAGAGTGTGCTTGTGTGTGTGTGTGTGTGTTTAAAAAGGACACGAAGTCAGAAGCCCTCCAGAGATTCTGCAAGTGTATGAGTGTGAGTGTGTTTATGTGTGTGTGTAAAAAGGACACGAAGTCAGAATCCCTCCAGATAATCTGCAAGGGTAGGTGCATGTGTGTGTGTAAAAAGACAGGAACTCACAAGCCTTCCAAATATCATGCAAGGGTGTGTGTCTGTGTGTGTGTGTGTGTGTAAATATGACACGACGTCCGAAGCCCTCCAGAGATTCTGCAAGAGTGTGAGTGTGTGTGTGTTTGTGTGCAAAAAGGACACGAATTCAGAAGCCCTCCAGAGTTCCGGCAAGTTTTGGGTGTGAGTGTGCTTATGAGTGTGTAAAAAGCACACTAATCAGAAGCCCTCTAGAGATTCTGAAATGGTTTGTGTGTGTGAGTGTGTAAAATGGACACAAAATCAGAACTCTCCAGGGTATATGGAAGGCTATGAGTGTGAATGTGTGTGTATGTGTGTGTTTGTAAGAAGGACACGAAGTCAAAAGCCCTCTAGAGTTTCTGCAGGGGTCTGAGTGTGTGTGTGTGTATGTGAGTGTGTAAAATGAACACGATAACAGAAGCTCTCCAGAGAATCTGGAAGGGTATGAGTGTGAATGTGTGTGTATGTGTTTGTGTGTGTAAGAAGGACACAAAGTCAAAAGCCCTCTAGAGTTTCTGCAGGGGTCTGAGTGTGTGTGTGTTTGTGTGTGTGTGTGTGTGTGTGTAAAAAGGACACAAATTCAGAAGCCCTCCAGAGTTTCTGCAAGATTGTGTGTGTGTGTGTGTGTGTAAAAAGGAAACCAAATCAGTAGCCTTCTAGAGATTTGAAAGGATGTGTGTGGGTGTGAGTGTAAAGGACACGAAGTCAGAAGCTCTCAAGGGATTCTGCAAGTGTATGAGTGTGTGTCAAAAGGGCACGAAGTAAGACGCCCTCCAGAGATTCTTCAAAGGTATGAGTGTTTGTGTGTGTGTGTCAAAATAGGACATGAATTCAGGAGCCCTCAAGAGATTCAGCAAGGGTGCGTGATAGTGTGTGTGTGTAAAAAGGATAGTAAATCAGAAGCCTTCTAGAGATTCTGCAATGGTGTGTATGTGTATGTGTAAAAAGGAGAAGTCAGAAGACCTGAAGATATTCTGCAAGGGTGTGTGTGCGTGTGTGTGTACAAAGGACACGAGGTCAGAAGCACTCCAGATATTCTGCAACGGTGTTTGTGTGTGTGTTTGTGTGTGTGTGTGTGTGTGTGTGTGTGTAAAAAGGACAGGAATTCAGAAGCCCTCCAGAGATTCTGAAAGTGTATGAGTGTGAGTGTGTGTGTGTAAAAAGGACACGAAGTCAGAAGCCCACCAGAGATTCTGCAAGATTGTGTGTGTGTTTGTTTAAAAAGGAAACCAAATCAGTAGGCTTCTAGAGATTTGCAAGGATGTGTGTGGTGTGAGTGTAAAGGACACAAAGTCAAAAGCTCTCAAGGGATTCTGCAAGTGTATGAGTGTGTGTCAAAAGGGCAGGAAGTATGAAGCCCTCCAGAGATTCTTCAAAGGTGTGAGTGTTTGTGTGTGTGTGTGTCAAAAAAGGACGTGAATTCAAAAGCCTTCCAGAGATTCTCCAAGTGTATGAGTGTGATTGTGTGTGTGTGTGTGTGTGTGAAAAAGGACAGGAAGTAAAAAATAAATAAATAAAAAAGGACACGAAGTCAGAAGACCTGCAGATATTCTGCAAGTGTGTGTGTGTGCTTGTGTGTGTACAAAGGACATGAGGTCAGAAGCCCTCCACATATTCTCAAGAGTGTGCGTGTGTGTGTGTGTGTGTGTTTAAAAAGGACACGAAGTCAGAAGCCCTCCAGAGATTCTGCAAGTGTATGAGTGTGAGTGTGTTTATGTGTGTGTGTAAAAAGGACACGAAGTCAGAATCCCTCCAGATAATCTGCAAGGGTAGGTGCATGTGTGTGTGTAAAAAGACACGAAGTCACAAGCCTTCCAAATATCATGCAAGGGTGTGTGTCTGTGTGTGTGTGTGTGTGTGTGTGTAAATATGACACGACGTCCGAAGCCCTCCAGAGATTCTGCAAGAGTGTGAGTGTGTGTGTGTTTGTGTGCAAAAAGGACACGAATTCAGAAGCCCTCCAGAGTTCCGGCAAGTTTTGGGTGTGAGTGTGCTTATGAGTGTGTAAAAAGCACACTAATCAGAAGCCCTCTAGAGATTCTGAAATGGTTTGTGTGTGTGAGTGTGTAAAATGGACACAAAATCAGAACTCTCCAGGGTATATGGAAGGCTATGAGTGTGAATGTGTGTGTATGTGTGTGCTTGTAAGAAGGACACGAAGTCAAAAGCCCTCTAGAGTTTCTGCAGGGGTCTGAGTGTGTGTGTGTGTATGTGAGTGTGTAAAATGAACACGATAACAGAAGTTCTCCAGAGAATCTGGAAGGGTATGAGTGTGAATGTGTGTGTATGTGTTTGTGTGTGTAAGAAGGACACAAAGTCAAAAGCCCTCTAGAGTTTCTGCAGGGGTATGAGTGTGAGGGTGTGTGTGTGTGTGTAAAAAGGACACAAATTCAGAAGCCCTCCAGAGATTCTGCAAGATTGTGTGTGTGTGTGTGTAAAAAGGAAACCAAATCAGTAGCCTTCTAGAGATTTGAAAGGATGTGTGTGGGTGTGAGTGTAAAGGACACGAAGTCAGAAGCTCTCAAGGGATTCTGCAAGTGTATGAGTGTGTGTCAAAAGGGCAGGAAGTATGAAGCCCTCCAGAGATTCTTCAAAGATGTGAGTGTTTGTGTGTGTGTGTGTGTCAAAAAAGGAAGTGAATTCAAAAGCCTTCCAGAGATTCTCCAAGTGTATGAGTGTGATTGTGTGTGTGTGTGTGTGTGTGTGTGTGAAAAAGGACAGGAAGCAAAAAATAAATAAATAAAAAAGGACACGAAGTCAGAAGACCTGCAGATATTCTGCAAGTGTGTGTGTGTGCTTGTGTGTGTACAAAGGACATGAGGTCAGAAGCCCTCCAGATATTCTCAAGAGTGTGCGTGTGTGTGTGTGTTTAAAAAGGACACGAAGTCAGAAGCCCTCCAGAGATTCTGCAAGTGTATGAGTGTGAGTGTGTTTATGTGTGTGTGTAAAAAGGACACGAAGTCAGAATCCCTCCAGATAATCTGCAAGGGTAGGTGCATGTGTGTGTGTAAAAAGGACACGAAGTCAGAAGCCCTCCAGAGTTTCGGCAAGTGTTGAGTGTGTTTATGTGTGTGTGTAAAAAAGACACTAATCAGAAGCCCTCTAGAGATTCTGAAACGGGGTGTGTGTGTGTGTGTGTGAGTGTGTAAAATGTACATGAAATCAGAAGCTCTCCAGAGAATCTGGAAGGGTATGAGTGTGAGTGTGTGTGTATGTGTGTGTGTGTGTAAGAAGGACACGGAGTCAAAAGCTCTCTAGAGTTTCGGCAGGGGTCGGAGTGTGTGTGTGTTTGTGTGTGTGTATGTGTGTGTGTGTGTGTGGGTAAAATGGACACGAAGTCAGAGGCCCTCCAGAGATTCTGCAAAATTGTGTGTGTTTGTGTAAAAAGGAAACCAAATCAGTAGACTTCTAGAGATTTGCAAGGATGTGTGTGTGTGTGAGAGAGTAAAGGACACGAAGTCAGAAGCTCTCAAGGGATTCTGCAAGTGTATGAGTGTGTGTCAAAAGGGCACGAAGTAAGACGCCCTCCAGAGATGCTTCAAAGGTATGAGTGTTTGTGTGTGTGTGTCAAAATAGGACATGAATTCAGGAGCCCTCAAGAGATTCAGCAAGGGTGCGTGATAGTGTGTGTGTGTGTGTTTGTGTAAAAAGGATAGTAAATCAGAAGCCTTCTTGAGATTCTGAAATGGTGTGTATGTGTATGTGTAAAAAGGAGAAGTCAGAAGACCTGCAGATATTCTGCAAGGGTGTGTGTGCGTGTGTGTGTACAAAGGACACGAGGTCAGAAGCACTCCAGATATTCTGCAACGGTGTTTGTGTGTGTGTTTGTGTGTGTGTGTGTGTGTGTGTGTAAAAAGGACAGGAATTCAGAAGCCCTCCAGAGATTCTGAAAGTGTATGAGTGTGAGTGTGTGTGTGTAAAAAGGACACGAAGTCAGAAACCCACCAGAGATTCTGCAAGATTGTGTTTGTGTTTGTTTAAAAAGGAAACCAAATCAGTAGGCTTCTAGAGATTTGCAAGGATGTGTGTGGTGTGAGTGTAAAGGACACAAAGTCAAAAGCTCTCAAGGGATTCTGCAAGTGTATGAGTGTGTGTCAAAAGGGCAGGAAGTATGAAGCCCTCCAGAGATTCTTCAAAGGTGTGAGTGTTTGTGTGTGTGTGTGTCAAAAAAGGACGTGAATTCAAAAGCCTTCCAGAGATTCTCCAAGTGTATGAGTGTGATTGTGTGTGTGTGTGTGTGAAAAAGGACAGGAAGTAAAAAATAAATAAATAAAAAAGGACACGAAGTCAGAAGACCTGCAGATATTCTGCAAGTGTGTGTGTGTGCTTGTGTGTGTACAAAGGACATGAGGTCAGAAGCCCTCCACATATTCTCAAGAGTGTGCTTGTGTGTGTGTGTGTGTGTGTGTTTAAAAAGGACACGAAGTCAGAAGCCCTCCAGAGATTCTGCAAGTGTATGAGTGTGAGTGTGTTTATGTGTGTGTGTAAAAAGGACACGAAGTCAGAATCCCTCCAGATAATCTGCAAGGGTAGGTGCATGTGTGTGTGTGTAAAAAGACAGGAACTCACAAGCCTTCCAAATATCATGCAAGGGTGTGTGTCTGTGTGTGTGTGTGTGTGTAAATATGACACGACGTCCGAAGCCCTCCAGAGATTCTGCAAGAGTGTGAGTGTGTGTGTGTTTGTGTGCAAAAAGGACACGAATTCAGAAGCCCTCCAGAGTTCCGGCAAGTTTTGGGTGTGAGTGTGCTTATGAGTGTGTAAAAAGCACACTAATCAGAAGCCCTCTAGAGATTCTGAAATGGTTTGTGTGTGTGAGTGTGTAAAATGGACACAAAATCAGAACTCTCCAGGGTATATGGAAGGCTATGAGTGTGAATGTGTGTGTATGTGTGTGTTTGTAAGAAGGACACGAAGTCAAAAGCCCTCTAGAGTTTCTGCAGGGGTCTGAGTGTGTGTGTGTGTATGTGAGTGTGTAAAATGAACACGATAACAGAAGCTCTCCAGAGAATCTGGAAGGGTATGAGTGTGAATGTGTGTGTATGTGTTTGTGTGTGTAAGAAGGACACAAAGTCAAAAGCCCTCTAGAGTTTCTGCAGGGGTCTGAGTGTGAGTGTGTGTGTGTGTGTGTGTGTGTAAAAAGGACACAAATTCAGAAGCCCTCCAGAGTTTCTGCAAGATTGTGTGTGTGTGTGTGTGTGTAAAAAGGAAACCAAATCAGTAGCCTTCTAGAGATTTGAAAGGATGTGTGTGGGTGTGAGTGTAAAGGACACGAAGTCAGAAGCTCTCAAGGGATTCTGCAAGTTTATGAGTGTGTGTCAAAACGGCACGAAGTAAGACGCCCTCCAGAGATTCTTCAAAGGTATGAGTGTTTGTGTGTGTGTGTCAAAATAGGACATGAATTCAGGAGCCCTCAAGAGATTCAGCAAGGGTGCGTGATAGTGTGTGTGTGTAAAAAGGATAGTAAATCAGAAGCCTTCTAGAGATTCTGCAATGGTGTGTATGTGTATGTGTAAAAAGGAGAAGTCAGAAGACCTGAAGATATTCTGCAAGGGTGTGTGTGCGTGTGTGTGTACAAAGGACACGAGGTCAGAAGCACTCCAGATATTCTGCAACGGTGTTTGTGTGTGTGTTTGTGTGTGTGTGTGTGTGTGTGTGTGTAAAAAGGACAGGAATTCAGAAGCCCTCCAGAGATTCTGAAAGTGTATGAGTGTGAGTGTGTGTGTGTAAAAAGGACACGAAGTCAGAAGCCCACCAGAGATTCTGCAAGATTGTGTGTGTGTTTGTTTAAAAAGGAAACCAAATCAGTAGGCTTCTAGAGATTTGCAAGGATGTGTGTGGTGTGAGTGTAAAGGACACAAAGTCAAAAGCTCTCAAGGGATTCTGCAAGTGTATGAGTGTGTGTCAAAAGGGCAGGAAGTATGAAGCCCTCCAGAGATTCTTCAAAGGTGTGAGTGTTTGTGTGTGTGTCAAAAAAGGACGTGAATTCAAAAGCCTTCCAGAGATTCTCCAAGTGTATGAGTGTGATTGTGTGTGTGTGTGTGTGAAAAAGGACAGGAAGTAAAAAATAAATAAATAAAAAAGGACACGAAGTCAGAAGACCTGCAGATATTCTGCAAGTGTGTGTGTGTGCTTGTGTGTGTACAAAGGACATGAGGTCAGAAGCCCTCCACATATTCTCAAGAGTGTGCGTGTGTGTGTGTGTGTGTGTTTAAAAAGGACACGAAGTCAGAAGCCCTCCAGAGATTCTGCAAGTGTATGAGTGTGAGTGTGTTTATGTGTGTGTGTAAAAAGGACACGAAGTCAGAATCCCTCCAGATAATCTGCAAGGGTAGGTGCATGTGTGTGTGTAAAAAGACACGAAGTCACAAGCCTTCCAAATATCATGCAAGGGTGTGTGTCTGTGTGTGTGTGTGTGTGTGTGTAAATATGACACGACGTCCGAAGCCCTCCAGAGATTCTGCAAGAGTGTGAGTGTGTGTGTGTTTGTGTGCAAAAAGGACACGAATTCAGAAGCCCTCCAGAGTTCCGGCAAGTTTTGGGTGTGAGTGTGCTTATGAGTGTGTAAAAAGCACACTAATCAGAAGCCCTCTAGAGATTCTGAAATGGTTTGTGTGTGTGAGTGTGTAAAATGGACACAAAATCAGAACTCTCCAGGGTATATGGAAGGCTATGAGTGTGAATGTGTGTGTATGTGTGTGCTTGTAAGAAGGACACGAAGTCAAAAGCCCTCTAGAGTTTCTGCAGGGGTCTGAGTGTGTGTGTGTGTATGTGAGTGTGTAAAATGAACACGATAGCAGAAGTTCTCCAGAGAATCTGGAAGGGTATGAGTGTGAATGTGTGTGTATGTGTTTGTGTGTGTAAGAAGGACACAAAGTCAAAAGCCCTCTAGAGTTTCTGCAGGGGTATGAGTGTGAGGGTGTGTGTGTGTGTGTAAAAAGGACACAAATTCAGAAGCCCTCCAGAGATTCTGCAAGATTGTGTGTGTGTGTGTGTAAAAAGGAAACCAAATCAGTAGCCTTCTAGAGATTTGAAAGGATGTGTGTGGGTGTGAGTGTAAAGGACACGAAGTCAGAAGCTCTCAAGGGATTCTGCAAGTGTATGAGTGTGTGTCAAAAGGGCAGGAAGTATGAAGCCCTCCAGAGATTCTTCAAAGATGTGAGTGTTTGTGTGTGTGTGTGTGTCAAAAAAGGACGTGAATTCAAAAGCCTTCCAGAGATTCTCCAAGTGTATGAGTGTGATTGTGTGTGTGTGTGTGTGTGTGTGAAAAAGGACAGGAAGCAAAAAATAAATAAATAAAAAAGGACACGAAGTCAGAAGACCTGCAGATATTCTGCAAGTGTGTGTGTGTGCTTGTGTGTGTACAAAGGACATGAGGTCAGAAGCCCTCCAGATATTCTCAAGAGTGTGCGTGTGTGTGTGTGTTTAAAAAGGACACGAAGTCAGAAGCCCTCCAGAGATTCTGCAAGTGTATGAGTGTGAGTGTGTTTATGTGTGTGTGTAAAAAGAACACTAAGTCAGAATCCCTCCAGATAATCTGCAAGGGTAGGTGCATGTGTGTGTGTAAAAAGGACACGAAGTCAGAAGCCCTCCAGAGTTTCGGCAAGTGTTGAGTGTGTTTATGTGTGTGTGTAAAAAAGACACTAATCAGAAGCCCTCTAGAGATTCTGAAACGGGGTGTGTGTGTGTGTGTGTGAGTGTGTAAAATGTACATGAAATCAGAAGCTCTCCAGAGAATCTGGAAGGGTATGAGTGTGAGTGTGTGTGTATGTGTGTGTGTGTGTAAGAAGGACACGGAGTCAAAAGCTCTCTAGAGTTTCGGCAGGGGTCTGAGTGTGTGTGTGTTTGTGTGTGTGTGTGTGTGTGTGTAAAATGGACACGAAGTCAGAGGCCCTCCAGAGATTCTGCAAAATTGTGTGTGTTTGTGTAAAAAGGAAACCAAATCAGTAGACTTCTAGAGATTTGCAAGGATGTGTGTGTGTGTGAGAGAGTAAAGGACACGAAGTCAGAAGCTCTCAAGGGATTCTGCAAGTGTATGAGTGTGTGTCAAAAGGGCACGAAGTAAGACGCCCTCCAGAGATGCTTCAAAGGTATGAGTGTTTGTGTGTGTGTGTCAAAATAGGACATGAATTCAGGAGCCCTCAAGAGATTCACAAGGGTGCGTGATAGTGTGTGTGTGTGTGTGTGTAAAAAGGATAGTAAATCAGAAGCCTTCTAGAGATTCTGAAATGGTGTGTATGTGTATGTGTAAAAAGGAGAAGTCAGAAGACCTGCAGATATTCTGCAAGGGTGTGTGTGCGTGTGTGTACAAAGGACACGAGGTCAGAAGCACTCCAGATATTCTGCAACGGTGTTTGTGTGTGTGTTTGTGTGTGTGTGTGTGTGTGTGTGTAAAAAGGACAGGAATTCAGAAGCCCTCCAGAGATTCTGAAAGTGTATGAGTGTGAGTGTGTGTGTGTAATAAGGACACGAAGTCAGAAACCCACCAGAGATTCTGCAAGATTGTGTTTGTGTTTGTTTAAAAAGGAAACCAAATCAGTAGGCTTCTAGAGATTTGCAAGGATGTGTGTGGTGTGAGTGTAAAGGACACAAAGTCAAAAGCTCTCAAGGGATTCTGCAAGTATATGAGTGTGTGTCAAAAGGGCAGGAAGTATGAAGCCCTCCAGAGATTCTTCAAAGGTGTGAGTGTTTGTGTGTGTGTGTGTCAAAAAAGGACGTGAATTCAAAAGCCTTCCAGAGATTCTCCAAGTGTATGAGTGTGATTGTGTGTGTGTGTGTGTGTGAAAAAGGACAGGAAGTAAAAAATAAATAAATAAAAAAGGACACGAAGTCAGAAGACCTGCAGATATTCTGCAAGTGTGTGTGTGTGCTTGTGTGTGTACAAAGGACATGAGGTCAGAAGCCCTCCACATATTCTCAAGAGTGTGCTTGTGTGTGTGTGTGTGTTTAAAAAGGACACGAAGTCAGAAGCCCTCCAGAGATTCTGCAAGTGTATGAGTGTGAGTGTGTTTATGTGTGTGTGTAAAAAGGACACGAAGTCAGAATCCCTCCAGATAATCTGCAAGGGTAGGTGCATGTGTGTGTGTAAAAAGACAGGAACTCACAAGCCTTCCAAATATCATGCAAGGGTGTGTGTCTGTGTGTGTGTGTGTGTAAATATGACACGACGTCCGAAGCCCTCCAGAGATTCTGCAAGAGTGTGAGTGTGTGTGTGTGTTTGTGTGCAAAAAGGACACGAATTCAGAAGCCCTCCAGAGTTCCGGCAAGTTTTGGGTGTGAGTGTGCTTATGAGTGTGTAAAAAGCACACTAATCAGAAGCCCTCTAGAGATTCTGAAATGGTTTGTGTGTGTGAGTGTGTAAAATGGACACAAAATCAGAACTCTCCAGGGTATATGGAAGGCTATGAGTGTGAATGTGTGTGTATGTGTGTGTTTGTAAGAAGGACACGAAGTCAAAAGCCCTCTAGAGTTTCTGCAGGGGTCTGAGTGTGTGTGTGTGTATGTGAGTGTGTAAAATGAACACGATAACAGAAGCTCTCCAGAGAATCTGGAAGGGTATGAGTGTGAATGTGTGTGTATGTGTTTGTGTGTGTAAGAAGGACACAAAGTCAAAAGCCCTCTAGAGTTTCTGCAGGGGTCTGAGTGTGAGTGTGTGTGTGTGTGTGTGTGTGTGTAAAAAGGACACAAATTCAGAAGCCCTCCAGAGTTTCTGCAAGATTGTGTGTGTGTGTGTGTAAAAAGGAAACCAAATCAGTAGCCTTCTAGAGATTTGAAAGGATGTGTGTGGGTGTGAGTGTAAAGGACACGAAGTCAGAAGCTCTCAAGGGATTCTGCAAGTTTATGAGTGTGTGTCAAAAGGGCACGAAGTAAGACGCCCTCCAGAGATTCTTCAAAGGTATGAGTGTTTGTGTGTGTGTGTCAAAATAGGACATGAATTCAGGAGCCCTCAAGAGATTCAGCAAGGGTGCGTGATAGTGTGTGTGTGTAAAAAGGATAGTAAATCAGAAGCCTTCTAGAGATTCTGCAATGGTGTGTATGTGTATGTGTAAAAAGGAGAAGTCAGAAGACCTGCAGATATTCTGCAAGGGTGTGTGTGCGTGTGTGTGTACAAAGGACACGAGGTCAGAAGCACTCCAGATATTCTGCAACGGTGTTTGTGTGTGTGTTTGTGTGTGTGTGTGTGTGTGTGTGTGTGTAAAAAGGACAGGAATTCAGAAGCCCTCCAGAGATTCTGCAAGTGTATGAGTGTGAGTGTGTGTGTGTAAAAAGGACACGAAGTCAGAAGCCCACCAGAGATTCTGCAAGATTGTGTGTGTGTTTGTTTAAAAAGGAAACCAAATCAGTAGGCTTCTAGAGATTTGCAAGGATGTGTGTGGTGTGAGTGTAAAGGACACAAAGTCAAAAGCTCTCAAGGGATTCTGCAAGTGTATGAGTGTGTGTCAAAAGGGCAGGAAGTATGAAGCCCTCCAGAGATTCTTCAAAGGTGTGAGTGTTTGTGTGTGTGTGTGTGTCAAAAAAGGACGTGAATTCAAAAGCCTTCCAGAGATTCTCCAAGTGTATGAGTGTGATTGTGTGTGTGTGTGTGTGTGAAAAAGGACAGGAAGTAAAAAATAAATAAATAAAAAAGGACACGAAGTCAGAAGACCTGCAGATATTCTGCAAGTGTGTGTGTGTGCTTGTGTGTGTACAAAGGACATGAGGTCAGAAGCCCTCCACATATTCTCAAGAGTGTGCTTGTGTGTGTGTGTGTGTTTAAAAAGGACACGAAGTCAGAAGCCCTCCAGAGATTCTGCAAGTGTATGAGTGTGAGTGTGTTTATGTGTGTGTGTAAAAAGGACACGAAGTCAGAATCCCTCCAGATAATCTGCAAGGGTAGGTGCATGTGTGTGTGTAAAAAGACAGGAACTCACAAGCCTTCCAAATATCATGCAAGGGTGTGTGTCTGTGTGTGTGTGTGTGTAAATATGACACGACGTCCGAAGCCCTCCAGAGATTCTGCAAGAGTGTGAGTGTGTGTGTGTGTTTGTGTGCAAAAAGGACACGAATTCAGAAGCCCTCCAGAGTTCCGGCAAGTTTTGGGTGTGAGTGTGCTTATGAGTGTGTAAAAAGCACACTAATCAGAAGCCCTCTAGAGATTCTGAAATGGTTTGTGTGTGTGAGTGTGTAAAATGGACACAAAATCAGAACTCTCCAGGGTATATGGAAGGCTATGAGTGTGAATGTGTGTGTATGTGTGTGTTTGTAAGAAGGACACGAAGTCAAAAGCCCTCTAGAGTTTCTGCAGGGGTCTGAGTGTGTGTGTGTGTATGTGAGTGTGTAAAATGAACACGATAACAGAAGCTCTCCAGAGAATCTGGAAGGGTATGAGTGTGAATGTGTGTGTATGTGTTTGTGTGTGTAAGAAGGACACAAAGTCAAAAGCCCTCTAGAGTTTCTGCAGGGGTCTGAGTGTGAGTGTGTGTGTGTGTGTGTGTGTGTGTAAAAAGGACACAAATTCAGAAGCCCTCCAGAGTTTCTGCAAGATTGTGTGTGTGTGTGTGTAAAAAGGAAACCAAATCAGTAGCCTTCTAGAGATTTGAAAGGATGTGTGTGGGTGTGAGTGTAAAGGACACGAAGTCAGAAGCTCTCAAGGGATTCTGCAAGTTTATGAGTGTGTGTCAAAAGGGCACGAAGTAAGACGCCCTCCAGAGATTCTTCAAAGGTATGAGTGTTTGTGTGTGTGTGTCAAAATAGGACATGAATTCAGGAGCCCTCAAGAGATTCAGCAAGGGTGCGTGATAGTGTGTGTGTGTAAAAAGGATAGTAAATCAGAAGCCTTCTAGAGATTCTGCAATGGTGTGTATGTGTATGTGTAAAAAGGAGAAGTCAGAAGACCTGCAGATATTCTGCAAGGGTGTGTGTGCGTGTGTGTGTACAAAGGACACGAGGTCAGAAGCACTCCAGATATTCTGCAACGGTGTTTGTGTGTGTGTTTGTGTGTGTGTGTGTGTGTGTGTGTGTAAAAAGGACAGGAATTCAGAAGGCCTCCAGAGATTCTGCAAGTGTATGAGTGTGAGTGTGTGTGTGTAAAAAGGACACGAAGTCAGAAGCCCACCAGAGATTCTGCAAGATTGTGTGTGTGTTTGTTTAAAAAGGAAACCAAATCAGTAGGCTTCTAGAGATTTGCAAGGATGTGTGTGGTGTGAGTGTAAAGGACACAAAGTCAAAAGCTCTCAAGGGATTCTGCAAGTGTATGAGTGTGTGTCAAAAGGGCAGGAAGTATGAAGCCCTCCAGAGATTCTTCAAAGGTGTGAGTGTTTGTGTGTGTGTGTGTGTCAAAAAAGGACGTGAATTCAAAAGCCTTCCAGAGATTCTCCAAGTGTATGAGTGTGATTGTGTGTGTGTGTGTGTGTGAAAAAGGACAGGAAGTAAAAAATAAATAAATAAAAAAGGACACGAAGTCAGAAGACCTGCAGATATTCTGCAAGTATGTGTGTGTGTGCTTGTGTGTGTACAAAGGACATGAGGTCAGAAGCCCTCCAGATAATCTCAAGAGTGTGCGTGTGTGTGTGTGTGTGTTTAAAAAGGACACGAAGTCAGAAGCCCTCCAGAGATTCTGCAAGTGTATGAGTGTGAGTGTGTTTATGTGTGTGTGTAAAAAGGACACGAAGTCAGAATCCCTCCAGATAATCTGCAAGGGTAGGTGCATGTGTGTGTGTAAAAAGACACGAAGTCACAAGCCTTCCAAATATCATGCAAGGGTGTGTGTCTGTGTGTGTGTGTGTGTGTAAATATGACACGACGTCCGAAGCCCTCCAGAGATTCTGCAAGAGTGTGAGTGTGTGTGTGTTTGTGTGCAAAAAGGACACGAATTCAGAAGCCCTCCAGAGTTCCGGCAAGTTTTGGGTGTGAGTGTGCTTATGAGTGTGTAAAAAGCACACTAATCAGAAGCCCTCTAGAGATTCTGAAATGGTTTGTGTGTGTGAGTGTGTAAAATGGACACAAAATCAGACCTCTCCAGGGTATATGGAAGGCTATGAGTGTGAATGTGTGTGTATGTGTGTGCTTGTAAGAAGGACACGAAGTCAAAAGCCCTCTAGAGTTTCTGCAGGGGTCTGAGTGTGTGTGTATGTATGTGAGTGTGTAAAATGAACATGATAACAGAAGCTCTCCAGAGAATCTGGAAGGGTATGAGTGTGAATGTGTGTTTATGTGTTTGTGTGTGTAAGAAGGACACAAAGTCAAAAGCCCTCTAGAGTTTCTGCAGGGGTATGAGTGTGAGTGTGTGTGTAAAAAGGACACAAATTCAGAAGCCCTCCAGAGATTCTGCAAGATTGTGTGTGTGTTTGTGTGTAAAAAGGAAACCAAATCAGTAGCCTTCTAGAGATTTGAAAGGATGTGTGTGGGTGTGAGTGTAAAGGACACGAAGTCAGAAGCTCTCAAGGGATTCTGCAAGTGTATGAGTGTGTGTCAAAAGGGCACGAAGTAAGACGCCCTCCAGAGATTCTTCAAAGGTATGAGTGTTTGTGTGTGTGTGTCAAAATAGGATATGAATTCAGGAGCCCTCCAGAGTTTCTGCAAGTGTATGAGTGTGAGTGTGTGTGTGTGTGTGTTGTGTGTAAAAAGGAAACAAAATCAGAAGCCCTCTAGTGATTCTGTAAGGGTGTGTGTGTGAATGTGTAAAAAGGACACAAAGTCAGAAGCCCTCTAGATATTATTCAACAGTGTGTGCGGGTGAGAGTGTTTAAAAAAGGACAAAGGTCGGAAGTCCTCCAGAGGTTCAGCCAGGGTATGTGTGTGTGTGTGTGTGTGTGTGTGTGTCTAAAAAGGACACGTAATCAAAAGCCCCCTAGACATTCTGCAAGGGTGTGTGCGTGTGTGTATGTGTGTGTATGAGTGTGTAAAAAGAACATGAAGTCTGAAGCACTCCAAATGTTCTGCAAGGGTGTGTGTGTGTGTAAAAGGACACGAAGTCAGAATCCCTCCAGATGTTCTGCAGTGGTGTGAATGTATGTGTATATGTAAAAAGACCTTGAAATCAGAAGCCCTGTAGAGATTCGGCAAGCTTGTGAGTGTGTGTGTGTGTGTGTTTGTCTAAAAAGGACATGAAATTAGAAGTCCTCCAGAGATTCTGCAAGGGTCCATGCCTGTGTGTATGTGTCTGTGTGAGTGTGTAAAAAGGACACGAAGTCAGAAGCCCTCCAGAGTTTCGGCAAGTGTTGAGTGTGTTTATGTGTGTGTGTAAAAAAAGACACTAATCAGAAGCCCTCTAGAGATTCTGAAAAGGGGTGTGTGTGTGTGTGTGTGTGTGTGTGTGTGAGTGTGTAAAATGTACATGAAATCAGAAGCTCTCCAGAGAATCTGGAAGGGTATGAGTGTGAATGTGTGTGTATGTGTGTGTGTGTGTGTGTAAGAAGGACACGGAGTCAAAAGCCCTCTAGAGTTTCTGCAGGGGTCTGAGTGTGTGTGTGTTTGTGTGTGTGTTCTGCAGGGGTCTGAGTGTGTGTGTGTTTGTGTGTGTGTGTGTGTGTGTAAAATGGACACGAAGTCAGAAGCCCTCCAGAGATTCTGCAAAATTGTGTGTGTTTGTGTAAAAAGGAAACCAAATCAGTAGACTTCTAGAGATTTGCAAGGATGTGTGTGTGTGTGAGAGTGTAAAGGACACGAAGTCAGAAGCTCTCAAGGGATTCTGCAAGTGTATGAGTGTGTGTCAAAAGGGCACGAAGTAAGACGCCCTCCAGAGATTCTTCAAAGGTATGAGTGTTTGTGTGTGTGTGTCAAAATAGGACATGAATTCAGGAGCCCTCAAGAGATTCAGCAAGGGTGCGTGATAGTGTGTGTGTGTGTGTAAAAAGTATAGTAAATCAGAAGCCTTCTAGAGATTCTGCAATGGTGTGTATGTGTATGTGTAAAAAGGAGAAGTCAGAAGACCTGCAGATATTCTGCAAGGGTGTGTGTGCGTGTGTGTGTACAAAGGACACGAGGTCAGAAGCCCTCCAGATATTCTGCAACGGTGTTTGTGTGTGTGTTTGTGTGTGTGTGTGTGTGTGTAAAAAGGACAGGAATTCAGAAGCCCTCCAGAGATTCTGAAAGTGTATGAGTGTGAGTGTGTGTGTGTAAAAAGGACACGAAGTCAGAAGCCCACCAGAGATTCTGCAAGATTGTGTTTGTGTTTGTTTAAAAAGGAAACCAAATCAGTAGGCTTCTAGAGATTTGCAAGGATGTGTGTGGTGTGAGTGTAAAGGACACAAAGTCAAAAGCTCTCAAGGGATTCTGCAAGTGTATGAGTGTGTGTCAAAAGGGCAGGAAGTATGAAGCCCTCCAGAGATTCTTCAAAGGTGTGAGTGTTTGTGTGTGTGTGTGTGTGTCAAAAAAGGACGTGAATTCAAAAGCCTTCCAGCGATTCTCCAAGTGTATGAGTGTGATTGTGTGTGTGTGTGTGTGAAAAAGGACAGGAAGTAAAAAATAAATAAATAAAAAAGGACACGAAGTCAGAAGACCTGCAGATATTCTGCAAGTGTGTGTGTGTGCTTGTGTGTGTACAAAGGACATGAGGTCAGAAGCCCTCCACATATTCTCAAGAGTGTGCTTGTGTGTGTGTGTGTGTGTTTAAAAAGGACACGAAGTCAGAAGCCCTCCAGAGATTCTGCAAGTGTATGAGTGTGAGTGTGTTTATGTGTGTGTGTAAAAAGGACACGAAGTCAGAATCCCTCCAGATAATCTGCAAGGGTAGGTGCATGTGTGTGTGTAAAAAGACAGGAACTCACAAGCCTTCCAAATATCATGCAAGGGTGTGTGTCTGTGTGTGTGTGTGTAAATATGACACGACGTCCGAAGCCCTCCAGAGATTCTGCAAGAGTGTGAGTGTGTGTGTGTGTTTGTGTGCAAAAAGGACACGAATTCAGAAGCCCTCCAGAGTTCCGGCAAGTTTTGGGTGTGAGTGTGCTTATGAGTGTGTAAAAAGCACACTAATCAGAAGCCCTCTAGAGATTCTGAAATGGTTTGTGTGTGTGAGTGTGTAAAATGGACACAAAATCAGAACTCTCCAGGGTATATGGAAGGCTATGAGTGTGAATGTGTGTGTATGTGTGTGTTTGTAAGAAGGACACGAAGTCAAAAGCCCTCTAGAGTTTCTGCAGGGGTCTGAGTGTGTGTGTGTGTATGTGAGTGTGTAAAATGAACACGATAACAGAAGCTCTCCAGAGAATCTGGAAGGGTATGAGTGTGAATGTGTGTGTATGTGTTTGTGTGTGTAAGAAGGACACAAAGTCAAAAGCCCTCTAGAGTTTCTGCAGGGGTCTGAGTGTGAGTGTGTGTGTGTGTGTGTGTGTGTAAAAAGGACACAAATTCAGAAGCCCTCCAGAGTTTCTGCAAGATTGTGTGTGTGTGTGTGTAAAAAGGAAACCAAATCAGTAGCCTTCTAGAGATTTGAAAGGATGTGTGTGGGTGTGAGTGTAAAGGACACGAAGTCAGAAGCTCTCAAGGGATTCTGCAAGTTTATGAGTGTGTGTCAAAAGGGCACGAAGTAAGACGCCCTCCAGAGATTCTTCAAAGGTATGAGTGTTTGTGTGTGTGTGTCAAAATAGGACATGAATTCAGGAGCCCTCAAGAGATTCAGCAAGGGTGCGTGATAGTGTGTGTGTGTAAAAAGGATAGTAAATCAGAAGCCTTCTAGAGATTCTGCAATGGTGTGTATGTGTATGTGTAAAAAGGAGAAGTCAGAAGACCTGCAGATATTCTGCAAGGGTGTGTGTGCGTGTGTGTGTACAAAGGACACGAGGTCAGAAGCACTCCAGATATTCTGCAACGGTGTTTGTGTGTGTGTTTGTGTGTGTGTGTGTGTGTGTGTGTGTAAAAAGGACAGGAATTCAGAAGCCCTCCAGAGATTCTGCAAGTGTATGAGTGTGAGTGTGTGTGTGTAAAAAGGACACGAAGTCAGAAGCCCACCAGAGATTCTGCAAGATTGTGTGTGTGTTTGTTTAAAAAGGAAACCAAATCAGTAGGCTTCTAGAGATTTGCAAGGATGTGTGTGGTGTGAGTGTAAAGGACACAAAGTCAAAAGCTCTCAAGGGATTCTGCAAGTGTATGAGTGTGTGTCAAAAGGGCAGGAAGTATGAAGCCCTCCAGAGATTCTTCAAAGGTGTGAGTGTTTGTGTGTGTGTGTGTGTCAAAAAAGGACGTGAATTCAAAAGCCTTCCAGAGATTCTCCAAGTGTATGAGTGTGATTGTGTGTGTGTGTGTGTGTGAAAAAGGACAGGAAGTAAAAAATAAATAAATAAAAAAGGACACGAAGTCAGAAGACCTGCAGATATTCTGCAAGTATGTGTGTGTGTGCTTGTGTGTGTACAAAGGACATGAGGTCAGAAGCCCTCCACATATTCTCAAGAGTGTGCGTGTGTGTGTGTGTGTGTGTTTAAAAAGGACACGAAGTCAGAAGCCCTCCAGAGATTCTGCAAGTGTATGAGTGTGAGTGTGTTTATGTGTGTGTGTAAAAAGGACACGAAGTCAGAATCCCTCCAGATAATCTGCAAGGGTAGGTGCATGTGTGTGTGTAAAAAGACACGAAGTCACAAGCCTTCCAAATATCATGCAAGGGTGTGTGTCTGTGTGTGTGTGTGTGTGTAAATATGACACGACGTCCGAAGCCCTCCAGAGATTCTGCAAGAGTGTGAGTGTGTGTGTGTTTGTGTGCAAAAAGGACACGAATTCAGAAGCCCTCCAGAGTTCCGGCAAGTTTTGGGTGTGAGTGTGCTTATGAGTGTGTAAAAAGCACACTAATCAGAAGCCCTCTAGAGATTCTGAAATGGTTTGTGTGTGTGAGTGTGTAAAATGGACACAAAATCAGACCTCTCCAGGGTATATGGAAGGCTATGAGTGTGAATGTGTGTGTATGTGTGTGCTTGTAAGAAGGACACGAAGTCAAAAGCCCTCTAGAGTTTCTGCAGGGGTCTGAGTGTGTGTGTATGTATGTGAGTGTGTAAAATGAACATGATAACAGAAGCTCTCCAGAGAATCTGGAAGGGTATGAGTGTGAATGTGTGTTTATGTGTTTGTGTGTGTAAGAAGGACACAAAGTCAAAAGCCCTCTAGAGTTTCTGCAGGGGTATGAGTGTGAGTGTGTGTGTAAAAAGGACACAAATTCAGAAGCCCTCCAGAGATTCTGCAAGATTGTGTGTGTGTTTGTGTGTAAAAAGGAAACCAAATCAGTAGCCTTCTAGAGATTTGAAAGGATGTGTGTGGGTGTGAGTGTAAAGGACACGAAGTCAGAAGCTCTCAAGGGATTCTGCAAGTGTATGAGTGTGTGTCAAAAGGGCACGAAGTAAGACGCCCTCCAGAGATTCTTCAAAGGTATGAGTGTTTGTGTGTGTGTGTCAAAATAGGATATGAATTCAGGAGCCCTCCAGAGTTTCTGCAAGTGTATGAGTGTGAGTGTGTGTGTGTGTGTGTTGTGTGTAAAAAGGAAACAAAATCAGAAGCCCTCTAGTGATTCTGTAAGGGTGTGTGTGTGAATGTGTAAAAAGGACACAAAGTCAGAAGCCCTCTAGATATTATTCAACAGTGTGTGCGGGTGAGAGTGTTTAAAAAAGGACAAAGGTCGGAAGTCCTCCAGAGGTTCAGCCAGGGTATGTGTGTGTGTGTGTGTGTGTGTGTGTGTGTCTAAAAAGGACACGTAATCAAAAGCCCTCTAGACATTCTGCAAGGGTGTGTGCGTGTGTGTATGTGTGTGTATGAGTGTGTAAAAAGAACATGAAGTCTGAAGCACTCCAAATGTTCTGCAAGGGTGTGTGTGTGTGTAAAAGGACACGAAGTCAGAATCCCTCCAGATGTCCTGCAGTGGTGTGAATGTATGTGTATATGTAAAAAGACCTTGAAATCAGAAGCCCTGTAGAGATTCGGCAAGCTTGTGAGTGTGTGTGTGTGTGTGTTTGTCTAAAAAGGACATGAAATTAGAAGTCCTCCAGAGATTCTGCAAGGGTCCATGCCTGTGTGTATGTGTCTGTGTGAGTGTGTAAAAAGGACACGAAGTCAGAAGCCCTCCAGAGTTTCGGCAAGTGTTGAGTGTGTTTATGTGTGTGTGTAAAAAAGACACTAATCAGAAGCCCTCTAGAGATTCTGAAAAGGGGTGTGTGTGTGTGTGTGTGTGTGTGTATGTGAGTGTGTAAAATGTACATGAAATCAGAAGCTCTCCAGAGAATCTGGAAGGGTATGAGTGTGAATGTGTGTGTATGTGTGTGTGTGTGTGTGTAAGAAGGACACGGAGTCAAAAGCCCTCTAGAGTTTCTGCAGGGGTCTGAGTGTGTGTGTGTTTGTGTGTGTGTTCTGCAGGGGTCTGAGTGTGTGTGTGTTTGTGTGTGTGTGTGTGTGTAAAATGGACACGAAGTCAGAAGCCCTCCAGAGATTCTGCAAAATTGTGTGTGTTTGTGTAAAAAGGAAACCAAATCAGTAGACTTCTAGAGATTTGCAAGGATGTGTGTGTGTGTGAGAGTGTAAAGGACACGAAGTCAGAAGCTCTCAAGGGATTCTGCAAGTGTATGAGTGTGTGTCAAAAGGGCACGAAGTAAGACGCCCTCCAGAGATTCTTCAAAGGTATGAGTGTTTGTGTGTGTGTGTCAAAATAGGACATGAATTCAGGAGCCCTCAAGAGATTCAGCAAGGGTGCGTGATAGTGTGTGTGTGTGTGTAAAAAGTATAGTAAATCAGAAGCCTTCTAGAGATTCTGCAATGGTGTGTATGTGTATGTGTAAAAAGGAGAAGTCAGAAGACCTGCAGATATTCTGCAAGGGTGTGTGTGCGTGTGTGTGTACAAAGGACACGAGGTCAGAAGCCCTCCAGATATTCTGCAACGGTGTTTGTGTGTGTGTTTGTGTGTGTGTGTGTGTGTGTGTAAAAAGGACAGGAATTCAGAAGCCCTCCAGAGATTCTGAAAGTGTATGAGTGTGAGTGTGTGTGTGTAAAAAGGACACGAAGTCAGAAGCCCACCAGAGATTCTGCAAGATTGTGTTTGTGTTTGTTTAAAAAGGAAACCAAATCAGTAGGCTTCTAGAGATTTGCAAGGATGTGTGTGGTGTGAGTGTAAAGGACACAAAGTCAAAAGCTCTCAAGGGATTCTGCAAGTGTATGAGTGTGTGTCAAAAGGGCAGGAAGTATGAAGCCCTCCAGAGATTCTTCAAAGGTGTGAGTGTTTGTGTGTGTGTGTGTGTGTCAAAAAAGGACGTGAATTCAAAAGCCTTCCAGCGATTCTCCAAGTGTATGAGTGTGATTGTGTGTGTGTGTGTGTGAAAAAGGACAGGAAGTAAAAAATAAATAAATAAAAAAGGACACGAAGTCAGAAGACCTGCAGATATTCGTGTGTGTGCTTGTGTGTGTACAAAGGACATGAGGTCAGAAGCCCTCCAGATATTCTCAAGAGTGTGCGTGTGTGTGTGTGTGTCTAAAAAGGACACGAAGTCAGAAGCCCTCCAGAGATTCTGCAAGTGTATGAGTGTGAGTGTGTTTATGTGTGTGTGTAAAAAGGACACGAAGTCAGAATCCCTCCAGATAATCTGCAAGGGTAGGTGCATGTGTGTGTGTAAAAAGACACGAAGTCACAAGCCTTCCAAATATCATGCAAGGGTGTGTGTCTGTGTGTGTGTGTGTGTGTGTGTGTGTGTAAATATGACACGACGTCCGAAGCCCTCCAGAGATTCTGCAAGAGTGTGAGTGTGTGTGTGTTTGTGTGCAAAAAGGACACGAATTCAGAAGCCCTCCAGAGTTCCGGCAAGTTTTGGGTGTGAGTGTGCTTATGAGTGTGTAAAAAGCACACTAATCAGAAGCCCTCTAGAGATTCTGAAATGGTTTGTGTGTGTGAGTGTGTAAAATGGACACAAAATCAGAACTCTCCAGGGTATATGGAAGGCTATGAGTGTGAATGTGTGTGTATGTGTGTGTTTGTAAGAAGGACACGAAGTCAAAAGCCCTCTAGAGTTTCTGCAGGGTTCTGAGTGTGTGTGTGTGTATGTGAGTGTGTAAAATGAACACGATAACAGAAGCTCTCCAGAGAATCTGGAAGGGTATGAGTGTGAATGTGTGTGTATGTGTTTGTGTGTGTAAGAAGGACACAAAGTCAAAAGCCCTCTAGAGTTTCTGCAGGGGTATGAGTGTGAGTGTGTGTGTGTGTGTGTAAAAAGGACACAAATTCAGAAGCCCTCCAGAGATTCTGCAAGATTGTGTGTGTGTGTAAAAAGGAAACCAAATCAGTAGCCTTCTAGAGATTTGAAAGGATGTGTGTGGGTGTGAGTGTAAAGGACACGAAGTCAGAAGCTCTCAAGGGATTCTGCAAGTGTATGAGTGTGTGTCAAAGGGCACGAAGTAAGACGCCCTCCAGAGATTCTTCAAAGGTATGAGTGTTTGTGTGTGTGTGTCAAAATAGGATATGAATTCAGGAGCCCTCCAGAGTTTCTGCAAGTGTATGAGTGTGAGTGTGTGTGTGTGTGTGTGTGTAAAAAGGAAACAAAATCAGAAGCCCTCTAGTGATTCTGTAAGGGTGTGTGTGTGAATGTGTAAAAAGGACACAAAGTCAGAAGCCCTCTAGATATTATTCAACAGTGTGTGCGGGTGAGAGTGTTTAAAAAAGGACAAAGGTCGGAAGTCCTCCAGAGGTTCAGCCAGGGTATGTGTGAGTGTTTAAAAAAGGACAAAGGTCGGAAGTCCTCCAGAGGTTCAGCCAGGGTATGTGTGTGTGTGTGTGTGTGTCTAAAAAGGACACGTAATCAAAAGCCCTCTAGACATTCTGCAAGGGTGTGTGCGTGTGTATGTGTGTGTATGAGTGTGTAAAAAGAACATGAAGTCTGAAGCACTCCAAATGTTCTGCAAGGGTGTGTGTGTGTGTGTAAAAGGACACGAAGTCAGAATCCCTCCAGATGTTCTGCAGTGGTGTGAATGTATGTGTATATGTAAAAAGACCTTGAAATCAGAAGCCCTGTAGAGATTCGGCAAGCTTGTGAGTGTGTGTGTGTGTGTGTGTTTGTCTAAAAAGGACATGAAATTAGAAGTCCTCCAGAGATTCTGCAAGGGTCCATGCCTGTGTGTATGTGTCTGTGTGAGTGTGTAAAAAGGACACGAAGTCAAAAGCCCTCCAGAGTTTCGGCAAGTGTTGAGTGTGTTTATGTGTGTGTGTAAAAAAGACACAAATCAGAAGCCCTCTAGAGATTCTGAAACGGGGTGTGTGTGTGTGTGTGAGTGTGTAAAATGTACATGAAATCAGAAGCTCTCCAGAGAATCTGGAAGGGTATGAGTGTGAATGTGTGTGTATGTGTGTGTGTGTGTGTGTGTGTGTAAGAAGGACACGGAGTCAAAAGCCCTCTAGAGTTTCTGCAGGGGTCTGAGTGTGTGTGTGTTTGTGTGTGTGTGTGTGTAAAATGGACACGAAGTCAGAAGCCCTCCAGAGATTCTGCAAAATTGTGTGTGTTTGTGTAAAAAGGAAACCAAATCAGTAGACTTCTAGAGATTTGCAAGGATGTGTGTGTGTGTGTGAGAGTGTAAAGGACACGAAGTCAGAAGCTCTCAAGGGTTTCTGCAAGTGTATGAGTGTGTGTCAAAAAGGCACGAAGTAAGACGCCCTCCAGAGATTCTTCAAAGGTATGAGTGTTTGTGTGTGTGTGTCAAAATAGGACATGAATTCAGGAGCCCTCAAGAGATTCAGCAAGGGTGCGTGATAGTGTGTGTGTGTGTGTGTGTAAAAATGATAGTAAATCAGAAGCCTTCTAGAGATTCTGCAATGGTGTGTATGTGTATGTGTAAAAAGGAGAAGTCAGAAGACCTGCAGATATTCTGCAAGGGTGTGTGTGCGTGTGTGTGTACAAAGGACACGAGGTCAGAAGCCCTCCAGATATTCTGCAACGGTGTGTGTGTGTGTGTGTGTGTGTGTGTGTGTGTGTGTGTGTAAAAAGGACAGGAATTCAGAAGCCCTCCAGAGATTCTGAAAGTGTATGAGTGTGAGTGTGTGTGTGTAAAAAGGACACGAAGTCAGAAGCCCACCAGAGATTCTGCAAGATTGTGTGTGTGTTTGTTTAAAAAGGAAACCAAATCAGTAGGCTTCTAGAGATTTGCAAGGATGTGTGTGGTGTGAGTGTAAAGGACACAAAGTCAAAAGCTCTCAAGGGATTCTGCAAGTGTATGAGTGTGTGTCAAAAGGGCAGGAAGTATGAAGCCCTCCAGAGATTCTTCAAAGGTGTGAGTGTTTGTGTGTGTTTGTGTCAAAAAAGGACGTGAATTCAAAAGCCTTCCAGAGATTCTCCAAGTGTATGAGTGTGATTGTGTGTGTGTGTGTGAAAAAGGACAGGAAGTAAAAAATAAATAAATAAAAAAGGACACGAAGTCAGAAGACCTGCAGATATTCTGCAAGTGTGTGTGTGTGCTTGTGTGTGTACAAAGGACATGAGGTCAGAAGCCCTCCACATATTCTCAAGAGTGTGCGTGTGTGTGTGTGTGTCTAAAAAGGACACGAAGTCAGAAGCCCTCCAGAGATTCTGCAAGTGTATGAGTGTGAGTGTGTTTATGTGTGTGTGTAAAAAGGACACGAAGTCAGAATCCCTCCAGATAATCTGCAAGGGTAGGTGCATGTGTGTGTGTAAAAAGACACGAAGTCACAAGCCTTCCAAATATCATGCAAGGGTGTGTGTCTGTGTGTGTGTGTGTGTGTAAATATGACACGACGTCCGAAGCCCTCCAGAGATTCTGCAAGAGTGTGAGTGTGTGTGTGTGTTTGTGTGCAAAAAGGACACGAATTCAGAAGCCATCCAGAGTTCCGGCAAGTTTTGGGTGTGAGTGTGCTTATGAGTGTGTAAAAAGCACACTAATCAGAAGCCCTCTAGAGATTCTGAAATGGTTTGTGTGTGTGAGTGTGTAAAATGGACACAAAATCAGAACTCTCCAGGGTATATGGAAGGCTATGAGTGTGAATGTGTGTGTATGTGTGTGCTTGTAAAAAGGACATGAAGTCAAAAGCCCTCTAGAGTTTCTGCAGGGGTCTGAGTGTGTGTGTGTGTATGTGAGTGTGTAAAATGAACACGATAACAGAAGCTCTCCAGATAATCTGGAAGGGTATGAGTGTGAATGTGTGTGTATGTGTTTGTGTGTGTAAGAAGGACACAAAGTCAAAAGCCCTCTAGAGTTTCTGCAGGGGTATGAGTGTGAGTGTGTGTGTGTGTGTGTAAAAAGGACACAAATTCAGAAGCCCTCCAGAGATTCTGCAAGATTGTGTGTGTGTGTGTGTGTAAAAAGGAAACCAAATCAGTAGCCTTCTAGAGATTTGAAAGGATGTGTGTGGGTGTGAGTGTAAAGGACACGAAGTCAGAAGCTCTCAAGGGATTCTGCAAGTGTATGAGTGTGTGTCAAAAGGGCACGAAGTAAGACGCCCTCCAGAGATTCTTCAAAGGTATGAGTGTTTGTGTGTGTGTGTCAAAATAGGATATGAATTCAGGAGCCCTCCAGAGTTTCTGCAAGTGTATGAGTGTGAGTGTGTGTGTGTGTGTAAAAAGGAAACAAAATCAGAAGCCCTCTAGTGATTCTGTAAGGGTGTGTGTGTGAATGTGTAAAAAGGACACAAAGTCAGAAGCCCTCTAGATATTATTCAACAGTGTGTGCGGGTGAGAGTGTTTAAAAAAGGACAAAGGTCGGAAGTCCTCCAGAGGTTCAGCCAGGGTATGTGTGTGTGTGTGTGTCTAAAAAGGACACGTAATCAAAAGCCCTCTAGACATTCTGCAAGGGTGTGTGCGTGTGTGTATGTGTGTGTATGAGTGTGTAAAAAGAACATGAAGTCTGAAGCACTCCAAATGTTCTGCAAGGGTGTGTGTGTGTGTAAAAGGACACGAAGTCAGAATCCCTCCAGATGTCCTGCAGTGGTGTGAATGTATGTGTATATGTAAAAAGACCTTGAAATCAGAAGCCCTGTAGAGATTCGGCAAGCTTGTGAGTGTGTGTGTGTTTGTCTAAAAAGGACATGAAATTAGAAGTCCTCCAGAGATTCTGCAAGGGTCCATGCCTGTGTGTATGTGTCTGTGTGAGTGTGTAAAAAGGACACGAAGTCAGAAGCCCTCCAGAGTTTCGGCAAGTGTTGAGTGTGTTTATGTGTGTGTGTAAAAAAGACACTAATCAGAAGCCCTCTAGAGATTCTGAAACGGGGTGTGTGTGTGTGAGTGTGTAAAATGTACATGAAATCAGAAGCTCTCCAGAGAATCTGGAAGGGTATGAGTGTGAATGTGTGTGTATGTGTGTGTGTGTGTGTAAGAAGGACACGGAGTCAAAAGCCCTCTAGAGTTTCTGCAGGGGTCTGAGTGTGTGTGTGTTTCTGTGTGTGTGTGTGTGTGTGTGTGTGTGTGTAAAATGGACACGAAATCAGAAGCCCTCCAGAGATTATGCAAAATTGTGTGTGTTTGTGTAAAAAGGAAACCAAATCAGTAGACTTCTAGAGATTTGCAAGGATGTGTGTGTGTGTGTGAGAGTGTAAAGGACACGAAGTCAGAAGCTCTCAAGGGATTCTGCAAGTGTATGAGTGTGTGTCAAAAGGGCACGAAGTAAGACGCCCTCCAGAGATTCTTCAAAGGTATGAGTGTTTGTGTGTGTGTGTCAAAATAGGACATGAATTCAGGAGCCCTCAAGAGATTCAGCAAGGGTGCGTGATAGTGTGTGTGTGTGTGTGTGTGTAAAAAGGATAGTAAATCAGAAGCCTTCTAGAGATTCTGCAATGGTGTGTATGTGTATGTGTAAAAAGGAGAAGTCAGAAGACCTGCAGATATTCTGCAAGGGTGTGTGTGCATGTGTGTGTACAAAGGACACGAGGTCAGAAGCCCTCCAGATATTCTGCAACGGTGTGTGTGTGTGTGTGTGTGCTTGTGTGTGTGTGTGTGTAAAAAGGACAGGAATTCAGAAGCCCTCCAGAGATTCTGAAAGTGTATGAGTGTGAGTGTGTGTGTGTAAAAAGGACACGAAGTCAGAAGCCCACCAGAGATTCTGCAAGATTGTGTGTGTGTTTGTTTAAAAAGGAAACCAAATCAGTAGGCTTCTAGAGATTTGCAAGGATGTGTGTGGTGTGAGTGTAAAGGACACAAAGTCAAAAGCTCTCAAGGGATTCTGCAAGTGTATGAGTGTGTGTCAAAAGGGCAGGAAGTATGAAGCCCTCCAGAGATTCTTCAAAGGTGTGAGTGTTTGTGTGTGTGTGTCAAAAAAGGACGTGAATTCAAAAGCCTTCCAGAGATTCTCCAAGTGTATGAGTGTGATTGTGTGTGTGTGTGTGTGTGAAAAAGGACAGGAAGTAAAAAATAAATAAATAAAAAAGGACACGAAGTCAGAAGACCTGCAGATATTCTGCAAGTATGTGTGTGTGTGCTTGTGTGTGTACAAAGGACATGAGGTCAGAAGCCCTCCAGATAATCTCAAGAGTGTGCGTGTGTGTGTGTGTGTGTTTAAAAAGGACACGAAGTCAGAAGCCCTCCAAAGATTCTGCAAGTGTATGAGTGTGAGTGTGTTTATGTGTGTGTGTAAAAAGGACACGAAGTCAGAATCCCTCCAGATAATCTGCAAGGGTAGGTGCATGTGTGTGTGTAAAAAGACACGAAGTCACAAGCCTTCCAAATATCATGCAAGGGTGTGTGTCTGTGTGTGTGTGTGTGTGTAAATATGACACGACGTCCGAAGCCCTCCAGAGATTCTGCAAGAGTGTGAGTGTGTGTGTGTTTGTGTGCAAAAAGGACACGAATTCAGAAGCCCTCCAGAGTTCCGGCAAGTTTTGGGTGTGAGTGTGCTTATGAGTGTGTAAAAAGCACACTAATCAGAAGCCCTCTAGAGATTCTGAAATGGTTTGTGTGTGTGAGTGTGTAAAATGGACACAAAATCAGACCTCTCCAGGGTATATGGAAGGCTATGAGTGTGAATGTGTGTGTATGTGTGTGCTTGTAAGAAGGACACGAAGTCAAAAGCCCTCTAGAGTTTCTGCAGGGGTCTGAGTGTGTGTGTATGTATGTGAGTGTGTAAAATGAACATGATAACAGAAGCTCTCCAGAGAATCTGGAAGGGTATGAGTGTGAATGTGTGTGTATGTGTTTGTGTGTGTAAGAAGGACACAAAGTCAAAAGCCCTCTAGAGTTTCTGCAGGGGTATGAGTGTGAGTGTGTGTGTAAAAAGGACACAAATTCAGAAGCCCTCCAGAGATTCTGCAAGATTGTGTGTGTGTGTGTGTGTAAAAAGGAAACCAAATCAGTAGCCTTCTAGAGATTTGAAAGGATGTGTGTGGGTGTGAGTGTAAAGGACACGAAGTCAGAAGCTCTCAAGGGATTCTGCAAGTGTATGAGTGTGTGTCAAAAGGGCACGAAGTAAGACGCCCTCCAGAGATTCTTCAAAGGTATGAGTGTTTGTGTGTGTGTGTCAAAATAGGATATGAATTCAGGAGCCCTCCAGAGTTTCTGCAAGTGTATGAGTGTGAGTGTGTGTGTGTGTGTGTTGTGTGTAAAAAGGAAACAAAATCAGAAGCCCTCTAGTGATTCTGTAAGGGTGTGTGTGTGAATGTGTAAAAAGGACACAAAGTCAGAAGCCCTCTAGATATTATTCAACAGTGTGTGCGGGTGAGAGTGTTTAAAAAAGGACAAAGGTCGGAAGTCCTCCAGAGGTTCAGCCAGGGTATGTGTGTGTGTGTGTGTGTGTGTGTGTGTCTAAAAAGGACACGTAATCAAAAGCCCTCTAGACATTCTGCAAGGGTGTGTGCGTGTGTGTATGTGTGTGTATGAGTGTGTAAAAAGAACATGAAGTCTGAAGCACTCCAAATGTTCTGCAAGGGTGTGTGTGTGTGTGTGTAAAAGGACACGAAGTCAGAATCCCTCCAGATGTCCTGCAGTGGTGTGAATGTATGTGTATATGTAAAAAGACCTTGAAATCAGAAGCCCTGTAGAGATTCGGCAAGCTTGTGAGTGTGTGTGTGTGTGTTTGTCTAAAAAGGACATGAAATTAGAAGTCCTCCAGAGATTCTGCAAGGGTCCATGCCTGTGTGTATGTGTCTGTGTGAGTGTGTAAAAAGGACACGAAGTCAGAAGCCCTCCAGAGTTTCGGCAAGTGTTGAGTGTGTTTATGTGTGTGTGTAAAAAAGACACTAATCAGAAGCCCTCTAGAGATTCTGAAACGGGGTGTGTGTGTGTGTGTGTGAGTGTGTAAAATGTACATGAAATCAGAAGCTCTCCAGAGAATCTGGAAGGGTATGAGTGTGAATGTGTGTGTATGTGTGTGTGTGTGTGTAAGAAGGACACGGAGTCAAAAGCCCTCTAGAGTTTCTGCAGGGGTCTGAGTGTGTGTGTGTTTGTGTGTGTGTGTGTGTGTGTGTGTGTGTAAAATGGACACGAAGTCAGAAGCCCTCCAGAGATTCTGCAAAATTGTGTGTATTTGTGTAAAAAGGAAACCAAATCAGTAGACTTCTAGAGATTTGCAAGGATGTGTGTGTGTGTGAGAGTGTAAAGGACACGAAGTCAGAAGCTCTCAAGGGATTCTGCAAGTGTATGAGTGTGTGTCAAAAGGGCACGAAGTAAGACGCCCTCCAGAGATTCTTCAAAGGTATGAGTGTTTGTGTGTGTGTGTCAAAATAGGACATGAATTCAGGAGCCCTCAAGAGATTCAGCAAGGGTGCGTGATAGTGTGTGTGTGTGTGTGTGTGTGTGTAAAAAGGATAGTAAATCAGAAGCCTTCTAGAGATTCTGCAATGGTGTGTATGTGTATGTGTAAAAAGGAGAAGTCAGAAGACCTGCAGATATTCTGCAAGGGTGTGTGTGCGTGTGTGTGTACAAAGGACACGAGGTCAGAAGCCCTCCAGATATTCTGCAACGGTGTTTGTGTGTGTGTTTGTGTGTGTGTGTGTGTGTAAAAAGGACAGGAATTCAGAAGCCCTCCAGAGATTCTGAAAGTGTATGAGTGTGAGTGTGTGTGTGTAAAAAGGACACGAAGTCAGAAGCCCACCAGAGATTCTGCAAGATTGTGTGTGTGTTTGTTTAAAAAGGAAACCAAATCAGTAGGCTTCTAGAGATTTGCAAGGATGTGTGTGGTGTGAGTGTAAAGGACACAAAGTCAAAAGCTCTCAAGGGATTCTGCAAGTGTATGAGTGTGTGTCAAAAGGGCAGGAAGTATGAAGCCCTCCAGAGATTCTTCAAAGGTGTGAGTGTTTGTGTGTGTGTGTGTGTCAAAAAAGGACGTGAATTCAAAAGCCTTCCAGCGATTCTCCAAGTGTATGAGTGTGATTGTGTGTGTGTGTGTGTGAAAAAGGACAGGAAGTAAAAAATAAATAAATAAAAAAGGACACGAAGTCAGAAGACCTGCAGATATTCGTGTGTGTGCTTGTGTGTGTACAAAGGACATGAGGTCAGAAGCCCTCCACATATTCTCAAGAGTGTGCGTGTGTGTGTGTGTGTGTCTAAAAAGGACACGAAGTCAGAAGCCCTCCAGAGATTCTGCAAGTGTATGAGTGTGAGTGTTTTTATGTGTGTGTGTAAAAAGGACACGAAGTCAGAATCCCTCCAGATAATCTGCAAGGGTAGGTGCATGTGTGTGTGTAAAAAGACACGAAGTCACAAGCCTTCCAAATATCATGCAAGGGTGTGTGTCTGTGTGTGTGTGTGTAAATATGACACGACGTCCGAAGCCCTCCAGAGATTCTGCAAGAGTGTGAGTGTGTGTGTGTTTGTGTGCAAAAAGGACACGAATTCAGAAGCCCTCCAGAGTTCCGGCAAGTTTTGGGTGTGAGTGTGCTTATGAGTGTGTAAAAAGCACACTAATCAGAAGCCCTCTAGAGATTCTGAAATGGTTTGTGTGTGTGAGTGTGTAAAATGGACACAAAATCAGAACTCTCCAGGGTATATGGAAGGCTATGAGTGTGAATGTGTGTGTATGTGTGTGTTTGTAAAAAGGACACGAAGTCAAAAGCCCTCTAGAGTTTCTGCAGGGTTCTGAGTGTGTGTGTGTGTATGTGAGTGTGTAAAATGAACACGATAACAGAAGCTCTCCAGAGAATCTGGAAGGGTATGAGTGTGAATGTGTGTGTATGTGTTTGTGTGTGTAAGAAGGACACAAAGTCAAAAGCCCTCTAGAGTTTCTGCAGGGGTATGAGTGTGAGTGTGTGTGTGTGTGTGTGTAAAAAGGACACAAATTCAGAAGCCCTCCAGAGATTCTGCAAGATTGTGTGTGTGTGTGTAAAAAGGAAACCAAATCAGTAGCCTTCTAGAGATTTGAAAGGATGTGTGTGGGTGTGAGTGTAAAGGACACGAAGTCAGAAGCTCTCAAGGGATTCTGCAAGTGTATGAGTGTGTGTCAAAAGGGCACGAAGTAAGACGCCCTCCAGAGATTCTTCAAAGGTATGAGTGTTTGTGTGTGTGTGTCAAAATAGGACATGAATTCAGGAGCCCTCAAGAGATTCAGCAAGGGTGCGTGATAGTGTGTGTGTGTGTGTGTGTGTGTAAAAAGGATAGTAAATCAGAAGCCTTCTAGAGATTCTGCAATGGTGTGTATGTGTATGTGTAAAAAGGAGAAGTCAGAAGACCTGCAGATATTCTGCAAGGGTGTGTGTGCGTGTGTGTGTACAAAGGACACGAGGTCAGAAGCCCTCCAGATATTCAGCAACGGTGTTTGTGTGTGTGTTTGTGTGTGTGTGTGTGTGTGTGTGTAAAAAGGACAGGAATTCAGAAGCCCTCCAGAGATTCTGAAAGTGTATGAGTGTGAGTGTGTGTGTGTAAAAAGGACACGAAGTCAGAAGCCCACCAGAGATTCTGCAAGATTGTGTGTGTGTTTGTTTAAAAAGGAAACCAAATCAGTAGGCTTCTAGAGATTTGCAAGGATGTGTGTGGTGTGAGTGTAAAGGACACAAAGTCAAAAGCTCTCAAGGGATTCTGCAAGTGTATGAGTGTGTGTCAAAAGGGCAGGAAGTATGAAGCCCTCCAGAGATTCTTCAAAGGTGTGAGTGTTTGTGTGTGTGTGTGTGTCAAAAAAGGACGTGAATTCAAAAGCCTTCCAGCGATTCTCCAAGTGTATGAGTGTGATTGTGTGTGTGTGTGTGTGAAAAAGGACAGGAAGTAAAAAATAAATAAATAAAAAAGGACACGAAGTCAGAAGACCTGCAGATATTCGTGTGTGTGCTTGTGTGTGTACAAAGGACATGAGGTCAGAAGCCCTCCACATATTCTCAAGAGTGTGCGTGTGTGTGTGTGTGTGTCTAAAAAGGACACGAAGTCAGAAGCCCTCCAGAGATTCTGCAAGTGTATGAGTGTGAGTGTTTTTATGTGTGTGTGTAAAAAGGACACGAAGTCAGAATCCCTCCAGATAATCTGCAAGGGTAGGTGCATGTGTGTGTGTAAAAAGACACGAAGTCACAAGCCTTCCAAATATCATGCAAGGGTGTGTGTCTGTGTGTGTGTGTGTAAATAAGACACGACGTCCGAAGCCCTCCAGAGATTCTGCAAGAGTGTGAGTGTGTGTGTGTTTGTGTGCAAAAAGGACACGAATTCAGAAGCCCTCCAGAGTTCCGGCAAGTTTTGGGTGTGAGTGTGCTTATGAGTGTGTAAAAAGCACACTAATCAGAAGCCCTCTAGAGATTCTGAAATGGTTTGTGTGTGTGAGTGTGTAAAATGGACACAAAATCAGAACTCTCCAGGGTATATGGAAGGCTATGAGTGTGAATGTGTGTGTATGTGTGTGTTTGTAAAAAGGACACGAAGTCAAAAGCCCTCTAGAGTTTCTGCAGGGTTCTGAGTGTGTGTGTGTGTATGTGAGTGTGTAAAATGAACACGATAACAGAAGCTCTCCAGAGAATCTGGAAGGGTATGAGTGTGAATGTGTGTGTATGTGTTTGTGTGTGTAAGAAGGACACAAAGTCAAAAGCCCTCTAGAGTTTCTGCAGGGGTATGAGTGTGAGTGTGTGTGTGTGTGTGTGTAAAAAGGACACAAATTCAGAAGCCCTCCAGAGATTCTGCAAGATTGTGTGTGTGTGTGTAAAAAGGAAACCAAATCAGTAGCCTTCTAGAGATTTGAAAGGATGTGTGTGGGTGTGAGTGTAAAGGACACGAAGTCAGAAGCTCTCAAGGGATTCTGCAAGTGTATGAGTGTGTGTCAAAAGGGCACGAAGTAAGACGCCCTCCAGAGATTCTTCAAAGGTATGAGTGTTTGTGTGTGTGTGTCAAAATAGGACATGAATTCAGGAGCCCTCAAGAGATTCAGCAAGGGTGCGTGATAGTGTGTGTGTGTGTGTGTGTGTGTAAAAAGGATAGTAAATCAGAAGCCTTCTAGAGATTCTGCAATGGTGTGTATGTGTATGTGTAAAAAGGAGAAGTCAGAAGACCTGCAGATATTCTGCAAGGGTGTGTGTGCGTGTGTGTGTACAAAGGACACGAGGTCAGAAGCCCTCCAGATATTCAGCAACGGTGTTTGTGTGTGTGTTTGTGTGTGTGTGTGTGTGTGTGTGTGTGTAAAAAGGACAGGAATTCAGAAGCCCTCCAGAGATTCTGAAAGTGTATGAGTGTGAGTGTGTGTGTGTAAAAAGGACACGAAGTCAGAAGCCCACCAGAGATTCTGCAAGATTGTGTGTGTGTTTGTTTAAAAAGGAAACCAAATCAGTAGGCTTCTAGAGATTTGCAAGGATGTGTGTGGTGTGAGTGTAAAGGACACAAAGTCAAAAGCTCTCAAGGGATTCTGCAAGTGTATGAGTGTGTGTCAAAAGGGCAGGAAGTATGAAGCCCTCCAGAGATTCTTCAAAGGTGTGAGTGTTTGTGTGTGTGTGTGTGTCAAAAAAGGACGTGAATTCAAAAGCCTTCCAGCGATTCTCCAAGTGTATGAGTGTGATTGTGTGTGTGTGTGTGTGAAAAAGGACAGGAAGTAAAAAATAAATAAATAAAAAAGGACACGAAGTCAGAAGACCTGCAGATATTCGTGTGTGTGCTTGTGTGTGTACAAAGGACATGAGGTCAGAAGCCCTCCACATATTCTCAAGAGTGTGCGTGTGTGTGTGTGTGTGTCTAAAAAGGACACGAAGTCAGAAGCCCTCCAGAGATTCTGCAAGTGTATGAGTGTGAGTGTGTTTATGTGTGTGTGTAAAAAGGACACGAAGTCAGAATCCCTCCAGATAATCTGCAAGGGTAGATGCATGTGTGTGTGTAAAAAGACACGAAGTCACAAGCCTTCCAAATATCATGCAAGGGTGTGTGTCTGTGTGTGTGTGTGTGTAAATATGACACGACGTCCGAAGCCCTCCAGAGATTCTGCAAGAGTGTGAGTGTGTGTGTGTTTGTGTGCAAAAAGGACACGAATTCAGAAGCCCTCCAGAGTTCCGGCAAGTTTTGGGTGTGAGTGTGCTTATGAGTGTGTAAAAAGCACACTAATCAGAAGCCCTCTAGAGATTCTGAAATGGTTTGTGTGTGTGAGTGTGTAAAATGGACACAAAATCAGAACTCTCCAGGGTATATGGAAGGCTATGAGTGTGAATGTGTGTGTATGTGTGTGTTTGTAAGAAGGACACGAAGTCAAAAGCCCTCTAGAGTTTCTGCAGGGTTCTGAGTGTGTGTGTGTGTATGTGAGTGTGTAAAATGAACACGATAACAGAAGCTCTCCAGAGAATCTGGAAGGGTATGAGTGTGAATGTGTGTGTATGTGTTTGTGTGTGTAAGAAGGACACAAAGTCAAAAGCCCTCTAGAGTTTCTGCAGGGGTATGAGTGTGAGTGTGTGTGTGTGTGTGTGTGTAAAAAGGACACAAATTCAGAAGCCCTCCAGAGATTCTGCAAGATTGTGTGTGTGTGTGTAAAAAGGAAACCAAATCAGTAGCCTTCTAGAGATTTGAAAGGATGTGTGTGGGTGTGAGTGTAAAGGACACGAAGTCAGAAGCTCTCAAGGGATTCTGCAAGTGTATGAGTGTGTGTCAAAAGGGCACGAAGTAAGACGCCCTCCAGAGATTCTTCAAAGGTATGAGTGTTTGTGTGTGTGTGTCAAAATAGGATATGAATTCAGGAGCCCTCCAGAGTTTCTGCAAGTGTATGAGTGTGAGTGTGTGTGTGTGTGTGTGTGTGTGTAAAAAGGAAACAAAATCAGAAGCCCTCTAGTGATTCTGTAAGGGTGTGTGTGTGAATGTGTAAAAAGGACACAAAGTCAGAAGCCCTCTAGATATTATTCAACAGTGTGTGCGGGTGAGAGTGTTTAAAAAAGGACAAAGGTCGGAAGTCCTCCAGAGGTTCAGCCAGGGTATGTGTGTGTGTGTGTGTGTGTGTGTGTGTGTGTCTAAAAAGGACACGTAATCAAAAGCCCTCTAGACATTCTGCAAGGGTGTGTGCGTGTGTGTATGTGTGTGTATGAGTGTGTAAAAAGAACATGAAGTCTGAAGCACTCCAAATGTTCTGCAAGGGTGTGTGTGTGTGTAAAAGGACACGAAGTCAGAATCCCTCCAGATGTTCTGCAGTGGTGTGAATGTATGTGTATATGTAAAAAGACCTTGAAATCAGAAGCCCTGTAGAGATTCGGCAAGCTTGTGAGTGTGTGTGTGTGTGTTTGTCTAAAAAGGACATGAAATTAGAAGTCCTCCAGAGATTCTGCAAGGGTCCATGCCTGTGTGTATGTGTCTGTGTGAGTGTGTAAAAAGGACACGAAGTCAAAAGCCCTCCAGAGTTTCGGCAAGTGTTGAGTGTGTTTATGTGTGTGTGTAAAAAAGACACAAATCAGAAGCCCTCTAGAGATTCTGAAACGGGGTGTGTGTGTGTGTGAGTGTGTAAAATGTACATGAAATCAGAAGCTCTCCAGAGAATCTGGAAGGGTATGAGTGTGAATGTGTGTATGTGTGTGTATGTGTGTGTGTGTAAGAAGGACACGGAGTCAAAAGCCCTCTAGAGTTTCTGCAGGGGTCTGAGTGTGTGTGTGTTTGTGTGTGTGTGTGTAAAATGGACACGAAGTCAGAAGCCCTCCAGAGATTCTGCAAAATTGTGTGTGTTTGTGTAAAAAGGAAACCAAATCAGTAGACTTCTAGAGATTTGCAAGGATGTGTGTGTGTGTGTGTGTGTGAGAGTGTAAAGGACACGAAGTCAGAAGCTCTCAAGGGATTCTGCAAGTGTATGAGTGTGTGTCAAAAAGGCACGAAGTAAGACGCCCTCCAGAGATTCTTCAAAGGTATGAGTGTTTGTGTGTGTGTGTCAAAATAGGACATGAATTCAGGAGCCCTCAAGAGATTCAGCAAGGGTGCGTGATAGTGTGTGTGTGTGTGTGTGTGTGTGTAAAAAGGATAGTAAATCAGAAGCCTTCTAGAGATTCTGCAATGGTGTGTATGTGTATGTGTAAAAAGGAGAAGTCAGAAGACCTGCAGATATTCTGCAAGGGTGTGTGTGCGTGTGTGTGTACAAAGGACACGAGGTCAGAAGCCCTCCAGATATTCTGCAACGGTGTGTGTGTGTGTGTGTGTGTGTGTGTGTGTGTAAAAAGGACAGGAATTCAGAAGCCCTCCAGAGATTCTGCAAGTGTATGAGTGTGAGTGTGTGTGTGTAAAAAGGACACGAAGTCAGAAGCCCACCAGAGATTCTGCAAGATTGTGTGTGTGTTTGTTTAAAAAGGAAACCAAATCAGTAGGCTTCTAGAGATTAGCAAGGATGTGTGTGGTGTGAGTGTAAAGGACACAAAGTCAAAAGCTCTCAAGGGATTCTGCAAGTGTATGAGTGTGTGTCAAAAGGGCAGGAAGTATGAAGCCCTCCAGAGATTCTTCAAAGGTGTGAGTGTTTGTGTGTGTGTGTGTCAAAAAAGGACGTGAATTCAAAAGCCTTCCAGAGATTCTCCAAGTGTATGAGTGTGATTGTGTGTGTGTGTGTGAAAAAGGACAGGAAGTAAAAAATAAATAAATAAAAAAGGACACGAAGTCAGAAGACCTGCAGATATTCTGCAAGTGTGTGTGTGTGCTTGTGTGTGTACAAAGGACATGAGGTCAGAAGCCCTCCACATATTCTCAAGAGTGTGCGTGTGTGTGTGTGTGTCTAAAAAGGACACGAAGTCAGAAGCCCTCCAGAGATTCTGCAAGTGTATGAGTGTGAGTGTGTTTATGTGTGTGTGTAAAAAGGACACGAAGTCAGAATCCCTCCAGATAATCTGCAAGGGTAGGTGCATGTGTGTGTGTAAAAAGACACGAAGTCACAAGCCTTCCAAATATCATGCAAGGGTGTGTGTCTGTGTGTGTGTGTGTGTGTAAATATGACACGACGTCCGAAGCCCTCCAGAGATTCTGCAAGAGTGTGAGTGTGTGTGTGTTTGTGTGCAAAAAGGACACGAATTCAGAAGCCATCCAGAGTTCCGGCAAGTTTTGGGTGTGAGTGTGCTTATGAGTGTGTAAAAAGCACACTAATCAGAAGCCCTCTAGAGATTCTGAAATGGTTTGTGTGTGTGAGTGTGTAAAATGGACACAAAATCAGAACTCTCCAGGGTATATGGAAGGCTATGAGTGTGAATGTGTGTGTATGTGTGTGCTTGTAAAAAGGACACGAAGTCAAAAGCCCTCTAGAGTTTCTGCAGGGGTCTGAGTGTGTGTGTGTGTATGTGAGTGTGTAAAATGAACACGATAACAGAAGCTCTCCAGATAATCTGGAAGGGTATGAGTGTGAATGTGTGTGTATGTGTTTGTGTGTGTAAGAAGGACACAAAGTCAAAAGCCCTCTAGAGTTTCTGCAGGGGTATGAGTGTGAGTGTGTGTGTGTGTGTGTAAAAAGGACACAAATTCAGAAGCCCTCCAGAGATTCTGCAAGATTGTGTGTGTGTGTGTGTAAAAAGGAAACCAAATCAGTAGCCTTCTAGACATTTGAATGGATGTGTGTGGGTGTGAGTGTAAAGGACACGAAGTCAGAAGCTCTCAAGGGATTCTGCAAGTGTATGAGTGTGTGTCAAAAGGGCACGAAGTAAGACGCCCTCCAGAGATTCTTCAAAGGTATGAGTGTTTGTGTGTGTGTGTCAAAATAGGATATGAATTCAGGAGCCCTCCAGAGTTTCTGCAAGTGTATGAGTGTGAGTGTGTGTGTGTGTGTGTGTAAAAAGGAAACAAAATCAGAAGCCCTCTAGTGATTCTGTAAGGGTGTGTGTGTGAATGTGTAAAAAGGACACAAAGTCAGAAGCCCTCTAGATATTATTCAACAGTGTGTGCGGGTGAGAGTGTTTAAAAAAGGACAAAGGTCGGAAGTCCTCCAGAGGTTCAGCCAGGGTATGTGTGTGTGTGTGTGTGTGTGTGTGTCTAAAAAGGACACGTAATCAAAAGCCCTCTAGACATTCTGCAAGGGTGTGTGCGTGTGTGTATGTGTGTGTATGAGTGTGTAAAAAGAACATGAAGTCTGAAGCACTCCAAATGTTCTGCAAGGGTGTGTGTGTGTGTAAAAGGACACGAAGTCAGAATCCCTCCAGATGTCCTGCAGTGGTGTGAATGTATGTGTATATGTAAAAAGACCTTGAAATCAGAAGCCCTGTAGAGATTCGGCAAGCTTGTGAGTGTGTGTGTGTGTGTTTGTCTAAAAAGGACATGAAATTAGAAGTCCTCCAGAGATTCTGCAAGGGTCCATGCCTGTGTGTATGTGTCTGTGTGAGTGTGTAAAAAGGACACGAAGTCAGAAGCCCTCCAGAGTTTCGGCAAGTGTTGAGTGTGTTTATGTGTGTGTGTAAAAAAGACACTAATCAGAAGCCCTCTAGAGATTCTGAAACGGGGTGTGTGTGTGTGTGTGTGTGTGAGTGTGTAAAATGTACATGAAATCAGAAGCTCTCCAGAGAATCTGGAAGGGTATGAGTGTGAATGTGTGTGTGTGTGTGTGTGTGTAAGAAGGACACGGAGTCAAAAGCCCTCTAGAGTTTCTGCAGGGGTCTGAGTGTGTGTGTGTTTGTGTGTGTGTGTGTGTGTGTGTGTAAAATGGACACGAAATCAGAAGCCCTCCAGAGATTCTGCAAAATTGTGTGTGTTTGTGTAAAAAGGAAACCAAATCAGTAGACTTCTAGAGATTTGCAAGGATGTGTGTGTGTGTGTGAGAGTGTAAAGGACACGAAGTCAGAAGCTCTCAAGGGATTCTGCAAGTGTATGAGTGTGTGTCAAAAGGGCACGAAGTAAGACGCCCTCCAGAGATTCTTCAAAGGTATGAGTGTTTGTGTGTGTGTGTCAAAATAGGACATGAATTCAGGAGCCCTCAAGAGATTCAGCAAGGGTGCGTGATAGTGTGTGTGTGTGTGTGTGTGTGTAAAAAGGACAGGAATTCAGAAGCCCTCCAGAGATTCTGAAAGTGTATGAGTGTGAGTGTGTGTGTGTAAAAAGGACACGAAGTCAGAAGCCCACCAGAGATTCTGCAAGATTGTGTGTGTGTTTGTTTAAAAAGGAAACCAAATCAGTAGGCTTCTAGAGATTTGCAAGGATGTGTGTGGTGTGAGTGTAAAGGACACAAAGTCAAAAGCTCTCAAGGGATTCTGCAAGTGTATGAGTGTGTGTCAAAAGGGCAGGAAGTATGAAGCCCTCCAGAGATTCTTCAAAGGTGTGAGTGTTTGTGTGTGTGTGTGTGTCAAAAAAGGACGTGAATTCAAAAGCCTTCCAGCGATTCTCCAAGTGTATGAGTGTGATTGTGTGTGTGTGTGTGTGAAAAAGGACAGGAAGTAAAAAATAAATAAATAAAAAAGGACACGAAGTCAGAAGACCTGCAGATATTCGTGTGTGTGCTTGTGTGTGTACAAAGGACATGAGGTCAGAAGCCCTCCACATATTCTCAAGAGTGTGCGTGTGTGTGTGTGTGTGTCTAAAAAGGACACGAAGTCAGAAGCCCTCCAGAGATTCTGCAAGTGTATGAGTGTGAGTGTTTTTATGTGTGTGTGTAAAAAGGACACGAAGTCAGAATCCCTCCAGATAATCTGCAAGGGTAGGTGCATGTGTGTGTGTAAAAAGACACGAAGTCACAAGCCTTCCAAATATCATGCAAGGGTGTGTGTCTGTGTGTGTGTGTGTGTGTAAATATGACACGACGTCCGAAGCCCTCCAGAGATTCTGCAAGAGTGTGAGTGTGTGTGTGTTTGTGTGCAAAAAGGACACGAATTCAGAAGCCCTCCAGAGTTCCGGCAAGTTTTGGGTGTGAGTGTGCTTATGAGTGTGTAAAAAGCACACTAATCAGAAGCCCTCTAGAGATTCTGAAATGGTTTGTGTGTGTGAGTGTGTAAAATGGACACAAAATCAGAACTCTCCAGGGTATATGGAAGGCTATGAGTGTGAATGTGTGTGTATGTGTGTGTTTGTAAGAAGGACACGAAGTCAAAAGCCCTCTAGAGTTTCTGCAGGGTTCTGAGTGTGTGTGTGTGTTTGTGAGTGTGTAAAATGAACACGATAACAGAAGCTCTCCAGAGAATCTGGAAGGGTATGAGTGTGAATGTGTGTGTATGTGTTTGTGTGTGTAAGAAGGACACAAAGTCAAAAGCCCTCTAGAGTTTCTGCAGGGGTATGAGTGTGAGTGTGTGTGTGTGTGTGTAAAAAGGACACAAATTCAGAAGCCCTCCAGAGATTCTGCAAGATTGTGTGTGTGTGTAAAAAGGAAACCAAATCAGTAGCCTTCTAGAGATTTGAAAGGATGTGTGTGGGTGTGAGTGTAAAGGACACGAAGTCAGAAGCTCTCAAGGGATTCTGCAAGTGTATGAGTGTGTGTCAAAAGGGCACGAAGTAAGACGCCCTCCAGAGATTCTTCAAAGGTATGAGTGTTTGTGTGTGTGTGTCAAAATAGGATATGAATTCAGGAGCCCTCCAGAGTTTCTGCAAGTGTATGAGTGTGAGTGTGTGTGTGTGTGTGTGTGTGTGTGTGTGTAAAAAGGAAACAAAATCAGAAGCCCTCTAGTGATTCTGTAAGGGTGTGTGTGTGAATGTGTAAAAAGGACACAAAGTCAGAAGCCCTCTAGATATTATTCAACAGTGTGTGCGGGTGAGAGTGTTTAAAAAAGGACAAAGGTCGGAAGTCCTCCAGAGGTTCAGCCAGGGTATGTGTGTGTGTGTGTGTGTGTGTGTGTCTAAAAAGGACACGTAATCAAAAGCCCTCTAGACATTCTGCAAGGGTGTGTGCGTGTGTGTATGTGTGTGTATGAGTGTGTAAAAAGAACATGAAGTCTGAAGCACTCCAAATGTTCTGCAAGGGTGTGTGTGTGTGTAAAAGGACACGAAGTCAGAATCCCTCCAGATGTTCTGCAGTGGTGTGAATGTATGTGTATATGTAAAAAGACCTTGAAATCAGAAGCCCTGTAGAGATTCGGCAAGCTTGTGAGTGTGTGTGTGTGTGTTTGTCTAAAAAGGACATGAAATTAGAAGTCCTCCAGAGATTCTGCAAGGGTCCATGCCTGTGTGTATGTGTCTGTGTGAGTGTGTAAAAAGGACACGAAGTCAAAAGCCCTCCAGAGTTTCGGCAAGTGTTGAGTGTGTTTATGTGTGTGTGTAAAAAAGACACAAATCAGAAGCCCTCTAGAGATTCTGAAACGGGGTGTGTGTGTGTGTGAGTGTGTAAAATGTACATGAAATCAGAAGCTCTCCAGAGAATCTGGAAGGGTATGAGTGTGAATGTGTGTATGTGTGTGTATGTGTGTGTGTGTAAGAAGGACACGGAGTCAAAAGCCCTCTAGAGTTTCTGCAGGGGTCTGAGTGTGTGTGTGTTTGTGTGTGTGTGTGTAAAATGGACACGAAGTCAGAAGCCCTCCAGAGATTCTGCAAAATTGTGTGTGTTTGTGTAAAAAGGAAACCAAATCAGTAGACTTCTAGAGATTTGCAAGGATGTGTGTGTGTGTGTGTGTGTGAGAGTGTAAAGGACACGAAGTCAGAAGCTCTCAAGGGATTCTGCAAGTGTATGAGTGTGTGTCAAAAAGGCACGAAGTAAGACGCCCTCCAGAGATTCTTCAAAGGTATGAGTGTTTGTGTGTGTGTGTCAAAATAGGACATGAATTCAGGAGCCCTCAAGAGATTCAGCAAGGGTGCGTGATAGTGTGTGTGTGTGTGTGTGTGTGTAAAAAGGATAGTAAATCAGAAGCCTTCTAGAGATTCTGCAATGGTGTGTATGTGTATGTGTAAAAAGGAGAAGTCAGAAGACCTGCAGATATTCTGCAAGGGTGTGTGTGCGTGTGTGTGTAAAAAGGACACGAGGTCAGAAGCCCTCCAGATATTCTGCAACGGTGTGTGTGTGTGTGTGTGTGTGTGTGTGTAAAAAGGACAGGAATTCAGAAGCCCTCCAGAGATTCTGCAAGTGTATGAGTGTGAGTGTGTGTGTGTAAAAAGGACACGAAGTCAGAAGCCCACCAGAGATTCTGCAAGATTGTGTGTGTGTTTGTTTAAAAAGGAAACCAAATCAGTAGGCTTCTAGAGATTAGCAAGGATGTGTGTGGTGTGAGTGTAAAGGACACAAAGTCAAAAGCTCTCAAGGGATTCTGCAAGTGTATGAGTGTGTGTCAAAAGGGCAGGAAGTATGAAGCCCTCCAGAGATTCTTCAAAGGTGTGAGTGTTTGTGTGTGTGTGTGTCAAAAAAGGACGTGAATTCAAAAGCCTTCCAGAGATTCTCCAAGTGTATGAGTGTGATTGTGTGTGTGTGTGTGAAAAAGGACAGGAAGTAAAAAATAAATAAATAAAAAAGGACACGAAGTCAGAAGACCTGCAGATATTCTGCAAGTGTGTGTGTGTGCTTGTGTGTGTACAAAGGACATGAGGTCAGAAGCCCTCCACATATTCTCAAGAGTGTGCATGTGTGTGTGTGTGTGTCTAAAAAGGACACGAAGTCAGAAGCCCTCCAGAGATTCTGCAAGTGTATGAGTGTGAGTGTGTTTATGTGTGTGTGTAAAAAGGACACGAAGTCAGAATCCCTCCAGATAATCTGCAAGGGTAGGTGCATGTGTGTGTGTAAAAAGACACGAAGTCACAAGCCTTCCAAATATCATGCAAGGGTGTGTGTCTGTGTGTGTGTGTGTGTGTGTAAATATGACACGACGTCCGAAGCCCTCCAGAGATTCTGCAAGAGTGTGAGTGTGTGTGTGTTTGTGTGCAAAAAGGACACGAATTCAGAAGCCATCCAGAGTTCCGGCAAGTTTTGGGTGTGAGTGTGCTTATGAGTGTGTAAAAAGCACACTAATCAGAAGCCCTCTAGAGATTCTGAAATGGTTTGTGTGTGTGAGTGTGTAAAATGGACACAAAATCAGAACTCTCCAGGGTATATGGAAGGCTATGAGTGTGAATGTGTGTGTATGTGTGTGCTTGTAAAAAGGACACGAAGTCAAAAGCCCTCTAGAGTTTCTGCAGGGGTCTGAGTGTGTGTGTGTGTATGTGAGTGTGTAAAATGAACACGATAACAGAAGCTCTCCAGATAATCTGGAAGGGTATGAGTGTGAATGTGTGTGTATGTGTTTGTGTGTGTAAGAAGGACACAAAGTCAAAAGCCCTCTAGAGTTTCTGCAGGGGTATGAGTGTGAGTGTGTGTGTGTGTGTGTGTAAAAAGGACACAAATTCAGAAGCCCTCCAGAGATTCTGCAAGATTGTGTGTGTGTGTGTGTAAAAAGGAAACCAAATCAGTAGCCTTCTAGACATTTGAAAGGATGTGTGTGGGTGTGAGTGTAAAGGACACGAAGTCAGAAGCTCTCAAGGGATTCTGCAAGTGTATGAGTGTGTGTCAAAAGGGCACGAAGTAAGACGCCCTCCAGAGATTCTTCAAAGGTATGAGTGTTTGTGTGTGTGTGTCAAAATAGGATATGAATTCAGGAGCCCTCCAGAGTTTCTGCAAGTGTATGAGTGTGAGTGTGTGTGTGTGTGTGTAAAAAGGAAACAAAATCAGAAGCCCTCTAGTGATTCTGTAAGGGTGTGTGTGTGAATGTGTAAAAAGGACACAAAGTCAGAAGCCCTCTAGATATTATTCAACAGTGTGTGCGGGTGAGAGTGTTTAAAAAAGGACAAAGGTCGGAAGTCCTCCAGAGGTTCAGCCAGGGTATGTGTGTGTGTGTGTGTGTGTGTGTCTAAAAAGGACACGTAATCAAAAGCCCTCTAGACATTCTGCAAGGGTGTGTGCGTGTGTGTATGTGTGTGTATGAGTGTGTAAAAAGAACATGAAGTCTGAAGCACTCCAAATGTTCTGCAAGGGTGTGTGTGTGTGTAAAAGGACACGAAGTCAGAATCCCTCCAGATGTCCTGCAGTGGTGTGAATGTATGTGTATATGTAAAAAGACCTTGAAATCAGAAGCCCTGTAGAGATTCGGCAAGCTTGTGAGTGTGTGTGTGTGTGTTTGTCTAAAAAGGACATGAAATTAGAAGTCCTCCAGAGATTCTGCAAGGGTCCATGCCTGTGTGTATGTGTCTGTGTGAGTGTGTAAAAAGGACACGAAGTCAGAAGCCCTCCAGAGTTTCGGCAAGTGTTGAGTGTGTTTATGTGTGTGTGTAAAAAAGACACTAATCAGAAGCCCTCTAGAGATTCTGAAACGGGGTGTGTGTGTGTGTGTGTGTGTGTGTGAGTGTGTAAAATGTACATGAAATCAGAAGCTCTCCAGAGAATCTGGAAGGGTATGAGTGTGAATGTGTGTGTGTGTGTGTGTGTGTAAGAAGGACACGGAGTCAAAAGCCCTCTAGAGTTTCTGCAGGGGTCTGAGTGTGTGTGTGTTTGTGTGTGTGTGTGTGTAAAATGGACACGAAATCAGAAGCCCTCCAGAGATTCTGCAAAATTGTGTGTGTTTGTGTAAAAAGGAAACCAAATCAGTAGACTTCTAGAGATTTGCAAGGATGTGTGTGTGTGTGTGAGAGTGTAAAGGACACGAAGTCAGAAGCTCTCAAGGGATTCTGCAAGTGTATGAGTGTGTGTCAAAAGGGCACGAAGTAAGACGCCCTCCAGAGATTCTTCAAAGGTATGAGTGTTTGTGTGTGTGTGTCAAAATAGGACATGAATTCAGGAGCCCTCAAGAGATTCAGCAAGGGTGCGTGATAGTGTGTGTGTGTGTGTGTGTGTGTGTGTAAAAAGGATAGTAAATCAGAAGCCTTCTAGAGATTCTGCAATGGTGTGTATGTGTATGTGTAAAAAGGAGAAGTCAGAAGACCTGCAGATATTCTGCAAGGGTGTGTGTGCGTGTGTGTGTACAAAGGACACGAGGTCAGAAGCCCTCCAGATATTCTGCTACGGTGTGTGTGTGTGTGTGTGTGTGTGTGTGTAAAAAGGACAGGAATTCAGAAGCCCTCCAGAGATTCTGCAAGTGTATGAGTGTGAGTGTGTGTGTGTAAAAAGGACACGAAGTCAGAAGCCCACCAGAGATTCTGCAAGATTGTGTGTGTGTTTGTTTAAAAAGGAAACCAAATCAGTAGGCTTCTAGAGATTTGCAAGGATGTGTGTGGTGTGAGTGTAAAGGACACAAAGTCAAAAGCTCTCAAGGGATTCTGCAAGTGTATGAGTGTGTGTCAAAAGGGCAGGAAGTATGAAGCCCTCCAGAGATTCTTCAAAGGTGTGAGTGTTTGTGTGTGTGTGTGTGTGTCAAAAAAGGACGTGAATTCAAAAGCCTTCCAGAGATTCTCCAAGTGTATGAGTGTGATTGTGTGTGTGAAAAAGGACAGGAAGTAAAAAATAAATAAATAAAAAAGGACACGAAGTCAGAAGACCTGTAGATATTCTGCAAGTGTGTGTGTGTGCTTGTGTGTGTACAAAGGACATGAGGTCAGAAGCCCTCCACATATTCTCAAGAGTGTGCGTGTGTGTGTGTGTGTGTGTCTAAAAAGGACACGAAGTCAGAAGCCCTCCAGAGATTCTGCAAGTGTATGAGTGTGAGTGTGTTTATGTGTGTGTGTAAAAAGGACACGAAGTCAGAATCCCTCCAGATAATCTGCAAGGGTAGGTGCATGTGTGTGTGTAAAAGACACGAAGTCACAAGCCTTCCAAATATCATGCAAGGGTGTGTGTCTGTGTGTGTGTGTGTGTGTAAATATGACACGACGTCCGAAGCCCTCCAGAGATTCTGCAAGAGTGTGAGTGTGTGTGTGTGTTTGTGTGCAAAAAGGACACGAATTCAGAAGCCCCCCAGAGTTCCGGCAAGTTTTGGGTGTGAGTGTGCTTATGAGTGTGTAAAAAGCACACTAATCAGAAGCCCTCTAGAGATTCTGAAATGGTTTGTGTGTGTGAGTGTGTAAAATGGACACAAAATCAGAACTCTCCAGGGTATATGGAAGGCTATGAGTGTGAATGTGTGTGTATGTGTGTGCTTGTAAAAAGGACACGAAGTCAAAAGCCCTCTAGAGTTTCTGCAGGGGTCTGAGTGTGTGTGTGTGTATGTGAGTGTGTAAAATGAACACGATAACAGAAGCTCTCCAGATAATCTGGAAGGGTATGAGTGTGAATGTGTGTGTATGTGTTTGTGTGTGTAAGAAGGACACAAAGTCAAAAGCCCTCTAGAGTTTCTGCAGGGGTATGAGTGTGAGTGTGTGTGTGTGTGTGTAAAAAGGACACAAATTCAGAAGCCCTCCAGAGATTCTGCAAGATTGTGTGTGTGTGTGTGTGTGTAAAAAGGAAACCAAATCAGTAGCCTTCTAGACATTTGAAAGGATGTGTGTGGGTGTGAGTGTAAAGGACACGAAGTCAGAAGCTCTCAAGGGATTCTGCAAGTGTATGAGTGTGTGTCAAAAGGGCACGAAGTAAGACGCCCTCCAGAGATTCTTCAAAGGTATGAGTGTTTGTGTGTGTGTGTCAAAATAGGATATGAATTCAGGAGCCCTCCAGAGTTTCTGCAAGTGTATGAGTGTGAGTGTGTGTGTGTGTGTGTGTGTAAAAAGGAAACAAAATCAGAAGCCCTCTAGTGATTCTGTAAGGGTGTGTGTGTGAATGTGTAAAAAGGACACAAAGTCAGAAGCCCTCTAGATATTATTCAACAGTGTGTGCGGGTGAGAGTGTTTAAAAAAGGACAAAGGTCGGAAGTCCTCCAGAGGTTCAGCCAGGGTATGTGTGTGTGTGTGTGTGTGTGTGTGTGTCTAAAAAGGACACGTAATCAAAAGCCCTCTAGACATTCTGCAAGGGTGTGTGCGTGTGTGTATGTGTGTGTATGAGTGTGTAAAAAGAACATGAAGTCTGAAGCACTCCAAATGTTCTGCAAGGGTGTGTGTGTGTGTAAAAGGACACGAAGTCAGAATCCCTCCAGATGTCCTGCAGTGGTGTGAATGTATGTGTATATGTAAAAAGACCTTGAAATCAGAAGCCCTGTAGAGATTCGGCAAGCTTGTGAGTGTGTGTGTGTGTGTTTGTCTAAAAAGGACATGAAATTAGAAGTCCTCCAGAGATTCTGCAAGGGTCCATGCCTGTGTGTATGTGTCTGTGTGAGTGTGTAAAAAGGACACGAAGTCAGAAGCCCTCCAGAGTTTCGGCAAGTGTTGAGTGTGTTTATGTGTGTGTGTAAAAAAGACACTAATCAGAAGCCCTCTAGAGATTCTGAAACGGGGTGTGTGTGTGTGTGTGAGTGTGTAAAATGTACATGAAATCAGAAGTTCTCCAGAGAATCTGGAAGGGTATGAGTGTGAATGTGTGTGTATGTGTGTGTGTGTGTGTGTAAGAAGGACACGGAGTCAAAAGCCCTCTAGAGTTTCTGCAGGGGTCTGAGTGTGTGTGTGTTTGTGTGTGTGTGTGTGTGTGTGTAAAATGGACACGAAGTCAGAAGCCCTCCAGAGATTCTGCAAAATTGTGTGTGTTTGTGTAAAAAGGAAACCAAATCAGTAGACTTCTAGAGATTTGCAAGGATGTGTGTGTGTGTGTGTGTGAGAGTGTAAAGGACACGAAGTCAGAAGCTCTCAAGGGATTCTGCAAGTGTATGAGTGTGTGTCAAAAGGGCACGAAGTAAGACGCCCTCCAGAGATTCTTCAAAGGTATGAGTGTTTGTGTGTGTGTGTCAAAATAGGACATGAATTCAGGAGCCCTCAAGAGATTCAGCAAGGGTGCGTGATAGTGTGTGTGTGTGTGTGTGTGTGTGTGTGTAAAATGGATAGTAAATCAGAAGCCTTCTAGAGATTCTGCAATGGTGTGTATGTGTATGTGTAAAAAGGAGAAGTCAGAAGACCTGCAGATATTCTGCAAGGGTGTGTGTGCGTGTGTGTGTACAAAGGACACGAGGTCAGAAGCCCTCCAGATATTCTGCAACGGTGTGTGTGTGTGTGTGTGTTTGTTTTTTTAAAAAGACAGGAATTCAGAAGCCCTCCAGAGATTCTGCAAGTGTATGAGTGTGAGTGTGTGTGTGTGTGTAAAAAGGACACGAAGTCAGAAGCCCACCAGAGATTCTGCAAGATTGTGTGTGTGTTTGTTTAAAAAGGAAACCAAATCAGTAGGCTTCTAGAGATTTGCAAGGATGTGTGTGGTGTGAGTGTAAAGGACACAAAGTCAAAAGCTCTCAAGGGAGTCTGCAAGTGTATGAGTGTGTGTCAAAAGGGCAGGAAGTATGAAGCCCTCCAGAGATTCTTCAAAGGTGTGAGTGTTTGTGTGTGTGTGTGTGTGTCAAAAAAGGACGTGAATTCAAAAGCCTTCCAGAGATTCTCCAAGTGTATGAGTGTGATTGTGTGTGTGTGTGTGTGTGTGAAAAAGGACAGGAAGTAAAAAATAAATAAATAAAAAAGGACACGAAGTCAGAAGACCTGTAGATATTCTGCAAGTGTGTGTGTGTACTTGTGTGTGTACAAAGGACATGAGGTCAGAAGCCCTCCACATATTCTCAAGAGTGTGCGTGTGTGTGTGTGTGTGTGTTTAAAAAGGACACGAAGTCAGAAGCCCTCCAGAGATTCTGCAAGTGTATGAGTGTGAGTGTGTTTATGTAAAAAGGACACGAAGTCAGAATCCCTCCAGATAATCTGCAAGGGTAGGTGCATGTGTGTGTGTAAAAAGACACGAAGTCACAAGCCTTCCAAATATCATGCAAGGGTGTGTGTCTGTGTGTGTGTGTGTAAATATGACACGACGTCCGAAGTCCTCCAGAGATTCTGCAAGAGTGTGAGTGTGTTTGTGTGCAAAAAGGACACGAATTCAGAAGCCCTCCAGAGTTCCGGCAAGTTTTGGGTGTGAGTGTGCTTATGAGTGTGTAAAAAGCACACTAATCAGAAGCCCTCTAGAGATTCTGAAATGGTTTGTGTGTGTGAGTGTGTAAAATGGACACAAAATCAGAACTCTCCAGGGTATATGGAAGGCTATGAGTGTGAATGTGTGTGTATGTGTGTGTTTGTAAGAAGGACACGAAGTCCAAAGCCCTCTAGAGTTTCTGCAGGGTTCTGAGTGTGTGTGTGTGTATGTGAGTGTGTAAAATGAACACGATAACAGAAGCTCTCCAGAGAATCTGGAAGGGTATGAGTGTGAATGTGTGTGTATGTGTTTGTGTGTGTAAGAAGGACACAAAGTCAAAAGCCCTCTAGAGTTTCTGCAGGGGTATGAGTGTGAGTGTGTGTGTGTGTGTGTGTAAAAAGGACACAAATTCAGAAGCCCTCCAGAGATTCTGCAAGATTGTGTGTGTGTGTGTGTGTAAAAGGAAACCAAATCAGTAGCCTTCTAGAGATTTGAAAGGATGTGTGTGGGTGTGAGTGTAAAGGACACGAAGTCAGAAGCTCTCAAGGGATTCTGCAAGTATATGAGTGTGTGTCAAAAGGGCACGAAGTAAGACGCCCTCCAGAGATTCTTCAAAGGTATGAGTGTTTGTGTGTGTGTGTCAAAATAGGATATGAATTCAGGAGCCCTCCAGAGTTTCTGCAAGTGTATGAGTGTGAGTGTGTGTGTGTGTGTGTGTAAAAAGGAAACAAAATCAGAAGCCCTCTAGTGATTCTGTAAGGGTGTGTGTGTGAATGTGTAAAAAGGACACAAAGTCAGAAGCCCTCTAGATATTATTCAACAGTGTGTGCGGGTGAGAGTGTTTAAAAAAGGACAAAGGTCGGAAGTCCTCCAGAGGTTCAGCCAGGGTATGTGTGTGTGTGTCTAAAAAGGACACGTAATCAAAAGCCCTCTAGACATTCTGCAAGGGTGTGTGCGTGTGTGTATGCGTGTGTATGAGTGTGTAAAAAGAACATGAAGTCTGAAGCACTCCAAATGTTCTGCAAGGGTGTGTGTGTGTGTAAAAGGACACGAAGTCAGAATCCCTCCAGATGTCCTGCAGTGGTGTGAATGTATGTGTATATGTAAAAAGACCTTGAAATCAGAAGCCCTGTAGAGATTCGGCAAGCTTGTGAGTGTGTGTGTGTGTGTTTGTCTAAAAAGGACATGAAATTAGAAGTCCTCCAGAGATTCTGCAAGGGTCCATGCCTGTGTGTATGTGTCTGTGTGAGTGTGTAAAAAGGACACGAAGTCAGAAGCCCTCCAGAGTTTCGGCAAGTGTTGAGTGTGTTTATGTGTGTGTGTAAAAAAGACACTAATCAGAAGCCCTCTAGAGATTCTGAAACGGGGTGTGTGTGTGTGTGAGTGTGTAAAATGTACATGAAATCAGAAGCTCTCCAGAGAATCTGGAAGGGTATGAGTGTGAATGTGTGTGTATGTGTGTGTGTGTGTGTAAGAAGGACACGGAGTCAAAAGCCCTCTAGAGTTTCTGCAGGGGTCTGAGTGTGTCTGTGTTTGTGTGTGTGTGTGTGTGTGTGTGTAAAATGGACACGAAGTCAGAAGCCCTCCAGAGATTCTGCAAAATTGTGTGTGTTTGTGTAAAAAGGAAACCAAATCAGTAGACTTCTAGAGATTTGCAAGGATGTGTGTGTGTGTGTGTGAGAGAGTGTAAAGGACACGAAGTCAGAAGCTCTCAAGGGATTCTGCAAGTGTATGAGTGTGTGTCAAAAGGGCACGAAGTAAGACGCCCTCCAGAGATTCTTCAAAGGTATGAGTGTTTGTGTGTGTGTGTGTCAAAATAGGACATGAATTCAGGAGCCCTCAAGAGATTCAGCAAGGGTGCGTGATAGTGTGTGTGTGTGTGTGTGTGTGTAAAAACGATAGTAAATCAGAAGCCTTCTAGAGATTCTGCAATGGTGTGTATGTGTATGTGTAAAAAGGAGAAGTCAGAAGACCTGCAGATATTCTGCAAGGGTGTGTGTGCGTGTGTGTGTACAAAGGACACGAGGTCAGAAGCCCTCCAGATATTCTGCAACGGTGTGTCTGTGTGTGTGTGTTTGTGTGTGTAAAAAGGACAGGAATTCAGAAGCCCTCCAGAGATTCTGCAAGTGTATGAGTGTGAGTGTGTGTGTGTGTGTAAAAAGGACACGAAGTCAGAAGCCCACCAGAGATTCTGCAAGATTGTGTGTGTGTTTGTTTAAAAAGGAAACCAAATCAGTAGGCTTCTAGAGATTTGCAAGGATGTGTGTGGTGTGAGTGTAAAGGACACAAAGTCAAAAGCTCTCAAGGGATTCTGCAAGTGTATGAGTGTGTGTCAAAAGGGCAGGAAGTATGAAGCCCTCCAGAGATTCTTCAAAGGTGTGAGTGTTTGTGTGTGTGTGTGTGTGTCAAAAAAGGACGTGAATTCAAAAGCCTTCCAGAGATTCTCCAAGTGTATGAGTGTGATTGTGTGTGTGTGTGTGTGTGAAAAAGGACAGGAAGTAAAAAATAAATAAATAAAAAAGGACACGAAGTCAGAAGACCTGTAGATATTCTGCAAGTGTGTGTGTGTGCTTGTGTGTGTACAAAGGACATGAGGTCAGAAGCCCTCCACATATTCTCAAGAGTGTGCGTGTGTGTGTTTAAAAAGGACACGAAGTCAGAAGCCCTCCAGAGATTCTGCAAGTGTATGAGTGTGAGTGTGTTTATGTGTGTGTGTAAAAAGGACACGAAGTCAGAATCCCTCCAGATAATCTGCAAGGGTAGGTGCATGTGTGTGTGTAAAAAGACATGAAGTCACAAGCCTTCCAAATATCATGCAAGGGTGTGTGTCTGTGTGTGTGTGTGTGTGTGTAAATATGACACGACGTCCGAAGCCCTCCAGAGATTCTGCAAGAGTGTGAGTGTGTGTGTGTTTGTGTGCAAAAAGGACACGAATTCAGAAGCCCTCCAGAGTTCCGGCAAGTTTTGGGTGTGAGTGTGCTTATGAGTGTGTAAAAAGCACACTAATCAGAAGCCCTCTAGAGATTCTGAAATGGTTTGTGTGTGTGAGTGTGTAAAATGGACACAAAATCAGAACTCTCCAGGGTATATGGAAGGCTATGAGTGTGAATGTGTGTGTATGTGTGTGCTTGTAAGAAGGACACGAAGTCAAAAGCCCTCTAGAGTTTCTGCAGGGTTCTGAGTGTGTGTGTGTGTATGTGAGTGTGTAAAATGAACACGATAACAGAAGCTCTCCAGAGAATCTGGAAGGGTATGAGTGTGAATGTGTGTGTATGTGTTTGTGTGTGTAAGAAGGACACAAAGTCAAAAGCCCTCTAGAGTTTCTGCAGGGGTATGAGTGTGAGTGTGTGTGTGTGTGTGTGTGTGTGTGTGTAAAAAGGACACAAATTCAGAAGCCCTCCAGAGATTCTGCAAGATTGTGTGTGTGTGTGTGTGTAAAAAGGAAACCAAATCAGTAGCCTTCTAGAGATTTGAAAGGATGTGTGTGGGTGTGAGTGTAAAGGACACGAAGTCAGAAGCTCTCAAGGGATTCTGCAAGTATATGAGTGTGTGTCAAAAGGGCACGAAGTAAGACGCCCTCCAGAGATTCTTCAAAGGTATGAGTGTTTGTGTGTGTGTGTCAAAATAGGATATGAATTCAGGAGCCCTCCAGAGTTTCTGCAAGTGTATGAGTGTGAGTGTGTGTGTGTGTGTGTGTGTAAAAAGGAAACAAAATCAGAAGCCCTCTAGTGATTCTGTAAGGGTGTGTGTGTGAAAGTGTAAAAAGGACACAAAGTCAGAAGCCCTCTAGATATTATTCAACAGTGTGTGCGGGTGAGAGTGTTTAAAAAAGGACAAAGGTCGGAAGTCCTCCAGAGGTTCAGCCAGGGTATGTGTGTGTGTGTGTGTGTGTCTAAAAAGGACACGTAATCAAAAGCCCTCTAGACATTCTGCAAGGGTGTGTGCGTGTGTGTATGTGTGTGTATGAGTGTGTAAAAAGAACATGAAGTCTGAAGCACTCCAAATGTTCTGCAAGGGTGTGTGTGTGTGTAAAAGGACACGAAGTCAGAATCCCTCCAGATGTCCTGCAGTGGTGTGAATGTATGTGTATATGTAAAAAGACCTTGAAATCAGAAGCCCTGTAGAGATTCGGCAAGCTTGTGAGTGTGTGTGTGTGTGTTTGTCTAAAAAGGACATGAAATTAGAAGTCCTCCAGAGATTCTGCAAGGGTCCATGCCTGTGTGTATGTGTCTGTGTGAGTGTGTAAAAAGGACACGAAGTCAGAAGCCCTCCAGAGTTTCGGCAAGTGTTGAGTGTGTTTATGTGTGTGTGTAAAAAAGACACTAATCAGAAGCCCTCTAGAGATTCTGAAACGGGGTGTGTGTGTGTGTGTGAGTGTGTAAAATGTACATGAAATCAGAAGCTCTCCAGAGAATCTGGAAGGGTATGAGTGTGAATGTGTGTGTGTGTGTGTGTGTGTGTAAGAAGGACACGGATTCAAAAGCCCTCTAGAGTTTCTGCAGGGGTCTGAGTGTGTGTGTGTTTGTGTGTGTGTGTGTGTGTGTGTGTAAAATGGACACGAAGTCAGAAGCCCTCCAGAGATTCTGCAAAATTGTGTGTGTTTGTGTAAAAAGGAAACCAAATCAGTAGACTTCTAGAGATTTGCAAGGATGTGTGTGGGTGTGAGAGAGTGTAAAGGACACGAAGTCAGAAGCTCTCAAGGGATTCTGCAAGTGTATGAGTGTGTGTCAAAAGGGCACGAAGTAAGACGCCCTCCAGAGATTCTTCAAAGGTATGAGTGTTTGTGTGTGTGTGTCAAAATAGGATATGAATTCAGGAGCCCTCCAGAGTTTCTGCAAGTGGATGAGTGTGAGTGTGTGTGTGTGTAAAAAGGAAACAAAATCAGAAGCCCTCTAATGATTCTGTAAGGGTGTGTGTGTGAATGTGTAAAAAGGACACAAAGTCAGAAGCCCTCTAGATATTATTCAACAGTGTGTGCGGGTTAGAGTGTTTAAAAAAGGACAAAGGTCGGAAGTCCTCCAGAGGTTCAGCCAGGGTATGTGTGTGTGTGTGTGTGTGTGTGTGTAAAATGGACACGAAGTCAGAAGCCCTCCAGAGATTCTGCAAAATTGTGTGTGTTTGTGTAAAAAGGAAACCAAATCAGTAGACTTCTAGAGATTTGCAAGGATGTGTGTGTGTGTGTGAGAGTGTAAAGGACACGAAGTCAGAAACTCTCAAGGGATTCTGCAAGTGTATGAGTGTGTGTCAAAAGGGCACGAAGTAAGACGCCCTCCAGAGATTCTTCAAAGGTATGAGTGTTTGTGTGTGTGTGTCAAAATAGGACATGAATTCAGGAGCCCTCAAGAGATTCAGCAAGGGTGCGTGATAGTGTGTGTGTGTGTGTGTGTGTAAAAAGGATAGTAAATCAGAAGCCTTCTAGAGATTCTGCAATGGTGTGTATGTGTATGTGTAAAAAGGAGAAGTCAGAAGACCTGCAGATATTCTGCAAGGGTGTGTGTGCGTTTGTGTGTACAAAGGACACGAGGTCAGAAGCCCTCCAGATATTCTGCAACGGTGTGTGTGTGTGTGTGTGTGTGTGTGTGTGTATGTGTGTAAAGGACAGGAATTCAGAAGCCCTCCAGAGATTCTGAAAGTGTATGAGTGTGAGTGTGTGTGTGTAAAAAGGACACGAAGTCAGAAGCCCACCAGAGATTCTGCAAGATTGTGTGTGTGTTTGTTTAAAAAGGAAACCAAATCAGTAGGCTTCTAGAGATTTGCAAGGATGTGTGTGGTGTGAGTGTAAAGGACACAAAGTCAAAAGCTCTCAAGGGATTCTGCAAGTGTATGAGTGTGTGTCAAAAGGGCAGGAAGTATGAAGCCCTCCAGAGATTCTTCAAAGGTGTGAGTGTTTGTGTGTGTGTGTGTGTCAAAAAGGACGTGAATTCAAAAGCCTTCCAGAGATTCTCCAAGTGTATGAGTGTGATTGTGTGTGTGTGTGTGTGAAAAAGGAGAGGAAGTAAAAAATAAATAAATAAAAAAGGACACGAAGTCAGAAGACCTGCAGATATTCTGCAAGTGTGTGTGTGTGCTTGTGTGTGTACAAAGGACATGAGGTCAGAAGCCCTCCACATATTCTCAAGAGTGTGCGTGTGTGTGTGTGTGTGTCTAAAAAGGACACGAAGTCAGAAGCCCTCCAGAGATTCTGCAAGTGTATGAGTTTGAGTGTGTTTATGTGTGTGTGTAAAAAGGACACGAAGTCAGAATCCCTCCAGATAATCTGCAAGGGTAGGTGCATGTGTGTGTGTAAAAAGACACGAAGTCAAAAGCCTTCCAAATATCATGCAAGGGTGTGTGTGTGTGTGTGTGTGTGTGTGTGTAAATATGACACGACGTCCGAAGCCCTCCAGAGATTCTGCAAGACTGTGAGTGTGTGTGTGTGTTTGTGTGCAAAAAGGACACGAATTCAGAAGCCCCCCAGAGTTCTGGCAAGTTTTGGGTGTGAGTGTGCTTATGAGTGTGTAAAAAGCACACTAATCAGAAGCCCTCTAGAGATTCTGAAATGGTTTGTGTGTGTGAGTGTGTTATATGGACATAAAATCAGAACTCTCCAGGGTATATGGAAGGCTATGAGTGTGAATGTGTGTGTATGTGTGTGTTTGTAAGAAGGAAACGATGTCAAAAGCCCTCTAGAGTTTCTGCAGGGGTCTGAGTGTGTGTGTGTGTATGAGAGTGTGTAAAATGAACACGATAACAGAAGCTCTCCAGAGAATCTGGAAGGGTATGAGTGTGAATGTGTGTTTATGTGTTTGTGTGTGTAAGAAGGACACGGAGTCAAAAGCCCTCTAGAGTTTCTGCAGGGGTCTGAGTGTGAGTGTGTGTGTGTGTGTGTGTGTGTAAAAAGGACACAAATTCAGAAGCCCTCCAGAGATTCTGCAAGATTGTGTGTGTGTGTGTGTGTGTGTGTGTAAAAAGGAAACCAAATCAGTAGCCTTCTAGAGATTTGAAAGAATGTGTGTGGGTGTGAGTGTAAAGGACACGAAGTCAGAAGCTCTCAAGGGATTCTGCAAGTGTATGAGTGTGTGTCAAAAGGGCATGAAGTAAGACGCCCTCCAGAGATTCTTCAAAGGTATGAGTGTTTGTGTGTGTGTGCAAAATAGGACATGAATTCAGGAGCCCTCAAGAGATTCAGCAAGGGTTCGTGATAGTGTGTGTGTGTGTGTGTGTGTGTGTAAAAAGGATAGTAAATCAGAAGCCTTCTAGAGATTCTGCAATGGTGTGTATGTGTATGTGTAAGAAGGAGAAGTCAGAAGACCTGCAGATATTCTGCAAGGGTGTGTGTGCATGTGTGTGTACAAAGGACACGAGGTCAGAAGCCCTCCAGATATTCTGCAACGGTGTTTGTGTGTGTGTTTGTGTGTGTGTGTGTGTGTGTGTAAAAAGGACAGGAATTCAGAAGCCCTCCAGAGATTCTGAAAGTGTATGAGTGTGAGTGTGTGTGTGTAAAAAGGACACGAAGTCAGAAGCCCACCAGAGATTCTGCAAGATTGTGTGTGTGTTTGTTTAAAAAGGAAACCAAATCAGTAGGCTTCTAGAGATTTGCAAGGATGTGTGTGGTGTGAGTGTAAAGGACACAAAGTCAAAAGCTCTCAAGGGAGTCTGCAAGTGTCTGAGTGTGTGTCAAAAGGGCAGGAAGTATGAAGCCCTCCAGAGATTCTTCAAAGGTGTGAGTGTTTGTGTGTGTGTGTGTGTCAAAAAAGGACGTGAATTCAAAAGCCTTCCAGAGATTCTCCAAGTGTATGAATGTGATTGTGTGTGTGTGTGTGTGTGTGTGAAAAAGGACAGGAAGTAAAAAATAAATAAATAAAAAAGGACACGAAGTCAGAAGACCTGCAGATATTCTGCAAGTGTGTGTGTGTGCTTGTGTGTGTACAAAGGACATGAGGTCAGAAGCCCTCCACATATTCTCAAGAGTGTGCGTGTGTGTGTGTGTGTGTGTGTGTTTAAAAAGGACACGAAGTCAGAAGCCCTCCAGAGATTCTGCAAGTGTATGAGTGTGAGTGTGTTTATGTGTGTGTGTAAAAAGGACACGAAGTCAGAATCCCTCCAGATAATCTGCAAGGGTAGGTGCATTTGTGTGTGTAAAAAGACACGAAGTCACAAGCCTTCCAAATATCATGCAAGGGTGTGTGTCTGTGTGTGTGTGTGTGTGTAAATATGACACGACGTCCGAAGCCCTCCAGAGATTCTGCAAGAGTGTGAGTGTGTGTGTGTTTGTGTGCAAAAAGGACACGAATTCAGAAGCCCTCCAGAGTTCCGGCAAGTTTTGGGTGTGAGTGTGCTTATGAGTGTGTAAAAAGCACACTAATCAGAAGCCCTCTAGAGATTCTGAAATGGTTTGTGTGTGTGAGTGTGTAAAATGGACACAAAATCAGAACTCTCCAGGGTATATGGAAGGCTATGAGTGTGAATGTGTGTGTATGTGTGTGCTTGTAAGAAGGACACGAAGTCAAAAGCAGTCTAGAGTTTCTGCAGGGGTCTGAGTGTGTGTGTGTGTGTGTATGTGAGTGTGTAAAATGAACACGATAACAGAAGCTCTCCAGAGAATCTGGAAGGGTATGAGTGTGAATGTGTGTGTATGTGTTTGTGTGTGTAAGAAGGACACAAAGTCAAAAGCCCTCTAGAGTCTCTGCAGGGGTATGAGTGTGAGTGTGTGTGTGTGTGTGTAAAAAGGACACAAATTCAGAAGCCCTCCAGAGATTCTGCAAGATTGTGTGTGTGTGTGTGTGTGTGTAAAAAGGAAACCAAATCAGTAGCCTTCTAGAGATTTGAAAGGATGTGTGTGGGTGTGAGTGTAAAGGACACGAAGTCAGAAGCTCTCAAGGGATTCTGCAAGTGTATGAGTGTGTGTCAAAAGGGCACGAAGTAAGACGCCCTCCAGAGAATCTTCAAAGGTATGAGTGTTTGTGTGTGTGTGTCAAAATAGGATATGAATTCAGGAGCCCTCCAGAGTTTCTGCAAGTGTATGAGTGTGAGTGTGTGTGTGTGTGTGTGTGTGTAAAAAGGAAACAAAATCAGAAGCCCTCTAGTGATTCTGTAAGGGTGTGTGTGTGAATGTGTAAAAAGGACACAAAGTCAGAAGCCCTCTAGATATTATTCAACAGTGTGTGCGGGTGAGAGTGTTTAAAAAAGGACAAAGGTCGGAAGTCCTCCAGAGGTTCAGCCAGGGTATGTGTGTGTGTGTGTCTAAAAAGGACACGTAATCAAAAGCCCTCTAGACATTCTGCAAGGGTGTGTGCGTGTGTGTATGTGTGTGTATGAGTGTGTAAAAAGAACATGAAGTCTGAAGCACTCCAAATGTTCTGCAAGGGTGTGTGTGTGTGTAAAAGGACACGAAGTCAGAATCCCTCCAGATGTTCTGCAGTGGTGTGAATGTATGTGTATATGTAAAAAGACCTTGAAATCAGAAGCACTGTTCAGATTCGGCAAGGTTGTGAGTGTGTGTGTGTGTGTGTTTGTCTAAAAAGGACATGAAATTAGAAGTCCTCCAGAGATTCTGCAAGGGTCCATGCCTGTGTGTATGTGTCTGTGTGAGTGGGTAAAAAGGACACGAAGTCAGAAGCCCTCCAGAGTTTCGGCAAGTGTTGAGTGTGTTTATGTGTGTGTGTAAAAAAGACACTAATCAGAAGCCCTCTAGAGATTCTGAAACGGGGTGTGTGTGTGTGTGTGTGTGAGTGTGTAAAATGTACATGAAATCAGAAGCTCTCCAGAGAATCTGGAAGGGTATGAGTGTGAGTGTGTGTGTATGTGTGTGTGTGTGTGTAAGAAGGACACGGAGTCAAAAGCCCTCTAGAGTTTCTGCAGGGGTCTGAGTGTGTGTGTGTTTGTGTGTGTGTGTGTGTGTGTGTAAAATGGACACGAAGTCAGAAGCCCTCCAGAGATTCTGCAAAATTGTGTGTGTTTGTGTAAAAAGGAAACCAAATCAGTAGACTTCTAGAGATTTGCAAGGATGTGTGTGTGTGTGTGTGTGAGAGTGTAAAGGACACGAAGTCAGAAGCTCTCAAGGGATTCTGCAAGTGTATGAGTGTGTGTCAAAAGGGCACGAAGTAGACGCCCTCCAGAGATTCTTCAAAGGTATGAGTGTTTGTGTGTGTGTGTCACAATAGGACATGAATTCAGGAGCCCTCAAGAGATTCAGCAAGGGTGCGTGATAGTGTGTGTGTGTGTGTGTGTGTAAAAAGGATAGTAAATCAGAAGCCTTCTAGAGATTCTGCAATGGTGTGTATGTGTATGTGTAAAAAGGAGAAGTCAGAAGACCTGCAGATATTCTGCAAGGGTGTGTGTGCGTGTGTGTGTACAAAGGACACGAGGTCAGAAGCCCTCCAGATATTCTGCAACGGTGTTTGTGTGTGTGTTTGTGTGCAAAAAGGACACGAATTCAGAAGCCCTCCAGAGTTCCGGCAACTTTTGGGTGTGAGTGTGCTTATGAGTGTGTAAAAAGCACACTAATCAGAAGCCCTCTAGAGATTCTGAAATGGTTTGTGTGTGTTAGTGTGTAAAATGGACACAAAATCAGAACTCTCCAGGGTATATGGAAGGATATGAGTGTGAACATGTGTGTATGTGTGTGCTTGTAAGAAGGACACGAAGTCAAAAGCCCTCTAGAGTTTCTGCAGGGGTCTGAGTGTGTGTGTGTGTGTATGAGAATGTGTAAAATGAACACGATAACAGAAGCTCTCCAGAGAATCTGGAAGGGTATGAGTGTGAATGTGTGTTTATGTGTTTGTGTGTGTAAGAAGGACACAAAGTCAAAAGCCCTCTAGAGTTTCTGCAGGGGTCTGAGTGTGAGTGTGTGTGTGTGTGTGTGTGTGTAAAAAGGACACAAATTCAGAAGCCCTCCAGAGATTCTGCAAGATTGTGTGTGTGTGTGTGTGTGTGTAAAAAGGAAACCAAATCAGTAGCCTTCTAGAGATTTGAAAGGATGTGTGTGGGTGTGAGTGTAAAGGACACGAAGTCAGAAGCTCTCAAGGGATTCTGCAAGTGTATGAGTGTGTGTCAAAAGGGCACGAAGTAAGACGCCCTCCAGAGATTCTTCAAAGGTATGAGTGTTTGTGTGTGTGTGTCAAAATAGGACATGAATTCAGGAGCCCTCAAGAGATTCAGCAAGGGTGCGTGATAGTGTGTGTGTGTGTGTGTGTGTGTGTGTGTAAAATGGATAGTAAATCAGAAGCCTTCTAGAGATTCTGCAATGGTGTGTATGTGTATGTGTAAAAAGGAGAAGTCAGAAGACCTGCAGATATTCTGCAAGGGTGTGTGTGCGTGTGTGTGTACAAAGGACACGAGGTCAGAAGCCCTCCAGATATTCTGCAACGGTGTGTGTGTGTGTGTGTGTTTGTTTTTTTAAAAAGACAGGAATTCAGAAGCCCTCCAGAGATTCTGCAAGTGTATGAGTGTGAGTGTGTGTGTGTGTGTAAAAAGGACACGAAGTCAGAAGCCCACCAGAGATTCTGCAAGATTGTGTGTGTGTTTGTTTAAAAAGGAAACCAAATCAGTAGGCTTCTAGAGATTTGCAAGGATGTGTGTGGTGTGAGTGTAAAGGACACAAAGTCAAAAGCTCTCAAGGGAGTCTGCAAGTGTATGAGTGTGTGTCAAAAGGGCAGGAAGTATGAAGCCCTCCAGAGATTCTTCAAAGGTGTGAGTGTTTGTGTGTGTGTGTGTGTGTCAAAAAAGGACGTGAATTCAAAAGCCTTCCAGAGATTCTCCAAGTGTATGAGTGTGATTGTGTGTGTGTGTGTGTGTGTGAAAAAGGACAGGAAGTAAAAAATAAATAAATAAAAAAGGACACGAAGTCAGAAGACCTGTAGATATTCTGCAAGTGTGTGTGTGTACTTGTGTGTGTACAAAGGACATGAGGTCAGAAGCCCTCCACATATTCTCAAGAGTGTGCGTGTGTGTGTGTGTGTGTGTTTAAAAAGGACACGAAGTCAGAAGCCCTCCAGAGATTCTGCAAGTGTATGAGTGTGAGTGTGTTTATGTAAAAAGGACACGAAGTCAGAATCCCTCCAGATAATCTGCAAGGGTAGGTGCATGTGTGTGTGTAAAAAGACACGAAGTCACAAGCCTTCCAAATATCATGCAAGGGTGTGTGTCTGTGTGTGTGTGTGTAAATATGACACGACGTCCGAAGTCCTCCAGAGATTCTGCAAGAGTGTGAGTGTGTTTGTGTGCAAAAAGGACACGAATTCAGAAGCCCTCCAGAGTTCCGGCAAGTTTTGGGTGTGAGTGTGCTTATGAGTGTGTAAAAAGCACACTAATCAGAAGCCCTCTAGAGATTCTGAAATGGTTTGTGTGTGTGAGTGTGTAAAATGGACACAAAATCAGAACTCTCCAGGGTATATGGAAGGCTATGAGTGTGAATGTGTGTGTATGTGTGTGTTTGTAAGAAGGACACGAAGTCAAAAGCCCTCTAGAGTTTCTGCAGGGTTCTGAGTGTGTGTGTGTGTATGTGAGTGTGTAAAATGAACACGATAACAGAAGCTCTCCAGAGAATCTGGAAGGGTATGAGTGTGAATGTGTGTGTATGTGTTTGTGTGTGTAAGAAGGACACAAAGTCAAAAGCCCTCTAGAGTTTCTGCAGGGGTATGAGTGTGAGTGTGTGTGTGTGTGTGTGTAAAAAGGACACAAATTCAGAAGCCCTCCAGAGATTCTGCAAGATTGTGTGTGTGTGTGTGTGTAAAAGGAAACCAAATCAGTAGCCTTCTAGAGATTTGAAAGGATGTGTGTGGGTGTGAGTGTAAAGGACACGAAGTCAGAAGCTCTCAAGGGATTCTGCAAGTATATGAGTGTGTGTCAAAAGGGCACGAAGTAAGACGCCCTCCAGAGATTCTTCAAAGGTATGAGTGTTTGTGTGTGTGTGTCAAAATAGGATATGAATTCAGGAGCCCTCCAGAGTTTCTGCAAGTGTATGAGTGTGAGTGTGTGTGTGTGTGTGTGTAAAAAGGAAACAAAATCAGAAGCCCTCTAGTGATTCTGTAAGGGTGTGTGTGTGAATGTGTAAAAAGGACACAAAGTCAGAAGCCCTCTAGATATTATTCAACAGTGTGTGCGGGTGAGAGTGTTTAAAAAAGGACAAAGGTCGGAAGTCCTCCAGAGGTTCAGCCAGGGTATGTGTGTGTGTGTCTAAAAAGGACACGTAATCAAAAGCCCTCTAGACATTCTGCAAGGGTGTGTGCGTGTGTGTATGCGTGTGTATGAGTGTGTAAAAAGAACATGAAGTCTGAAGCACTCCAAATGTTCTGCAAGGGTGTGTGTGTGTGTAAAAGGACACGAAGTCAGAATCCCTCCAGATGTCCTGCAGTGGTGTGAATGTATGTGTATATGTAAAAAGACCTTGAAATCAGAAGCCCTGTAGAGATTCGGCAAGCTTGTGAGTGTGTGTGTGTGTGTTTGTCTAAAAAGGACATGAAATTAGAAGTCCTCCAGAGATTCTGCAAGGGTCCATGCCTGTGTGTATGTGTCTGTGTGAGTGTGTAAAAAGGACACGAAGTCAGAAGCCCTCCAGAGTTTCGGCAAGTGTTGAGTGTGTTTATGTGTGTGTGTAAAAAAGACACTAATCAGAAGCCCTCTAGAGATTCTGAAACGGGGTGTGTGTGTGTGTGAGTGTGTAAAATGTACATGAAATCAGAAGCTCTCCAGAGAATCTGGAAGGGTATGAGTGTGAATGTGTGTGTATGTGTGTGTGTGTGTGTAAGAAGGACACGGAGTCAAAAGCCCTCTAGAGTTTCTGCAGGGGTCTGAGTGTGTCTGTGTTTGTGTGTGTGTGTGTGTGTGTGTGTAAAATGGACACGAAGTCAGAAGCCCTCCAGAGATTCTGCAAAATTGTGTGTGTTTGTGTAAAAAGGAAACCAAATCAGTAGACTTCTAGAGATTTGCAAGGATGTGTGTGTGTGTGTGTGAGAGAGTGTAAAGGACACGAAGTCAGAAGCTCTCAAGGGATTCTGCAAGTGTATGAGTGTGTGTCAAAAGGGCACGAAGTAAGACGCCCTCCAGAGATTCTTCAAAGGTATGAGTGTTTGTGTGTGTGTGTGTCAAAATAGGACATGAATTCAGGAGCCCTCAAGAGATTCAGCAAGGGTGCGTGATAGTGTGTGTGTGTGTGTGTGTGTGTAAAAACGATAGTAAATCAGAAGCCTTCTAGAGATTCTGCAATGGTGTGTATGTGTATGTGTAAAAAGGAGAAGTCAGAAGACCTGCAGATATTCTGCAAGGGTGTGTGTGCGTGTGTGTGTACAAAGGACACGAGGTCAGAAGCCCTCCAGATATTCTGCAACGGTGTGTCTGTGTGTGTGTGTTTGTGTGTGTAAAAAGGACAGGAATTCAGAAGCCCTCCAGAGATTCTGCAAGTGTATGAGTGTGAGTGTGTGTGTGTGTGTAAAAAGGACACGAAGTCAGAAGCCCACCAGAGATTCTGCAAGATTGTGTGTGTGTTTGTTTAAAAAGGAAACCAAATCAGTAGGCTTCTAGAGATTTGCAAGGATGTGTGTGGTGTGAGTGTAAAGGACACAAAGTCAAAAGCTCTCAAGGGATTCTGCAAGTGTATGAGTGTGTGTCAAAAGGGCAGGAAGTATGAAGCCCTCCAGAGATTCTTCAAAGGTGTGAGTGTTTGTGTGTGTGTGTGTGTGTCAAAAAAGGACGTGAATTCAAAAGCCTTCCAGAGATTCTCCAAGTGTATGAGTGTGATTGTGTGTGTGTGTGTGTGTGAAAAAGGACAGGAAGTAAAAAATAAATAAATAAAAAAGGACACGAAGTCAGAAGACCTGTAGATATTCTGCAAGTGTGTGTGTGTGCTTGTGTGTGTACAAAGGACATGAGGTCAGAAGCCCTCCACATATTCTCAAGAGTGTGCGTGTGTGTGTTTAAAAAGGACACGAAGTCAGAAGCCCTCCAGAGATTCTGCAAGTGTATGAGTGTGAGTGTGTTTATGTGTGTGTGTAAAAAGGACACGAAGTCAGAATCCCTCCAGATAATCTGCAAGGGTAGGTGCATGTGTGTGTGTAAAAAGACATGAAGTCACAAGCCTTCCAAATATCATGCAAGGGTGTGTGTCTGTGTGTGTGTGTGTGTGTGTAAATATGACACGACGTCCGAAGCCCTCCAGAGATTCTGCAAGAGTGTGAGTGTGTGTGTGTTTGTGTGCAAAAAGGACACGAATTCAGAAGCCCTCCAGAGTTCCGGCAAGTTTTGGGTGTGAGTGTGCTTATGAGTGTGTAAAAAGCACACTAATCAGAAGCCCTCTAGAGATTCTGAAATGGTTTGTGTGTGTGAGTGTGTAAAATGGACACAAAATCAGAACTCTCCAGGGTATATGGAAGGCTATGAGTGTGAATGTGTGTGTATGTGTGTGCTTGTAAGAAGGACACGAAGTCAAAAGCCCTCTAGAGTTTCTGCAGGGTTCTGAGTGTGTGTGTGTGTATGTGAGTGTGTAAAATGAACACGATAACAGAAGCTCTCCAGAGAATCTGGAAGGGTATGAGTGTGAATGTGTGTGTATGTGTTTGTGTGTGTAAGAAGGACACAAAGTCAAAAGCCCTCTAGAGTTTCTGCAGGGGTATGAGTGTGAGTGTGTGTGTGTGTGTGTGTGTGTGTGTGTAAAAAGGACACAAATTCAGAAGCCCTCCAGAGATTCTGCAAGATTGTGTGTGTGTGTGTGTGTAAAAAGGAAACCAAATCAGTAGCCTTCTAGAGATTTGAAAGGATGTGTGTGGGTGTGAGTGTAAAGGACACGAAGTCAGAAGCTCTCAAGGGATTCTGCAAGTATATGAGTGTGTGTCAAAAGGGCACGAAGTAAGACGCCCTCCAGAGATTCTTCAAAGGTATGAGTGTTTGTGTGTGTGTGTCAAAATAGGATATGAATTCAGGAGCCCTCCAGAGTTTCTGCAAGTGTATGAGTGTGAGTGTGTGTGTGTGTGTGTGTGTAAAAAGGAAACAAAATCAGAAGCCCTCTAGTGATTCTGTAAGGGTGTGTGTGTGAAAGTGTAAAAAGGACACAAAGTCAGAAGCCCTCTAGATATTATTCAACAGTGTGTGCGGGTGAGAGTGTTTAAAAAAGGACAAAGGTCGGAAGTCCTCCAGAGGTTCAGCCAGGGTATGTGTGTGTGTGTGTGTGTGTCTAAAAAGGACACGTAATCAAAAGCCCTCTAGACATTCTGCAAGGGTGTGTGCGTGTGTGTATGTGTGTGTATGAGTGTGTAAAAAGAACATGAAGTCTGAAGCACTCCAAATGTTCTGCAAGGGTGTGTGTGTGTGTAAAAGGACACGAAGTCAGAATCCCTCCAGATGTCCTGCAGTGGTGTGAATGTATGTGTATATGTAAAAAGACCTTGAAATCAGAAGCCCTGTAGAGATTCGGCAAGCTTGTGAGTGTGTGTGTGTGTGTTTGTCTAAAAAGGACATGAAATTAGAAGTCCTCCAGAGATTCTGCAAGGGTCCATGCCTGTGTGTATGTGTCTGTGTGAGTGTGTAAAAAGGACACGAAGTCAGAAGCCCTCCAGAGTTTCGGCAAGTGTTGAGTGTGTTTATGTGTGTGTGTAAAAAAGACACTAATCAGAAGCCCTCTAGAGATTCTGAAACGGGGTGTGTGTGTGTGTGTGAGTGTGTAAAATGTACATGAAATCAGAAGCTCTCCAGAGAATCTGGAAGGGTATGAGTGTGAATGTGTGTGTGTGTGTGTGTGTGTGTAAGAAGGACACGGATTCAAAAGCCCTCTAGAGTTTCTGCAGGGGTCTGAGTGTGTGTGTGTTTGTGTGTGTGTGTGTGTGTGTGTGTAAAATGGACACGAAGTCAGAAGCCCTCCAGAGATTCTGCAAAATTGTGTGTGTTTGTGTAAAAAGGAAACCAAATCAGTAGACTTCTAGAGATTTGCAAGGATGTGTGTGGGTGTGAGAGAGTGTAAAGGACACGAAGTCAGAAGCTCTCAAGGGATTCTGCAAGTGTATGAGTGTGTGTCAAAAGGGCACGAAGTAAGACGCCCTCCAGAGATTCTTCAAAGGTATGAGTGTTTGTGTGTGTGTGTCAAAATAGGATATGAATTCAGGAGCCCTCCAGAGTTTCTGCAAGTGGATGAGTGTGAGTGTGTGTGTGTGTAAAAAGGAAACAAAATCAGAAGCCCTCTAATGATTCTGTAAGGGTGTGTGTGTGAATGTGTAAAAAGGACACAAAGTCAGAAGCCCTCTAGATATTATTCAACAGTGTGTGCGGGTTAGAGTGTTTAAAAAAGGACAAAGGTCGGAAGTCCTCCAGAGGTTCAGCCAGGGTATGTGTGTGTGTGTGTGTGTGTGTGTGTAAAATGGACACGAAGTCAGAAGCCCTCCAGAGATTCTGCAAAATTGTGTGTGTTTGTGTAAAAAGGAAACCAAATCAGTAGACTTCTAGAGATTTGCAAGGATGTGTGTGTGTGTGTGAGAGTGTAAAGGACACGAAGTCAGAAACTCTCAAGGGATTCTGCAAGTGTATGAGTGTGTGTCAAAAGGGCACGAAGTAAGACGCCCTCCAGAGATTCTTCAAAGGTATGAGTGTTTGTGTGTGTGTGTCAAAATAGGACATGAATTCAGGAGCCCTCAAGAGATTCAGCAAGGGTGCGTGATAGTGTGTGTGTGTGTGTGTGTGTAAAAAGGATAGTAAATCAGAAGCCTTCTAGAGATTCTGCAATGGTGTGTATGTGTATGTGTAAAAAGGAGAAGTCAGAAGACCTGCAGATATTCTGCAAGGGTGTGTGTGCGTTTGTGTGTACAAAGGACACGAGGTCAGAAGCCCTCCAGATATTCTGCAACGGTGTGTGTGTGTGTGTGTGTGTGTGTGTGTGTATGTGTGTAAAGGACAGGAATTCAGAAGCCCTCCAGAGATTCTGAAAGTGTATGAGTGTGAGTGTGTGTGTGTAAAAAGGACACGAAGTCAGAAGCCCACCAGAGATTCTGCAAGATTGTGTGTGTGTTTGTTTAAAAAGGAAACCAAATCAGTAGGCTTCTAGAGATTTGCAAGGATGTGTGTGGTGTGAGTGTAAAGGACACAAAGTCAAAAGCTCTCAAGGGATTCTGCAAGTGTATGAGTGTGTGTCAAAAGGGCAGGAAGTATGAAGCCCTCCAGAGATTCTTCAAAGGTGTGAGTGTTTGTGTGTGTGTGTGTGTCAAAAAGGACGTGAATTCAAAAGCCTTCCAGAGATTCTCCAAGTGTATGAGTGTGATTGTGTGTGTGTGTGTGTGAAAAAGGAGAGGAAGTAAAAAATAAATAAATAAAAAAGGACACGAAGTCAGAAGACCTGCAGATATTCTGCAAGTGTGTGTGTGTGCTTGTGTGTGTACAAAGGACATGAGGTCAGAAGCCCTCCACATATTCTCAAGAGTGTGCGTGTGTGTGTGTGTGTGTCTAAAAAGGACACGAAGTCAGAAGCCCTCCAGAGATTCTGCAAGTGTATGAGTTTGAGTGTGTTTATGTGTGTGTGTAAAAAGGACACGAAGTCAGAATCCCTCCAGATAATCTGCAAGGGTAGGTGCATGTGTGTGTGTAAAAAGACACGAAGTCAAAAGCCTTCCAAATATCATGCAAGGGTGTGTGTGTGTGTGTGTGTGTGTGTGTGTAAATATGACACGACGTCCGAAGCCCTCCAGAGATTCTGCAAGACTGTGAGTGTGTGTGTGTGTTTGTGTGCAAAAAGGACACGAATTCAGAAGCCCCCCAGAGTTCTGGCAAGTTTTGGGTGTGAGTGTGCTTATGAGTGTGTAAAAAGCACACTAATCAGAAGCCCTCTAGAGATTCTGAAATGGTTTGTGTGTGTGAGTGTGTTATATGGACATAAAATCAGAACTCTCCAGGGTATATGGAAGGCTATGAGTGTGAATGTGTGTGTATGTGTGTGTTTGTAAGAAGGAAACGATGTCAAAAGCCCTCTAGAGTTTCTGCAGGGGTCTGAGTGTGTGTGTGTGTATGAGAGTGTGTAAAATGAACACGATAACAGAAGCTCTCCAGAGAATCTGGAAGGGTATGAGTGTGAATGTGTGTTTATGTGTTTGTGTGTGTAAGAAGGACACGGAGTCAAAAGCCCTCTAGAGTTTCTGCAGGGGTCTGAGTGTGAGTGTGTGTGTGTGTGTGTGTGTGTAAAAAGGACACAAATTCAGAAGCCCTCCAGAGATTCTGCAAGATTGTGTGTGTGTGTGTGTGTGTGTGTAAAAAGGAAACCAAATCAGTAGCCTTCTAGAGATTTGAAAGAATGTGTGTGGGTGTGAGTGTAAAGGACACGAAGTCAGAAGCTCTCAAGGGATTCTGCAAGTGTATGAGTGTGTGTCAAAAGGGCATGAAGTAAGACGCCCTCCAGAGATTCTTCAAAGGTATGAGTGTTTGTGTGTGTGTGCAAAATAGGACATGAATTCAGGAGCCCTCAAGAGATTCAGCAAGGGTTCGTGATAGTGTGTGTGTGTGTGTGTGTGTGTGTAAAAAGGATAGTAAATCAGAAGCCTTCTAGAGATTCTGCAATGGTGTGTATGTGTATGTGTAAGAAGGAGAAGTCAGAAGACCTGCAGATATTCTGCAAGGGTGTGTGTGCATGTGTGTGTACAAAGGACACGAGGTCAGAAGCCCTCCAGATATTCTGCAACGGTGTTTGTGTGTGTGTTTGTGTGTGTGTGTGTGTGTGTGTGTAAAAAGGACAGGAATTCAGAAGCCCTCCAGAGATTCTGAAAGTGTATGAGTGTGAGTGTGTGTGTGTAAAAAGGACACGAAGTCAGAAGCCCACCAGAGATTCTGCAAGATTGTGTGTGTGTTTGTTTAAAAAGGAAACCAAATCAGTAGGCTTCTAGAGATTTGCAAGGATGTGTGTGGTGTGAGTGTAAAGGACACAAAGTCAAAAGCTCTCAAGGGAGTCTGCAAGTGTCTGAGTGTGTGTCAAAAGGGCAGGAAGTATGAAGCCCTCCAGAGATTCTTCAAAGGTGTGAGTGTTTGTGTGTGTGTGTGTGTCAAAAAAGGACGTGAATTCAAAAGCCTTCCAGAGATTCTCCAAGTGTATGAATGTGATTGTGTGTGTGTGTGTGTGTGTGAAAAAGGACAGGAAGTAAAAAATAAATAAATAAAAAAGGACACGAAGTCAGAAGACCTGCAGATATTCTGCAAGTGTGTGTGTGTGCTTGTGTGTGTACAAAGGACATGAGGTCAGAAGCCCTCCACATATTCTCAAGAGTGTGCGTGTGTGTGTGTGTGTGTGTGTGTTTAAAAAGGACACGAAGTCAGAAGCCCTCCAGAGATTCTGCAAGTGTATGAGTGTGAGTGTGTTTATGTGTGTGTGTAAAAAGGACACGAAGTCAGAATCCCTCCAGATAATCTGCAAGGGTAGGTGCATTTGTGTGTGTAAAAAGACACGAAGTCACAAGCCTTCCAAATATCATGCAAGGGTGTGTGTCTGTGTGTGTGTGTGTGTGTAAATATGACACGACGTCCGAAGCCCTCCAGAGATTCTGCAAGAGTGTGAGTGTGTGTGTGTTTGTGTGCAAAAAGGACACGAATTCAGAAGCCCTCCAGAGTTCCGGCAAGTTTTGGGTGTGAGTGTGCTTATGAGTGTGTAAAAAGCACACTAATCAGAAGCCCTCTAGAGATTCTGAAATGGTTTGTGTGTGTGAGTGTGTAAAATGGACACAAAATCAGAACTCTCCAGGGTATATGGAAGGCTATGAGTGTGAATGTGTGTGTATGTGTGTGCTTGTAAGAAGGACACGAAGTCAAAAGCAGTCTAGAGTTTCTGCAGGGGTCTGAGTGTGTGTGTGTGTGTGTATGTGAGTGTGTAAAATGAACACGATAACAGAAGCTCTCCAGAGAATCTGGAAGGGTATGAGTGTGAATGTGTGTGTATGTGTTTGTGTGTGTAAGAAGGACACAAAGTCAAAAGCCCTCTAGAGTCTCTGCAGGGGTATGAGTGTGAGTGTGTGTGTGTGTGTGTAAAAAGGACACAAATTCAGAAGCCCTCCAGAGATTCTGCAAGATTGTGTGTGTGTGTGTGTGTGTGTAAAAAGGAAACCAAATCAGTAGCCTTCTAGAGATTTGAAAGGATGTGTGTGGGTGTGAGTGTAAAGGACACGAAGTCAGAAGCTCTCAAGGGATTCTGCAAGTGTATGAGTGTGTGTCAAAAGGGCACGAAGTAAGACGCCCTCCAGAGAATCTTCAAAGGTATGAGTGTTTGTGTGTGTGTGTCAAAATAGGATATGAATTCAGGAGCCCTCCAGAGTTTCTGCAAGTGTATGAGTGTGAGTGTGTGTGTGTGTGTGTGTGTGTAAAAAGGAAACAAAATCAGAAGCCCTCTAGTGATTCTGTAAGGGTGTGTGTGTGAATGTGTAAAAAGGACACAAAGTCAGAAGCCCTCTAGATATTATTCAACAGTGTGTGCGGGTGAGAGTGTTTAAAAAAGGACAAAGGTCGGAAGTCCTCCAGAGGTTCAGCCAGGGTATGTGTGTGTGTGTGTCTAAAAAGGACACGTAATCAAAAGCCCTCTAGACATTCTGCAAGGGTGTGTGCGTGTGTGTATGTGTGTGTATGAGTGTGTAAAAAGAACATGAAGTCTGAAGCACTCCAAATGTTCTGCAAGGGTGTGTGTGTGTGTAAAAGGACACGAAGTCAGAATCCCTCCAGATGTTCTGCAGTGGTGTGAATGTATGTGTATATGTAAAAAGACCTTGAAATCAGAAGCACTGTTCAGATTCGGCAAGGTTGTGAGTGTGTGTGTGTGTGTGTTTGTCTAAAAAGGACATGAAATTAGAAGTCCTCCAGAGATTCTGCAAGGGTCCATGCCTGTGTGTATGTGTCTGTGTGAGTGGGTAAAAAGGACACGAAGTCAGAAGCCCTCCAGAGTTTCGGCAAGTGTTGAGTGTGTTTATGTGTGTGTGTAAAAAAGACACTAATCAGAAGCCCTCTAGAGATTCTGAAACGGGGTGTGTGTGTGTGTGTGTGTGAGTGTGTAAAATGTACATGAAATCAGAAGCTCTCCAGAGAATCTGGAAGGGTATGAGTGTGAGTGTGTGTGTATGTGTGTGTGTGTGTGTAAGAAGGACACGGAGTCAAAAGCCCTCTAGAGTTTCTGCAGGGGTCTGAGTGTGTGTGTGTTTGTGTGTGTGTGTGTGTGTGTGTAAAATGGACACGAAGTCAGAAGCCCTCCAGAGATTCTGCAAAATTGTGTGTGTTTGTGTAAAAAGGAAACCAAATCAGTAGACTTCTAGAGATTTGCAAGGATGTGTGTGTGTGTGTGTGTGAGAGTGTAAAGGACACGAAGTCAGAAGCTCTCAAGGGATTCTGCAAGTGTATGAGTGTGTGTCAAAAGGGCACGAAGTAGACGCCCTCCAGAGATTCTTCAAAGGTATGAGTGTTTGTGTGTGTGTGTCACAATAGGACATGAATTCAGGAGCCCTCAAGAGATTCAGCAAGGGTGCGTGATAGTGTGTGTGTGTGTGTGTGTGTAAAAAGGATAGTAAATCAGAAGCCTTCTAGAGATTCTGCAATGGTGTGTATGTGTATGTGTAAAAAGGAGAAGTCAGAAGACCTGCAGATATTCTGCAAGGGTGTGTGTGCGTGTGTGTGTACAAAGGACACGAGGTCAGAAGCCCTCCAGATATTCTGCAACGGTGTTTGTGTGTGTGTTTGTGTGCAAAAAGGACACGAATTCAGAAGCCCTCCAGAGTTCCGGCAACTTTTGGGTGTGAGTGTGCTTATGAGTGTGTAAAAAGCACACTAATCAGAAGCCCTCTAGAGATTCTGAAATGGTTTGTGTGTGTTAGTGTGTAAAATGGACACAAAATCAGAACTCTCCAGGGTATATGGAAGGATATGAGTGTGAACATGTGTGTATGTGTGTGCTTGTAAGAAGGACACGAAGTCAAAAGCCCTCTAGAGTTTCTGCAGGGGTCTGAGTGTGTGTGTGTGTGTATGAGAATGTGTAAAATGAACACGATAACAGAAGCTCTCCAGAGAATCTGGAAGGGTATGAGTGTGAATGTGTGTTTATGTGTTTGTGTGTGTAAGAAGGACACAAAGTCAAAAGCCCTCTAGAGTTTCTGCAGGGGTCTGAGTGTGAGTGTGTGTGTGTGTGTGTGTGTGTAAAAAGGACACAAATTCAGAAGCCCTCCAGAGATTCTGCAAGATTGTGTGTGTGTGTGTGTGTGTGTAAAAAGGAAACCAAATCAGTAGCCTTCTAGAGATTTGAAAGGATGTGTGTGGGTGTGAGTGTAAAGGACACGAAGTCAGAAGCTCTCAAGGGATTCTGCAAGTGTATGAGTGTGTGTCAAAAGGGCACGAAGTAAGACGCCCTCCAGAGATTCTTCAAAGGTATGAGTGTTTGTGTGTGTGTGTCAAAATAGGACATGAATTCAGGAGCCCTCAAGAGATTCAGCAAGGGTGCGTGATAGTGTGTGTGTGTAAAAAGGATAGTAAATCAGAAGCCTTCTAGAGATTCTGCAATGGTGTGTATGTGTATGTGTAAAAAGGAGAAGTCAGAAGACCTGCAGATATTCTGCAAGGGTGTGTGTGCGTGTGTGTGTACAAAGGACACGAGGTCAGAAGCCCTCCAGATATTCTGCAACGGTGTTTGTGTGTGTGTTTGTGTGTGTGTGTGTGTGTGTGTAAAAAGGACAGGAATTCAGAAGCCCTCCAGAGATTCTGAAAGTGTATGAGTGTGAGTGTGTGTGTGTAAAAAGGACACGAAGTCAGAAGCCCACCAGAGATTCTGCAAGATTGTGTGTGTGTTTGTTTAAAAAGGAAACCAAATCAGTAGGCTTCTAGAGATTTGCAAGGATGTGTGTGGTGTGAGTGTAAAGGACACAAAGTCAAAAGCTCTCAAGGGATTCTGCAAGTGTATGAGTGTGTGTCAAAAGGGCAGGAAGTATGAAGCCCTCCAGAGATTCTTCAAAGGTGTGAGTGTTTGTGTGTGTGTGTGTGTCAAAAAAGGACGTGAATTCAAAAGCCTTCCAGAGATTCTCCAAGTGTATGAGTGTGATTGTGTGTGTGTGTGTGTGTGAAAAAGGACAGGAAGTAAAAAATAAATAAATAAAAAAGGACACGAAGTCAGAAGACCTGCAGATATTCTGCAAGTGTGTGTGTGTGCTTGTGTGTGTACAAAGGACATGAGGTCAGAAGCCCTCCACATATTCTCAAGAGTGTGCGTGTGTGTGTTTAAAAAGGACACGAAGTCAGAAGCCCTCCAGAGATTCTGCAAGTGTATGAGTGTGAGTGTATTTATGTGTGTGTGTAAAAAGGACACGAAGTCAGAATCCCTCCAGATAATCTGCAAGGGTAGGTGCATGTGTGTGTGTAAAAAGACATGAAGTCACAAGCCTTCCAGATATCATGCAAGGGTGTGTGTCTGTGTGTGTGTGTGTGTGTAAATATGACACGACGTCCGAAGCCCTCCAGAGATTCTGCAAGACTGTGAGTGTGTGTGTGTGTTTGTGTGCAAAAAGGACACGAATTCAGAAGCCCCCCAGAGTTCTGGCAAGTTTTGGGTGTGAGTGTGCTTATGAGTGTGTAAAAAGCACACTAATCAGAAGCCCTCTAGAGATTCTGAAATGGTTTGTGTGTGTGAGTGTGTTATATGGACACAAAATCAGAACTCTCCAGGGTATATGGAAGGCTATGAGTGTGAATGTGTGTGTATGTGTGTGTTTGTAAGAAGGAAACGATGTCAAAAGCCCTCTAGAGTTTCTGCAGGGGTCTGAGTGTGTGTGTGTGTATGAGAGTGTGTAAAATGAACACGATAACAGAAGCTCTCCAGAGAATCTGGAAGGGTATGAGTGTGAATGTGTGTTTATGTGTTTGTGTGTGTAAGAAGGACACGGAGTCAAAAGCCCTCTAGAGTTTCAGCAGGGGTCTGAGTGTGAGTGTGTGTGTGTGTGTGTGTGTGTAAAAAGGACACAAATTCAGAAGCCCTCCAGAGATTCTGCAAGATTGTGTGTGTGTGTGTGTGTGTGTGTGTGTGTAAAAAGGAAACCAAATCAGTAGCCTTCTAGAGATTTGAAAGGATGTGTGTGGGTGTGAGTGTAAAGGACACGAAGTCAGAAGCTCTCAAGGGATTCTGCAAGTGTATGAGTGTGTGTCAAAAGGGCATGAAGTAAGACGCCCTCCAGAGATTCTTCAAAGGTATGAGTGTTTGTGTGTGTGTGCAAAATAGGACATGAATTCAGGAGCCCTCAAGAGATTCAGCAAGGGTTCCTGATAGTGTGTGTGTGTGTGTGTGTAAAAAGGATAGTAAATCAGAAGCCTTCTAGAGATTCTGCAATGGTGTGTATGTGTATGTGTAAGAAGGAGAAGTCAGAAGACCTGCAGATATTCTGCAAGGGTGTGTGTGCATGTGTGTGTACAAAGGACACGAGGTCAGAAGCCCTCCAGATATTCTGCAACGGTGTTTGTGTGTGTGTTTGTGTGTGTATGTGTGTGTAAAAAGGACAGGAATTCAGAAGCCCTCCAGAGATTCTGAAAGTGTATGTATGAGTGTGAGTGTGTGTGTGTAAAAAGGACACGAAGTCAGAAGCCCACCAGAGATTCTGCAAGATTGTGTGTGTGTGTGTGTAAAAAGGAAACCAAATCAGTAGCCTTCTAGAGATTTGAAAGGATGTTTGTGGGTGTGAGTGTAAAGGACACGAAGTCAGAAGCTCTCAAGGGATTCTGCAAGTGTATGAGTGTGTGTCAAAAGGGCACGAAGTAAGACGCCCTCCAGAGATTCTTCAAAGGTATGAGTGTTTGTGTGTGTGTGTCAAAATAGGATATGAATTCAGGAGCCCTCCAGAGTTTCTGCAAGTGTATGAGTGTGAGTGTGTGTGTAAAAAGGAAACAAAATCAGAAACCCTCTAGTGATTCTGTAAGGGTGTGTGTGTGAATGTGTAAAAAGGACACAAAGTCAGAAGCCCTCTAGATATTATTCAACAGTGTGTGCGGGTGAGAGTGTTTAAAAAAGGACAAAGGTCGGAAGTCCTCCAGAGGTTCAGCCAGGGTATGTGTGTGTGTGTGTGTGTGTCTAAAAAGGACACGTAATCAAAAGCCCTCTAGACATTCTGCAAGGGTGTGTGCGTGTGTGTATGTGTGTGTATGAGTGTGTAAAAAGAACATGAAGTCTGAAGCACTCCAAATGTTCTGCAAGGGTGTGTGTGTGTGTAAAAGGACACGAAGTCAGAATCCCTCCAGATGTTCTGCAGTGGTGTGAATGTATGTGTATATGTAAAAAGACCTTGAAATCAGAAGCACTGTTCAGATTCGGCAAGGTTGTGAGTGTGTGTGTGTGTGTGTTTGTCTAAAAAGGACATGAAATTAGAAGTCCTCCAGAGATTCTGCAAGGGTCCATGCCTGTGTGTATGTGTCTGTGTGAGTGTGTAAAAAGGACACGAAGTCAGAAGCCCTCCAGAGTTTCGGCAAGTGTTGAGTGTGTTTATGTGTGTGTGTAAAAAAGACACTAATCAGAAGCCCTCTAGAGATTCTGAAACGGGGTGTGTGTGTGTGTGTGTGTGTGAGTGTGTAAAATGTACATGAAATCAGAAGCTCTCCAGAGAATCTGGAAGGGTATGAGTGTGAGTGTGTGTGTATGTGTGTGTGTGTGTGTAAGAAGGACACGGAGTCAAAAGCCCTCTAGAGTTTCTGCAGGGGTCTGAGTGTGTGTGTGTTTGTGTGTGTGTGTGTGTGTGTGTAAAATGGACACGAAGTCAGAAGCCCTCCAGAGATTCTGCAAAATTGTGTGTGTTTGTGTAAAAAGGAAACCAAATCAGTAGACTTCTAGAGATTTGCAAGGATGTGTGTGTGTGTGTGTGAGAGTGTAAAGGACACGAAGTCAGAAGCTCTCAAGGGATTCTGCAAGTGTATGAGTGTGTGTCAAAAGGGCACGAAGTAGACGCCCTCCAGAGATTCTTCAAAGGTATGAGTGTTTGTGTGTGTGTGTCACAATAGGACATGAATTCAGGAGCCCTCAAGAGATTCAGCAAGGGTGCGTGATAGTGTGTGTGTGTGTGTGTGTGTGTGTAAAAAGGATAGTAAATCAGAAGCCTTCTAGAGATTCTGCAATGGTGTGTATGTGTATGTGTAAAAAGGAGAAGTCAGAAGACCTGCAGCTATTCTGCAAGGGTGTGTGTGCGTGTGTGTGTACAAAGGACACGAGGTCAGAAGCCCTCCAGATATTCGGCAACGGTGTTTGTGTGTGTGTTTGTGTGTGTGTGTGTGTGTGTGTGTGTGTAAAAAGGACAGGAATTCAGAAGCCCTCCAGAGATTCTGAAAGTGTATGAGTGTGAGTGTGTGTGTGTAAAAAGGACACGAAGTCAGAAGCCCACCAGAGATTCTGCAAGATTGTGTGTGTGTTTGTTTAAAAAGGAAACCAAATCAGTAGGCTTCTAGAGATTTGCAAGGATGTGTGTGGTGTGAGTGTAAAGGACACAAAGTCAAAAGCTCTCAAGGGATTCTGCAAGTGTATGAGTGTGTGTCAAAAGGGCACGAAGTAGACGCCCTCCAGAGATTCTTCAAAGGTATGAGTGTTTGTGTGTGTGTGTCACAATAGGACATGAATTCAGGAGCCCTCAAGAGATTCAGCAAGGGTGCGTGATAGTGTGTGTGTGTGTGTGTGTGTGTGTAAAAAGGATAGTAAATCAGAAGCCTTCTAGAGATTCTGCAATGGTGTGTATGTGTATGTGTAAAAAGGAGAAGTCAGAAGACCTGCAGATATTCTGCAAGGGTGTGTGTGCGTGTGTGTGTACAAAGGACACGAGGTCAGAAGCCCTCCAGATATTCTGCAACGGTGTTTGTGTGTGTGTTTGTGTGTGTGTGTGTGTGTGTGTAAAAAGGACAGGAATTCAGAAGCCCTCCAGAGATTCTGAAAGTGTATGAGTGTGAGTGTGTGTGTGTAAAAAGGACACGAAGTCAGAAGCCCACCAGAGATTCTGCAAGATTGTGTGTGTGTTTGTTTAAAAAGGAAACCAAATCAGTAGGCTTCTAGAGATTTGCAAGGATGTGTGTGGTGTGAGTGTAAAGGACACAAAGTCAAAAGCTCTCAAGGGATTCTGCAAGTGTATGAGTGTGTGTCAAAAGGGCAGGAAGTATGAAGCCCTCCAGAGATTCTTCAAAGGTGTGAGTGTTTGTGTGTGTGTGTGTGTCAAAAAAGGACGTGAATTCAAAAGCCTTCCAGAGATTCTCCAAGTGTATGAGTGTGATTGTGTGTGTGTGTGTGTGAAAAAGGACAGGAAGTAAAAAATAAATAAATAAAAAAGGACACGAAGTCAGAAGACCTGCAGATATTCTGCAAGTGTGTGTGTGTGCTTGTGTGTGTACAAAGGACATGAGGTCAGAAGCCCTCCACATATTCTCAAGAGTGTGCGTGTGTGTGTGTGTGTGTGTTTAAAAAGGACACGAAGTCAGAAGCCCTCCAGAGATTCTGCAAGTGTATGAGTGTGAGTGTATTTATGTGTGTGTGTAAAAAGGACACGAAGTCAGAATCCCTCCAGATAATCTGCAAGGGTAGGTGCATGTGTGTGTGTAAAAAGACATGAAGTCACAAGCCTTCCAGATATCATGCAAGGGTGTGTGTCTGTGTGTGTGTGTGTGTGTGTAAATATGACACGACGTCCGAAGCCCTCCAGAGATTCTGCAAGACTGTGAGTGTGTGTGTGTGTTTGTGTGCAAAAAGGACACGAATTCAGAAGCCCCCCAGAGTTCTGGCAAGTTTTGGGTGTGAGTGTGCTTATGAGTGTGTAAAAAGCACACTAATCAGAAGCCCTCTAGAGATTCTGAAATGGTTTGTGTGTGTGAGTGTGTTATATGGACACAAAATCAGAACTCTCCAGGGTATATGGAAGGCTATGAGTGTGAATGTGTGTGTATGTGTGTGTTTGTAAGAAGGAAACGATGTCAAAAGCCCTCTAGAGTTTCTGCAGGGGTCTGAGTGTGTGTGTGTGTATGAGAGTGTGTAAAATGAACACGATAACAGAAGCTCTCCAGAGAATCTGGAAGGGTATGAGTGTGAATGTGTGTTTATGTGTTTGTGTGTGTAAGAAGGACACAAAGTCAAAAGCCCTCTAGAGTTTCTGCAGGGGTCTGAGTGTGAGTGTGTGTGTGTGTGTGTGTGTGTAAAAAGGACACAAATTCAGAAGCCCTCCAGAGATTCTGCAAGATTGTGTGTGTGTGTGTGTGTGTGTGTGTAAAAAGGAAACCAAATCAGTAGCCTTCTAGAGATTTGAAAGGATGTGTGTGGGTGTGAGTGTAAAGGACACGAAGTCAGAAGCTCTCAAGGGATTCTGCAAGTGTATGAGTGTGTGTCAAAAGGGCATGAAGTAAGACGCCCTCCAGAGATTCTTCAAAGGTATGAGTGTTTGTGTGTGTGTGCAAAATAGGACATGAATTCAGGAGCCCTCAAGAGATTCAGCAAGGGTTCGTGATAGTGTGTGTGTGTGTGTGTGTGTAAAAAGGATAGTAAATCAGAAGCCTTCTAGAGATTCTGCAATGGTGTGTATGTGTATGTGTAAGAAGGAGAAGTCAGAAGACCTGCAGATATTCTGCAAGGGTGTGTGTGCATGTGTGTGTACAAAGGACACGAGGTCAGAAGCCCTCCAGATATTCTGCAACGGTGTTTGTGTGTGTGTTTGTGTGTGTGTGTGTGTGTGTGTGTAAAAAGGACAGGAATTCAGAAGCCCTCCAGAGATTCTGAAAGTGTATGAGTGTGAGTGTGTGTGTGTAAAAAGGACACGAAGTCAGAAGCCCACCAGAGATTCTGCAAGATTGTGTGTGTGTGTGTGTGTAAAAAGGAAACCAAATCAGTAGCCTTCTAGAGATTTGAAAGGATGTGTGTGGGTGTGAGTGTAAAGGACACGAAGTCAGAAGCTCTCAAGGGATTCTGCAAGTGTATGAGTGTGTGTCAAAAGGGCACGAAGTAAGACGCCCTCCAGAGAATCTTCAAAGGTATGAGTGTTTGTGTGTGTGTGTCAAAATAGGATATGAATTCAGGAGCCCTCCAGAGTTTCTGCAAGTGTATGAGTGTGTGTGTGTGTGTGTGTGTAAAAAGGAAACAAAATCAGAAGCCCTCTAGTGATTCTGTAAGGGTGTGTGTGTGAATGTGTAAAAAGGACACAAAGTCAGAAGCCCTCTAGATATTATTCAACAGTGTGTGCGGGTGAGAGTGTTTAAAAAAGGACAAAGGTCGGAAGTCCTCCAGAGGTTCAGCCAGGGTATGTGTGTGTGTGTGTGTGTGTGTGTGTGTCTAAAAAGGACACGTAATCAAAAGCCCTCTAGACATTCTGCAAGGGTGTGTGCGTGTGTGTATGTGTGTGTATGAGTGTGTAAAAAGAACATGAAGTCTGAAGCACTCCAAATGTTCTGCAAGGGTGTGTGTGTGTGTAAAAGGACACGAAGTCAGAATCCCTCCAGATGTTCTGCAGTGGTGTGAATGTATGTGTATATGTAAAAAGACCTTGAAATCAGAAGCACTGTTCAGATTCGGCAAGGTTGTGAGTGTGTGTGTGTGTGTGTTTGTCTAAAAAGGACATGAAATTAGAAGTCCTCCAGAGATTCTGCAAGGGTCCATGCCTGTGTGTATGTGTCTGTGTGAGTGTGTAAAAAGGACACGAAGTCAGAAGCCCTCCAGAGTTTCGGCAAGTGTTGAGTGTGTTTATGTGTGTGTGTAAAAAAGACACTAATCAGAAGCCCTCTAGAGATTCTGAAACGGGGTGTGTGTGTGTGTGTGTGAGTGTGTAAAATGTACATGAAATCAGAAGCTCTCCAGAGAATCTGGAAGGGTATGAGTGTGAGTGTGTGTGTATGTGTGTGTGTGTGTAAGAAGGACACGGAGTCAAAAGCCCTCTAGAGTTTCTGCAGGGGTCTGAGTGTGTGTGTGTTTGTGTGTGTGTGTGTGTGTGTGTAAAATGGACACGAAGTCAGAAGCCCTCCAGAGATTCTGCAAAATTGTGTGTGTTTGTGTAAAAAGGAAACCAAATCAGTAGACTTCTAGAGATTTGCAAGGATGTGTGTGTGTGTGTGTGTGTGAGAGTGTAAAGGACACGAAGTCAGAAGCTCTCAAGGGATTCTGCAAGTGTATGAGTGTGTGTCAAAAGGGCACGAAGTAGACGCCCTCCAGAGATTCTTCAAAGGTATGAGTGTTTGTGTGTGTGTGTCACAATAGGACATGAATTCAGGAGCCCTCAAGAGATTCAGCAAGGGTGCGTGATAGTGTGTGTGTGTGTGTGTGTAAAAAGGATAGTAAATCAGAAGCCTTCTAGAGAATCTGCAATGGTGTGTATGTGTATGTGTAAAAAGGAGAAGTCAGAAGACCTGCAGATATTCTGCAAGGGTGTGTGTGCGTGTGTGTGTACAAAGGACACGAGGTCAGAAGCCCTCCAGATATTCTGCAACGGTGTTTGTGTGTGTGTTTGTGTGCAAAAAGGACACGAATTCAGAAGCCCTCTAGAGTTCCGGCAACTTTTGGGTGTGAGTGTGCTTATGAGTGTGTAAAAAGCACACTAATCAGAAGCCCTCTAGAGATTCTGAAATGGTTTGTGTGTGTTAGTGTGTAAAATGGACACAAAATCAGAACTCTCCAGGGTATATGGAAGGATATGAGTGTGAACATGTGTGTATGTGTGTGCTTGTAAGAAGGACACGAAGTCAAAAGCCCTCTAGAGTTTCTGCAGGGGTCTGAGTGTGTGTGTGTGTGTATGTGAGTGTGTAAAATGAACACGATAACAGAAGCTCTCCAGAGAATCTGGAAGGGTATGAGTGTGAATGTGTGTGTATGTGTTTGTGTGTGTAAGAAGGACACAAAGTCAAAAGCCCTCTAGAGTTTCTGCAGGGGTATGAGTGTGAGTGTGTGTGTGTGTGTGTGTGTGTAAAAAGGACACAAATTCAGAAGCCCTCCAGAGATTCTGCAAGATTGTGTGTGTGTGTGTGTAAAAAGGAAACCAAATCAGTAGCCTTCTAGAGATTTGAAAGGATGTGTGTGGGTGTGAGTGTAAAGGACACGAAGTCAGAAGCTCTCAAGGGATTCTGCAAGTGTATGAGTGTGTGTCAAAAGGGCACGAAGTAAGACGCCCTCCAGAGATTCTTCAAAGGTATGAGTGTTTGTGTGTGTGTGTCAAAATAGGACATGAATTCAGGAGCCCTCAAGAGTTTCTGCAAGTGTATGAGTGTGAGTGTGTGTGTGTGTGTGTGTGTGTGTAAAAAGGAAACAAAATCAGAAGCCCTCTAGTGATTCTGTAAGGGTGTGTGTGTGAATGTGTAAAAAGGACACAAAGTCAGAAGCCCTTTAGATATTATTCAACAGTGTGTGCGGGTGAGAGTGTTTAAAAAAGGACAAAGGTCGGAAGTCCTCCAGAGGTTCAGCCAGGGTATGTGTGTGTGTGTGTGTGTGTGTCTAAAAAGGACACGTAATCAAAAGCCCTCTAGACATTCTGCAAGGGTGTGTGCGTGTGTGTATGTGTGTGTATGAGTGTGTAAAAAGAACATGAAGTCTGAAGCACTCCAAATGTTCTGCAAGGGTGTGTGTGTGTAAAAGGACACGAAGTCAGAATCCCTCCAGATGTTCTGCAGTGGTGTGAATGTATGTGTATATGTAAAAAGACCTTGAAATCAGAAGCCCTGTAGAGATTCGGCAAGGTTGTGAGTGTGTGTGTGTTTGTCTAAAAAGGACATGAAATTAGAAGTCCTCCAGAGATTCTGCAAGGGTCCATGCCTGTGTGTATGTGTCTGTGTGAGTGTGTAAAAAGGACACGAAGTCAGAAGCCCTCCAGAGTTTCGGCAAGTGTTGAGTGGGTTTATGTGTGTGTAAAAAAGACACTAATCAGAAGCCCTCTAGAGATTCTGAAACGGGGTGTGTGTGGGTGTGAGTGTGTGTGTGTGTGTGTGTGTGTAAGAAGGACACGGAGTCAAAAGCCCTCTAGAGTTTCTGCAGGGGTCTGAGTGTGTGTGTGTTTGTGTGTGTGTGTGTGTGTGTGTGTAAAATGGACACGAAGTCAGAAGCCCTCCAGAGATTCTGCAAAATTGTGTGTGTTTGTGTAAAAAGGAAACCAAATCAGTAGACTTCTAGAGATTTGCAAGGATGTGTGTGTGTGTGTGTGTGTGAGAGTGTAAAGGACACGAAGTCAGAAGCTCTCAAGGGATTCTGCAAGTGTATGAGTGTGTGTCAAAAGGGCACGAAGTAAGACGCCCTCCAGAGATTCTTCAAAGGTATGAGTGTTTGTGTGTGTGTGTCAAAATAGGACATGAATTCAGGAGCCCTCAAGAGATTCAGCAAGGGTGCGTGATAGTGTGTGTGTGTGTGTGTGTGTGTGTGTAAAAAGGATAGTAAATCAGAAGCCTTCTAGAGATTCTGCAATGGTGTGTATGTGTATGTGTAAAAAGGAGAAGTCAGAAGACCTGCAGATATTCTGCAAGGGTGTGTGTGCGTGTGTGTGTACAAAGGACACGAGGTCAGAAGCCCTCCAGATATTCTGCAATGGTGTTTGTGTGTGTGTTTGTGTGCAAAAAGGACACGAATTCAGAAGCCCTCCAGAGTTCCGGCAAATTTTGGGTGTGAGTGTGCTTATGAGTGTGTAAAAAGCACACTAATCAGAAGCCCTCTAGAGATTCTGAAATGGTTTGTGTGTGTGAGTGTGTAAAATGGACACAAAATCAGAACTCTCCAGGGTATATGGAAGGATATGAGTGTGAATATGTGTGTATGTGTGTGCTTGTAAGAAGGACACGAAGTCAAAAGCCCTCTAGAGTTTCTGCAGGGGTCTGAGTGTGTGTGTGTGTGTATGTGAGTGTGTAAAATGAACACGATAACAGAAGCTCTCCAGAGAATCTGGAAGGGTATGAGTGTGAATGTGTGTGTATGTGTTTGTGTGTGTAAGAAGGACACAAAGTCAAAAGCCCTCTAGAGTTTCTGCAGGGGTATGAGTGTGAGTGTGTGTGTGTGTGTGTAAAAAGGACACAAATTCAGAAGCCCTCCAGAGATTCTGCAAGATTGTGTGTGTGTGTGTGTGTGTAAAAAGGAAACCAAATCAGTAGCCTTCTAGAGATTTGAAAGGATGTGTGTGGGTGTGAGTGTAAAGGACACGAAGTCAGAAGCTCTCAAGGGATTCTGCAAGTGTATGAGTGTGTGTCAAAAGGGCATGAAGTAAGACGCCCTCCAGAGATTCTTCAAAGGTATGAGTGTTTGTGTGTGTGTGTCAAAATAGGACATGAATTCAGGAGCCCTCAAGAGTTTCTGCAAGTGTATGAGTGTGAGTGTGTGTGTGTGTGTGTAAAAAGGAAACAAAATCAGAAGCCCTCTAGTGATTCTGTAAGGGTGTGTGTGTGAATGTGTAAAAAGGACACAAAGTCAGAAGCCCTCTAGATATTATTCAACAGTGTGTGCGGGTGAGAGTGTTTAAAAAAGGACAAAGGTCGGAAGTCCTCCAGAGGTTCAGCCAGGGTATGTGTGTGTGTGTGTGTGTGTGTCTAAAAAGGACACGTAATCAAAAGCCCTCTAGACATTCTGCAAGGGTGTGTGCGTGTGTGTATGTGTGTGTATGAGTGTGTAAAAAGAACATGAAGTCTGAAGCACTCCAAATGTTCTGCAAGGGTGTGTGTGTGTGTAAAAGGACACGAAGTCAGAATCCCTCCAGATGTTCTGCAGTGGTGTGAATGTATGTGTATATGTAAAAAGACCTTGAAATCAGAAGCACTGTTCAGATTCGGCAAGGTTGTGAGTGTGTGTGTGTGTGTGTTTGTCTAAAAAGGACATGAAATTAGAAGTCCTCCAGAGATTCTGCAAGGGTCCATGCCTGTGTGTATGTGTCTGTGTGAGTGTGTAAAAAGGACACGAAGTCAGAAGCCCTCCAGAGTTTCGGCAAGTGTTGAGTGTGTTTATGTGTGTGTGTAAAAAAGACACTAATCAGAAGCCCTCTAGAGATTCTGAAACGGGGTGTGTGTGTGTGTGTGTGAGTGTGTAAAATGTACATGAAATCAGAAGCTCTCCAGAGAATCTGGAAGGGTATGAGTGTGAGTGTGTGTGTATGTGTGTGTGTGTGTAAGAAGGACACGGAGTCAAAAGCCCTCTAGAGTTTCTGCAGGGGTCTGAGTGTGTGTGTGTTTGTGTGTGTGTGTGTGTGTGTAAAATGGACACGAAGTCAGAAGCCCTCCAGAGATTCTGCAAAATTGTGTGTGTTTGTGTAAAAAGGAAACCAAATCAGTAGACTTCTAGAGATTTGCAAGGATGTGTGTGTGTGTGTGTGAGAGAGTGTAAAGGACACGAAGTCAGAAGCTCTCAAGGGATTCTGCAAGTGTATGAGTGTGTGTCAAAAGGGCACGAAGTAGACGCCCTCCAGAGATTCTTCAAAGGTATGAGTGTTTGTGTGTGTGTGTCACAATAGGACATGAATTCAGGAGCCCTCAAGAGATTCAGCAAGGGTGCGTGATAGTGTGTGTGTGTGTGTGTGTGTAAAAAGGATAGTAAATCAGAAGCCTTCTAGAGAATCTGCAATGGTGTGTATGTGTATGTGTAAAAAGGAGAAGTCAGAAGACCTGCAGATATTCTGCAAGGGTGTGTGTGCCTGTGTGTGTACAAAGGACACGAGGTCAGAAGCCCTCCAGATATTCTGCAACGGTGTTTGTGTGTGTGTTTGTGTGCAAAAAGGACACGAATTCAGAAGCCCTCTAGAGTTCCGGCAACTTTTGGGTGTGAGTGTGCTTATGAGTGTGTAAAAAGCACACTAATCAGAAGCCCTCTAGAGATTCTGAAATGGTTTGTGTGTGTTAGTGTGTAAAATGGACACAAAATCAGAACTCTCCAGGGTATATGGAAGGATATGAGTGTGAACATGTGTGTATGTGTGTGCTTGTAAGAAGGACACGAAGTCAAAAGCCCTCTAGAGTTTCTGCAGGGGTCTGAGTGTGTGTGTGTGTGTATGTGAGTGTGTAAAATGAACACGATAACAGAAGCTCTCCAGAGAATCTGGAAGGGTATGAGTGTGAATGTGTGTGTATGTGTTTGTGTGTGTAAGAAGGACACAAAGTCAAAAGCCCTCTAGAGTTTCTGCAGGGGTATGAGTGTGAGTGTGTGTGTGTGTGTGTAAAAAGGACACAAATTCAGAAGCCCTCCAGAGATTCTGCAAGATTGTGTGTATGTGTGTGTGTGTAAAAAGGAAACCAAATCAGTAGCCTTCTAGAGATTTGAAAGGATGTGTGTGGGTGTGAGTGTAAAGGACACGAAGTCAGAAGCTCTCAAGGGATTCTGCAAGTGTATGAGTGTGTGTCAAAAGGGCACGAAGTAAGACGCCCTCCAGAGATTCTTCAAAGGTATGAGTGTTTGTGTGTGTGTGTCAAAATAGGACATGAATTCAGGAGCCCTCAAGAGTTTCTGCAAGTGTATGAGTGTGAGTGTGTGTGTGTGTGTGTGTGTGTGTAAAAAGGAAACAAAATCAGAAGCCCTCTAGTGATTCTGTAAGGGTGTGTGTGTGAATGTGTAAAAAGGACACAAAGTCAGAAGCCCTTTAGATATTATTCAACAGTGTGTGCGGGTGAGAGTGTTTAAAAAAGGACAAAGGTCGGAAGTCCTCCAGAGGTTCAGCCAGGGTATGTGTGTGTGTGTGTGTGTGTGTGTCTAAAAAGGACACGTAATCAAAAGCCCTCTAGACATTCTGCAAGGGTGTGTGCGTGTGTGTATGTGTGTGTATGAGTGTGTAAAAAGAACATGAAGTCTGAAGCACTCCAAATGTTCTGCAAGGGTGTGTGTGTGTGTAAAAGGACACGAAGTCAGAATCCCTCCAGATGTTCTGCAGTGGTGTGAATGTATGTGTATATGTAAAAAGACCTTGAAATAAGAAGCCCTGTAGAGATTCGGCAAGGTTGTGAGTGTGTGTGTGTTTGTCTAAAAAGGACATGAAATTAGAAGTCCTCCAGAGATTCTGCAAGGGTCCATGCCTGTGTGTATGTGTCTGTGTGAGTGTGTAAAAAGGACACGAAGTCAGAAGCCCTCCAGAGTTTCGGCAAGTGTTGAGTGTGTTTATGTGTGTGTAAAAAAGACACTAATCAGAAGCCCTCTAGAGATTCTGAAACGGGGTGTGTGTGTGTGTGAGTGTGTGTGTGTGTGTGTGTGTGTAAGAAGGACACGGAGTCAAAAGCCCTCTAGAGTTTCTGCAGGGGTCTGAGTGTGTGTGTGTTTGTGTGTGTGTGTGTGTGTGTGTAAAATGGACACGAAGTCAGAAGCCCTCCAGAGATTCTGCAAAATTGTGTGTGTTTGTGTAAAAAGGAAACCAAATCAGTAGACTTCTAGAGATTTGCAAGGATGTGTGTGTGTGTGTGTGTGTGAGAGTGTAAAGGACACGAAGTCAGAAGCTCTCAAGGGATTCTGCAAGTGTATGAGTGTGTGTCAAAAGGGCACGAAGTAAGACGCCCTCCAGAGATTCTTCAAAGGTATGAGTGTTTGTGTGTCAAAATAGGACATGAATTCAGGAGCCCTCAAGAGATTCAGCAAGGGTGCGTGATAGTGTGTGTGTGTGTGTGTGTGTGTGTGTGTAAAAAGGATAGTAAATCAGAAGCCTTCTAGAGATTCTGCAATGGTGTGTATGTGTATGTGTAAAAAGGAGAAGTCAGAAGACCTGCAGATATTCTGCAAGGGTGTGTGTGCGTGTGTGTGTACAAAGGACACGAGGTCAGAAGCCCTCCAGATATTCTGCAACGGTGTTTGTGTGTGTGTTTGTGTGCAAAAAGGACACGAATTCAGAAGCCCTCCAGAGTTCCGGCAAATTTTGGGTGTGAGTGTGCTTATGAGTGTGTAAAAAGCACACTAATCAGAAGCCCTCTAGAGATTCTGAAATGGTTTGTGTGTGTGAGTGTGTAAAATGGACACAAAATCAGAACTCTCCAGGGTATATGGAAGGATATGAGTGTGAATATGTGTGTATGTGTGTGCTTGTAAGAAGGACACGAAGTCAAAAGCCCTCTAGACTTTCTGCAGGGGTCTGAGTGTGTGTGTGTGTGTATGTGAGTGTGTAAAATGAACACGATAACAGAAGCTCTCCAGAGAATCTGGAAGGGTATGAGTGTGAATGTGTGTGTATGTGTTTGTGTGTGTAAGAAGGACACAAAGTCAAAAGCCCTCTAGAGTTTCTGCAGGGGTATGAGTGTGAGTGTGTGTGTGTGTGTGTAAAAAGGACACAAATTCAGAAGCCCTCCAGAGATTCTGCAAGATTGTGTGTATGTGTGTGTGTGTAAAAAGGAAACCAAATCAGTAGCCTTCTAGAGATTTGAAAGGATGTGTGTGGGTGTGAGTGTAAAGGACACGAAGTCAGAAGCTCTCAAGGGATTCTGCAAGTGTATGAGTGTGTGTCAAAAGGGCACGAAGTAAGACGCCCTCCAGAGATTCTTCAAAGGTATGAGTGTTTGTGTGTGTGTGTCAAAATAGGACATGAATTCAGGAGCCCTCAAGAGTTTCTGCAAGTGTATGAGTGTGAGTGTGTGTGTGTGTGTGTAAAAAGGAAACAAAATCAGAAGCCCTCTAGTGATTCTGTAAGGGTGTGTGTGTGAATGTGTAAAAAGGACACAAAGTCAGAAGCCCTCTAGATATTATTCAACAGTGTGTGCGGGTGAGAGTGTTTAAAAAAGGACAAAGGTCGGAAGTCCTCCAGAGGTTCAGCCAGGGTATGTGTGTGTGTGTGTGTGTGTCTAAAAAGGACACGTAATCAAAAGCCCTCTAGACATTCTGCAAGGGTGTGTGCGTGTGTGTATGTGTGTGTATGAGTGTGTAAAAAGAACATGAAGTCTGAAGCACTCCAAATGTTCTGCAAGGGTGTGTGTGTGTGTAAAAGGACACGAGGTCAGAATCCCTCCAGATGTTCTGCAGTGGTGTGAATGTATGTGTATATGTAAAAAGACCTTGAAATCAGAAGCCCTGTAGAGATTCGGCAAGCTTGTGAGTGTGTGTGTGTGTGTTTGTCTAAAAAGGACATGAAATTAGAAGTCCTCCAGAGATTCTGCAAGGGTCCATGCCTGTGTGTATGTGTCTGTGTGAGTGTGTAAAAAGGACACGAAGTCAGAGCCCTCCAGAGTTTCGGCAAGTGTTGAGTGTGTTTATGTGTGTGTGTAAAAAAGACACTAATCAGAAGCCCTATAGAGATTCTGAAACGGTGTGTGTGTGTGTGTGTGTGAGTGTGTAAAATGTACATGAAATCAGAAGCTCTCCAGAGAATCTGGAAGGGTATGAGTGTGAGTGTGTGTGTATGTGTGTGTGTGTGTGTAAGAAGGACACGGAGTCAAAAGCCCTCTAGAGTTTCTGCAGGGGTCTGAGTGTGTGTGTGTTTGTGTGTGTGTGTGTGTGTGTGTGTGTGTGTAAAATTGACACGAAGTCAGAAGCCCTCCAGAGATTCTGCAAAATTGTGTGTGTTTGTGTAAAAAGGAAACCAAATCAGTAGACTTCTAGAGATTTGCAAGGATGTTTGTGTGTGTGTGTGTGTGTGTGAGAGAGTGTAAAGGACACGAAGTCAGAAGCTCTCAAGGGATTCTGCAAGTGTATGAGTGTGTGTCAAAATGGCACGAAGTAAGACGCCCTCCAGAGATTCTTCAAAGGTATGAGTGTTTGTGTGTGTGTGTCAAAATAGGACATGAATTCAGGAGCCCTCAAGAGATTCAGCAAGGGTGCGTGATAGTGTGTGTGTGTGTGTGTGTGTAAAAAGGATAGTAAATCAGAAGCCTTCTAGAGATTCTGCAATGGTGTGTATGTGTATGTGTAAAAAGGAGAAGTCAGAAGACCTGCAGATATTCTGCAAGGGTGTGTGTGCGTGTGTGTGTACAAAGGACACGAGGTCAGAAGCCCTCCAGATATTCTGCAACGGTGTTTGTGTGTGTGTTTGTGTGCAAAAAGGACACGAATTCAGAAGCCCTCCAGAGTTCCGGCAACTTTTGGGTGTGAGTGTGCTTATGAGTGTGTAAAAAGCACACTAATCAGAAGCCCTCTAGAGATTCTGAAATGGTTTGTGTGTGTGAGTGTGTAAAATGGACACAAAATCAGAACTCTCTAGGGTATATGGAAGGATATGACTGTGAATATGTGTGTATGTGTGTGCTTGTAAGAAGGACACGAAGTCAAAAGCCCTCTAGAGTTTCTGCAGGGGTCTGAGTGTGTGTGTGTGTGTATGTGAGTGTGTAAAATGAACACGATAACAGAAGCTCTCCAGAGAATCTGGAAGGGTATGAGTGTGAATGTGTGTGTATGTGTTTGTGTGTGTAAGAAGGACACAAAGTCAAAAGCCCTCTAGAGTTTCTGCAGGGGTCTGAGTGTGAGTGTGTGTGTGTGTGTGTGTGTGTAAAAAGGACACAAATTCAGAAGCCCTCCAGAGATTCTGCAAGATTGTGTGTGTGTGTGTGTGTAAAAAGGAAACCAAATCAGTAGCCTTCTAGAGATTTGAAAGGATGTGTGTGGGTGTGAGTGTAAAGGACACGAAGTCAGAAGCTCTCAAGGGATTCTGCAAGTGTATGAGTGTGTGTCAAAAGGGCACAAAGTAAGACGCCCTCCAGAGATTCTTCAAAGGTATGAGTGTTTGTGTGTGTGTGTCAAAATAGGACATGAATTCAGGAGCCCTCAAGAGTTTCTGCAAGTGTATGAGTGTGAGTGTGTGTGTGTGTGTGTGTGTAAAAAGGAAACAAAATCAGAAGCCCTCTAGTGATTCTGTAAGGGTGTGTGTGTGAATGTGTAAAAAGGACACAAAGTCAGAAGCCCTTTAGATATTATTCAACAGTGTGTGCGGGTGAGAGTGTTTAAAAAAGGACAAAGGTCGGAAGTCCTCCAGAGGTTCAGCCAGGGTATGTGTGTGTGTGTGTGTGTGTGTGTGTCTAAAAAGGACACGTAATCAAAAGCCCTCTAGACATTCTGCAAGGGTGTGTGCGTGTGTGTATGTGTGTGTATGAGTGTGTAAAAAGAACATGAAGTCTGAAGCACTCCAAATGTTCTGCAAGGGTGTGTGTGTGTGTAAAAGGACACGAAGTCAGAATCCTTCCAGATGTTCTGCAGTGGTGTGAATGTATGTGTATATGTAAAACGACCTTGAAATCAGAAGCCCTGTAGAGATTCGGCAAGCTTGTGAGTGTGTGTGTGTGTGTTTGTCTAAAAAGGACATGAAATTAGAAGTCCTCCAAAGATTCTGCAAGGGTCCATGCCTGTGTGTATGTGTCTGTGTGAGTGTGTAAAAAGGACACGAAGTCAGAAGCCCTCCAGAGTTTCGGCAAGTGTTGAGTGTGTTTATGTGTGTGTGTAAAAAAGACACTAATCAGAAGCCCTCTAGAGATTCTGAAACGGGGTGTGTGTGTGTGTGAGTGTGTGTGTGTGTGTGTGTGTGTGTAAGAAGGACACGGAGTCAAAAGCCCTCTAGAGTTTCTGCAGGGGTCTGAGTGTGTGTGTGTTTGTGTGTGTGTGTGTGTGTGTGTGTAAAATGGACACGAAGTCAGAAGCCCTCCAGAGATTCTGCAAAATTGTGTGTGTTTGTGTAAAAAGGAAACCAAATCAGAAGACTTCTAGAGATTTGCAAGGATGTGTGTGTGTGTGTGAGAGTGTAAAGGACACGAAGTCAGAAGCTCTCAAGGGATTCTGCAAGTGTATGAGTGTGTGTCAAAAGGGCACGAAGTAAGACGCCCTCCAGAGATTCTTCAAAGGTATGAGTGTTTGTGTGTGTGTGTCAAAATAGGACATGAATTCAGGAGCCCTCAAGAGATTCAGCAAGGGTGCGTGATAGTGTGTGTGTGTGTGTGTGTGTGTAAAAAGGATAGTAAATCAGAAGCCTTCTAGAGATTCTGCAATGGTGTGTATGTGTATGTGTAAAAAGGAGAAGTCAGAAGACCTGCAGCTATTCTGAAAGGGTGTGTGTGCGTGTGTGTGTACAAAGGACACGAGGTCAGAAGCCCTCCAGATATTCTGCAACGGTGTTTGTGTGTGTGTTTGTGTGCAAAAAGGACACGAATTCAGAAGCCCTCCAGAGTTCCGGAAACTTTTGGGTGTGAGTGTGCTTATGAGTGTGTAAAAAGCACACTAATCAGAAGCCCTCTAGAGATTCTGAAATGGTTTGTGTGTGTGAGTGTGTAAAATGGACACAAAATCAGAACTCTCCAGGGTATATGGAAGGATATGAGTGTGAATATGTGTGTATGTGTGTGCTTGTAAGTAGGACACGAAGTCAAAAGCCCTCTAGAGTTTCTGCAGGGGTCTGAGTGTGTGTGTGTGTGTGTGTATGTGAGTGTGTAAAATGAACACGATAACAGAAGCTCTCCAGAGAATCTGGAAGGGTATGAGTGTGAATGTGTGTGTATGTGTTTGTGTGTGTAAGAAGGACACAAAGTCAAAAGCCCTCTAGAGTTTCTGCAGGGGTATGAGTGTGAGTGTGTGTGTGTGTGTGTGTTTGTAAAAAGGACACAAATTCAGAAGCCCTCCAGAGATTCTGCAAGATTGTGTGTGTGTGTGTGTGTAAAAAGGAAACCAAATCAGTAGCCTTCTAGAGATTTGAAAGGATGTGTGTGGGTGTGAGTGTAAAGGACACGAAGTCAGAAGCTCTCAAGGGATTCTGCAAGTGTATGAGTGTGTGTCAAAAGGGCACGAAGTAAGACGCCCTCCAGAGATTCTTCAAAGGTATGAGTGTTTGTGTGTGTGTGTCAAAATAGGACATGAATTCAGGAGCCCTCAAGAGATTCAGCAAGGGTGCATGATAGTGTGTGTGTTGGTGTGTGTGTGTGTGTGTAAAAAGGATAGTAAATCAGAAGCCTTCTAGAGATTCTGCAATGGTGTGTATGTGTATGTGTAAAAAGGAGAAGTCAGAAGACCTGCAGATATTCTGCAAGGGTGTGTGTGCGTGTGTGTGTACAAAGGACACGAGGTCAGAAGCCCTCCAGATATTCTGCAACGGTGTTTGTGTGTGTGTTTGTGTGTGTGTGTGTGTGTAAAAAGGACAGGAATTCAGAAGCCCTCCAGAGATTCTGAAAGTGTATGAGTGTGAGTGTGTGTATGTAAAAAGGACACGAAGTCAGAAGCCCACTAGAGATTCTGCAAGATTGTGTGTGTGTTTGTTTAAAAAGGAAACCAAATCAGTAGGCTTCTAGAGATTTGCAAGGATGTGTGTGGTGTGAGTGTAAAGGACACAAAGTCAAAAGCTCTCAAGGGATTCTTCAAGTGTATTAGTGTTTGTCAAAAAAGGACATGAATTCAGAAGCCCTCCATAGATTCTTCAAAGGTGTGAGTGTTTGTGTGTGTGTGTGTCAAAAAAGGACGTGAATTCAAAAGCCTTCCAGAGATTCTCCAAGTGTATGAGTGTGATTGTGTGTGTGTGTGTGTGAAAAAGGACAGGAAGTAAAAAATAAATAAATAAAAAAGGACACGAAGTCAGAAGACCTGCAGATATTCTGCAAGTGTGTGTGTGTGCTTGTGTGTGTACAAAGGACATGAGGTCAAAAGCCCTCCACATATTCTCAAGAGTGTGTGTGTGTGTGTGTGTGTTTAAAAAGGACACGAAGTCAGAAGCCCTCCAGAGATTCTGCAAGTGTATGAGTGTGAGTGTGTTTATGTGTGTGTGTAAAAAGGACACGAAGTCAGAATCCCTCCAGATAATCTGCAAGTGTAGGTGCATGTGTGTGTGTAAAAAGACAGGAAGTCACAAGCCTTCCAAATATCATGCAAGGGTGTGTGTCTGTGTGTGTGTGTGTGTAAATATGACACGACGTCCGAAGCCCTCCAGAGATTCTGCAAGAGTGTGAGTGTGTGTGTGTGTTTGTGTGCAAAAAGGACACGAATTCAGAAGCCCTCCAGAGTTCCGGCAAGTTTTGGGTGTGAGTGTGCTTATGAGTGTGTAAAAAGCACACTAATCAGAAGCCCTCTAGAGATTCTGAAATGGTTTGTGTGTGTGAGTGTGTAAAATGGACACAAAATCAGAACTCTCCAGGGTATATGGAAGGATATGACTGTGAATGTGTGTGTATGTGTGTGCTTGTAAGAAGGACACGAAGTCAAAAGCCCTCTAGAATTTCTGCAGGGGTCTGAGTGTGTGTGTGTGTGTAAAATGAACACGATAACAGAAGCTCTCCAGAGAATCTGGAAGGGTATGAGTGTGAATGTGTGTGTATGTGTTTGTGTGTGTAAGAAGGACACAAAGTCAAAAGCCCTCTAGAGTTTCTGCAGGGGTATGAGTGTGAGTGTGTGTGTGTGTTTGTAAAAAGGACACAAATTCAGAAGCCCTCCAGAGTTTCTGCAAGATTGTGTGTGTGTGTGTGTGTGTGTGTGTGTGTAAAAAGGAAACCAAATCAGTAGCCTTCTAGAGATTTGAAAGGATGTGTGTGGGTGTGAGTGTAAAGGACACGAAGTCAGAAGCTCTCAAGGGATTCTGCAAGTGTATGAGTGTGTGTCAAAAGGGCACGAAGTAAGACGCCCTCCAGAGATTCTTCAAAGGTATGAGTGTTTGTGTGTGTGTGTGTGTCAAAATAGGACATGAATTCAGGAGCCCTCAAGAGATTCAGCAAGGGTGCGTGATAGTGTGTGTGTGTAAAAAGGATAGTAAATCAGAAGCCTTCTAGAGATTCTGCAATGGTGTGTATGCGTATGTGTAAAAAGGAGAAGTCAGAAGACCTGCAGATATTCTGCAAGGGTGTGTGTGCGTGTGTGTGTACAAAGGACACGAGGTCAGAAGCCCTCCAGATATTCTGCAACGGTGTTTGTGTGTGTGTTTGTGTGTGTGTGTGTGTGTGTGTGTAAAAAGGACAGGAATTCAGAAGCCCTCCAGAGATTCTGAAAGTGTATGAGTGTGAGTGTGTGTGTGTAAAAAGGACACGAAGTCAGAAGCCCACCAGAGATTCTGCAAGATTTTGTGTGTGTTTGTTTAAAAAGGAAACCAAATCAGTAGGCTTCTAGAGATTTGCAAGGATGTGTGTGGTGTGAGTGTAAAGGACACAAAGTCAAAAGCTCTCAAGGGATTCTGCAAGTGTATGAGTGTGTGTCAAAAGGGCAGGAAGTATGAAGCCCTCCAGAGATTCTTCAAAGGTGTGAGTGTTTGTGTGTTTGTGTGTGTCAAAAAAGGACGTGAAATCAAAAGCCTTCCAGAGATTCTCCAAGTGTATGAGTGTGATTGTGTGTGTGAAAAAGGACAGGAAGTAAAAAATAAATAAATAAAAAAGGACACGAAGTCAGAAGACCTGCAGATATTCTGCAAGTGTGTGTGTGTGCTTGTGTGTGTACAAAGGACATGAGGTCAGAAGCCCTCCACATATTCTCAAGAGTGTGCGTGTGTGTGTGTGTGTGTTTAAAAAGGACACGAAGTCAGAAGCCCTCCAGAGATTCTGCAAGTGTATGAGTGTGAGTGTGTTTATGTGTGTGTGTAAAAAGGACACGAAGTCAGAAGCCCACCAGAGATTCTGCAAGGGTAGGTGCATGTGTGTGTGTAAAAAGACACGAAGTCACAAGCCTTCCAAATATCATGCAAGGGTGTGTGTCTGTGTGTGTGTGTGTAAATATGACACGACGTCCGAAGCACTCCAGAGATTCTGCAAGAGTGTGAGTGTGTGTGTGTTTGTGTGCAAAAAGGACACGAATTCAGAAGCCCTCCAGAGTTCTGGCAAGTTTTGGGTGTGAGTGTGCTTATGAGTGTGTAAAAAGCACACTAATCAGATGCCCTCTAGAGATTCTGAAATGGTTTGTGTGTGTGAGTGTGTAAAATGGACACAAAATCAGAACTCTCCAGGGTATATGGAAGGCTATGAGTGTGAATGTGTGTGTATGTGTGTGCTTGTAAGAAGGACACGAAGTCAAAAGCCCTCTAGAGTTTCTGCAGGGGTCTGAGTGTGTGTGTGTGTATGTGAGTGTGTAAAATGAACACGATAACAGAAGCTCTCCAGAGAATCTGGAAGGGTATGAGTGTGAATGTGTGTGTATATGTTTGTGTGTGTAAGAAGGACACAAAGTCAAAAGCCCTCTAGAATTTCTGCAGGGGTCTGAGTGTGAGTGTGTGTGTGTGTATATGTAAAAAGGACACAAATTCAGAAGCCCTCCAGAGATTCTGCAAGATTGTTTGTGTGTGTGTGTGTGTAAAAAGGAAACCAAATCAGTAGCCTTCTAGAGATTTGAAAGGATGTGTGTGGGTGTGAGTGTAAAGGACACGAAGTCAGAAGCTCTCAAGGGATTCTGCAAGTGTATGAGTGTGTGTCAAAAGGGCAGGAAGTATGAAGCCCTCCAGAGATTCTTCAAAGATGTGAGTGTTTGTGTGTGTGTGTGTCAAAAAAAGGACGTGAATTCAAAAGCCTTCCAGAGATTCTCCAAGTGTATGAGTGTGATTGTGTGTGTGTGTGTGTGTGTGAAAAAGGACAGGAAGTAAAAAATAAATAAATAAAAAGGACACGAAGTCAGAAGACCTGCAGATATTCTGCAAGTGTGTGTGTGTGCTTGTGTGTGTACAAAGGACATGAGGTCAGAAGCCCTCCACATATTCTCAAGAGTGTGCGTGTGTGTGTGTGTGTGTTTAAAAAGGACACGAAGTCAGAAGCCCTCCAGAGATTCTGCAAGTGTATGAGTGTGAGTGTGTTTATGTGTGAGTGTGAAAAGGACACGAAGTCAGAATCCCTCCAGATAATCTGCAAGGGTAGGTGCATGTGTGTGTGTAAAAAGACACGAAGTCACAAGCCTTCCAAATATCATGCAAGGGTGTGTGTCTGTGTGTGTGTGTGTGTGTGTGTAAATATGACACGACGTCCGAAGCCCTCCAGAGATTCTGCAAGAGTGTGAGTGTGTGTGTGTTTGTGTGCAAAAAGGACACGAATTCAGAAGCCCTCCAGAGTTCCGGAAAGTTTGGGTGTGAGTGTGCTTATGAGTGTGTAAAAAGCACACTAATCAGAAGCCCTCTAGAGATTCTGAAATGGTTTGTGTGTGTGAGTGTGTAAAATGGACACAAAATCAGAACTCTCCAGGGTATATGGAAGGCTATGAGTGTGAATGTGTGTGCTTGTAAGAAGGACACGAAGTCAAAAGCCCTCTAGAGTTTCTGCAGGGGTCTGAGTGTGTGTGTGTGTGTGTATGTGAGTGTGTAAAATGAACACGATAACAGAAGCTCTCCAGAGAATCTGGACGGGTATGAGTGTGAATGTGTGTGTATGTGTTTGTGTGTGTAAGAAGGACACAAAGTCAAAAGCCCTCTAGAGTTTCTGCAGGGGTATGAGTGTGAGTGTGTGTGTGTGTTTGTAAAAAGGACACAAATTCAGAAGCCCTCCAGAGATACTGCAAGATTGTGTGTGTGTGTGTGTGTGTGTGTAAAAAGGAAACCAAATCAGTAGCCTTCTAGAGATTTGAAAGGATGTGTGTGGGTGTGAGTGTAAAGGACACGAAGTCAGAAGCTCTCAAGGGATTCTGCAAGTGTATGAGTGTGTGTCAAAAGGGCACGAAGTAAGACGCCCTCCAGTGATTCTTCAAAGGTATGAGTGTTTGTATGTGTGTGTCAAAATAGGATATGAATTCAGGAGCCCTCCAGAGTTTCTGCAAGTATATGAGTGTGAGTGTGTGTGTGTGTGTGTTGTGTGTAAAAAGGAAACAAAATCAGAAGCCCTCTAGTGATTCTGTAAGGGTGTGTGTGTGAATGTGTAAAAAGGACACAAAGTCAGAAGCCCTCTAGATATTATTCAACAGTGTGTGCGGGTGAGAGTGTTTAAAAAAGGACAAAGGTCGGAAGTCCTCCAGAGGTTCAGCCAGGTATTTGTGTGTGTGTGTGTGTGTCTAAAAAGGACACGTAATCAAAAGCCCTCTAGACATTCTGCAAGGGTGTGTGCGTGTGTGTATGTGTGTGTATGAGTGTGTAAAAAGAACATGAAGTCTGAAGCACTCCAAATGTTCTGCAAGGGTGTGTGTGTGTGTAAAAGGACACGAAGTCAGAATCCCTCCAGATGTTCTGCAGTGGTGTGAATGTATGTGTATATGTAAAAAGACCTTGAAATAAGAAGCCCTGTAGAGATTCGGCAAGGTTGTGAGTGTGTGTGTGTTTGTCTAAAAAGGACATGAAATTAGAAGTCCTCCAGAGATTCTGCAAGGGTCCATGCCTGTGTGTATGTGTCTGTGTGAGTGTGTAAAAAGGACACGAAGTCAGAAGCCCTCCAGAGTTTCGGCAAGTGTTGAGTGTGTTTATGTGTGTGTGTAAAAAAAGACACTAATCAGAAGCCCTCTAGAGATTCTGAAACGGGGTGTGTGTGTGTGTGTGTGTGAGTGTGTAAAATGTACATGAAATCAGAAGCTCTCCAGAGAATCTGGAAGGGTATGAGTGTGAGTGTGTGTGTATGTGTGTGTGTGTGTAAGAAGGACACGGAGTCAAAAGCTCTCTAGAGTTTCGGCAGGGGTCTGAGTGTGTGTGTGTTTGTGTGTGTGTATGTGTGTGTGTGTGTGTGTGTAAAATGGACACGAAGTCAGAGGCCCTCCAGAGATTCTGCAAAATTGTGTGTGTTTGTGTAAAAAGGAAACCAAATCAGTAGACTTCTAGAGATTTGCAAGGATGTGTGTGTGTGTGAGAGAGTAAAGGACACGAAGTCAGAAGCTCTCAAGGGATTCTGCAAGTGTATGAGTGTGTGTCAAAAGGGCACGAAGTAAGACGCCCTCCAGAGATGCTTCAAAGGTATGAGTGTTTGTGTGTGTGTGTCAATATAGGACATGAATTCAGGAGCCCTCAAGAGATTCAGCAAGGGTGCGTGATAGTGTGTGTGTGTGTGTGTGTGTGTAAAAAGGATAGTAAATCAGAAGCCTTCTAGAGATTCTGAAATGGTGTGTATGTGTATGTGTAAAAAGGAGAAGTCAGAAGACCTGCAGATATTCTGCAAGGGTGTGTGTGCGTGTGTGTGTACAAAGGACACGAGGTCAGAAGCACTCCAGATATTCTGCAACGGTGTTTGTGTGTGTGTTTGTGTGTGTGTGTGTGTGTGTGTAAAAAGGACAGGAATTCAGAAGCCTTCCAGAGATTCTGAAAGTGTATGAGTGTGAGTGTGTGTGTGTAAAAAGGACACGAAGTCAGAAACCCACCAGAGATTCTGCAAGATTGTGTTTGTGTTTGTTTAAAAAGGAAACCAAATCAGTAGGCTTCTAGAGATTTGCAAGGATGTGTGTGGTGTGAGTGTAAAGGACACAAAGTCAAAAGCTCTCAAGGGATTCTGCAAGTGTATGAGTGTGTGTCAAAAGGGCAGGAAGTATGAAGCCCTCCAGAGATTCTTCAAAGGTGTGAGTGTTTGTGTGTGTGTGTGTCAAAAAAGGACGTGAATTCAAAAGCCTTCCAGAGATTCTCCAAGTGTATGAGTGTGATTGTGTGTGTGTGTGTGAAAAAGGACAGGAAGTAAAAAATAAATAAATAAAAAAGGACACGAAGTCAGAAGACCTGCAGATATTCTGCAAGTGTGTGTGTGTGCTTGTGTGTGTACAAAGGACATGAGGTCAGAAGCCCTCCACATATTCTCAAGAGTGTGCGTGTGTGTGTGTGTGTGTGTTTAAAAAGGACACGAAGTCAGAAGCCCTCCAGAGATTCTGCAAGTGTATGAGTGTGAGTGTGTTTATGTGTGTGTGTAAAAAGGACACGAAGTCAGAATCCCTCCAGATAATCTGCAAGGGTAGGTGCATGTGTGTGTGTAAAAAGACAGGAACTCACAAGCCTTCCAAATATCATGCAAGGGTGTGTGTCTGTGTGTGTGTGTGTGTGTAAATATGACACGACGTCCGAAGCCCTCCAGAGATTCTGCAAGAGTGTGAGTGTGTGTGTGTTTGTGTGCAAAAAGGACACGAATTCAGAAGCCCTCCAGAGTTCCGGCAAGTTTTGGGTGTGAGTGTGCTTATGAGTGTGTAAAAAGCACACTAATCAGAAGCCCTCTAGAGATTCTGAAATGGTTTGTGTGTGTGAGTGTGTAAAATGGACACAAAATCAGAACTCTCCAGGGTATATGGAAGGCTATGAGTGTGAATGTGTGTGTATGTGTGTGTTTGTAAGAAGGACACGAAGTCAAAAGCCCTCTAGAGTTTCTGCAGGGGTCTTAGTGTGTGTGTGTGTATGTGAGTGTGTAAAATGAACACGATAACAGAAGCTCTCCAGAGAATCTGGAAGGGTATGAGTGTGAATGTGTGTGTATGTGTTTGTGTGTGTAAGAAGGACACAAAGTCAAAAGCCCTCTAGAGTTTCTGCAGGGGTCTGAGTGTGTGTGTGTTTGTGTGTGTGTGTGTGTGTGTGTAAAAAGGACACAAATTCAGAAGCCCTCCAGAGTTTCTGCAAGATTGTGTGTGTGTGTGTGTGTGTAAAAAGGAAACCAAATCAGTAGCCTTCTAGAGATTTGAAAGGATGTGTGTGGGTGTGAGTGTAAAGGACACGAAGTCAGAAGCTCTCAAGGGATTCTGCAAGTGTATGAGTGTGTGTCAAAAGGGCACGAAGTAAGACGCCCTCCAGAGATTCTTCAAAGGTATGAGTGTTTGTGTGTGTGTGTCAAAATAGGACATGAATTCAGGAGCCCTCAAGAGATTCAGCAAGGGTGCGTGATAGTGTGTGTGTGTAAAAAGGATAGTAAATCAGAAGCCTTCTAGAGATTCTGCAATGGTGTGTATGTGTATGTGTAAAAAGGAGAAGTCAGAAGACCTGAAGATATTCTGCAAGGGTGTGTGTGCGTGTGTGTGTACAAAGGACACGAGGTCAGAAGCACTCCAGATATTCTGCAACGGTGTTTGTGTGTGTGTTTGTGTGTGTGTGTGTGTGTGTGTGTGTAAAAAGGACAGGAATTCAGAAGCCCTCCAGAGATTCTGAAAGTGTATGAGTGTGAGTGTGTGTGTGTAAAAAGGACACGAAGTCAGAAGCCCACCAGAGATTCTGCAAGATTGTGTGTGTGTTTGTTTAAAAAGGAAACCAAATCAGTAGGCTTCTAGAGATTTGCAAGGATGTGTGTGGTGTGAGTGTAAAGGACACAAAGTCAAAAGCTCTCAAGGGATTCTGCAAGTGTATGAGTGTGTGTCAAAAGGGCAGGAAGTATGAAGCCCTCCAGAGATTCTTCAAAGGTGTGAGTGTTTGTGTGTGTGTGTGTCAAAAAAGGACGTGAATTCAAAAGCCTTCCAGAGATTCTCCAAGTGTATGAGTGTGATTGTGTGTGTGTGTGTGTGTGAAAAAGGACAGGAAGTAAAAAATAAATAAATAAAAAAGGACACGAAGTCAGAAGACCTGCAGATATTCTGCAAGTGTGTGTGTGTGCTTGTGTGTGTACAAAGGACATGAGGTCAGAAGCCCTCCACATATTCTCAAGAGTGTGCGTGTGTGTGTGTGTGTGTGTTTAAAAAGGACACGAAGTCAGAAGCCCTCCAGAGATTCTGCAAGTGTATGAGTGTGAGTGTGTTTATGTGTGTGTGTAAAAAGGACACGAAGTCAGAATCCCTCCAGATAATCTGCAAGGGTAGGTGCATGTGTGTGTGTAAAAAGACACGAAGTCACAAGCCTTCCAAATATCATGCAAGGGTGTGTGTCTGTGTGTGTGTGTGTGTGTGTGTGTGTGTAAATATGACACGACGTCCGAAGCCCTCCAGAGATTCTGCAAGAGTGTGAGTGTGTGTGTGTTTGTGTGCAAAAAGGACACGAATTCAGAAGCCCTCCAGAGTTCCGGCAAGTTTTGGGTGTGAGTGTGCTTATGAGTGTGTAAAAAGCACACTAATCAGAAGCCCTCTAGAGATTCTGAAATGGTTTGTGTGTGTGAGTGTGTAAAATGGACACAAAATCAGAACTCTCCAGGGTATATGGAAGGCTATGAGTGTGAATGTGTGTGTATGTGTGTGCTTGTAAGAAGGACACGAAGTCAAAAGCCCTCTAGAGTTTCTGCAGGGGTCTGAGTGTGTGTGTGTGTATGTGAGTGTGTAAAATGAACACGATAACAGAAGTTCTCCAGAGAATCTGGAAGGGTATGAGTGTGAATGTGTGTGTATGTGTTTGTGTGTGTAAGAAGGACACAAAGTCAAAAGCCCTCTAGAGTTTCTGCAGGGGTATGAGTGTGAGGGTGTGTGTGTGTGTGTAAAAAGGACACAAATTCAGAAGCCCTCCAGAGATTCTGCAAGATTGTGTGTGTGTGTGTGTAAAAAGGAAACCAAATCAGTAGCCTTCTAGAGATTTGAAAGGATGTGTGTGGGTGTGAGTGTAAAGGACACGAAGTCAGAAGCTCTCAAGGGATTCTGCAAGTGTATGAGTGTGTGTCAAAAGGGCAGGAAGTATGAAGCCCTCCAGAGATTCTTCAAAGATGTGAGTGTTTGTGTGTGTGTGTGTGTCAAAAAAGGAAGTGAATTCAAAAGCCTTCCAGAGATTCTCCAAGTGTATGAGTGTGATTGTGTGTGTGTGTGTGTGTGTGTGAAAAAGGACAGGAAGCAAAAAATAAATAAATAAAAAAGGACACGAAGTCAGAAGACCTGCAGATATTCTGCAAGTGTGTGTGTGTGCTTGTGTGTGTACAAAGGACATGAGGTCAGAAGCCCTCCAGATATTCTCAAGAGTGTGCGTGTGTGTGTGTGTTTAAAAAGGACACGAAGTCAGAAGCCCTCCAGAGATTCTGCAAGTGTATGAGTGTGAGTGTGTTTATGTGTGTGTGTAAAAAGGACACGAAGTCAGAATCCCTCCAGATAATCTGCAAGGGTAGGTGCATGTGTGTGTGTAAAAAGGACACGAAGTCAGAAGCCCTCCAGAGTTTCGGCAAGTGTTGAGTGTGTTTATGTGTGTGTGTAAAAAAGACACTAATCAGAAGCCCTCTAGAGATTCTGAAACGGGGTGTGTGTGTGTGTGTGTGAGTGTGTAAAATGTACATGAAATCAGAAGCTCTCCAGAGAATCTGGAAGGGTATGAGTGTGAGTGTGTGTGTATGTGTGTGTGTGTGTAAGAAGGACACGGAGTCAAAAGCTCTCTAGAGTTTCGGCAGGGGTCGGAGTGTGTGTGTGTTTGTGTGTGTGTATGTGTGTGTGTGTGTGTGTGTAAAATGGACACGAAGTCAGAGGCCCTCCAGAGATTCTGCAAAATTGTGTGTGTTTGTGTAAAAAGGAAACCAAATCAGTAGACTTCTAGAGATTTGCAAGGATGTGTGTGTGTGTGAGAGAGTAAAGGACACGAAGTCAGAAGCTCTCAAGGGATTCTGCAAGTGTATGAGTGTGTGTCAAAAGGGCACGAAGTAAGACGCCCTCCAGAGATGCTTCAAAGGTATGAGTGTTTGTGTGTGTGTGTCAAAATAGGACATGAATTCAGGAGCCCTCAAGAGATTCAGCAAGGGTGCGTGATAGTGTGTGTGTGTGTGTTTGTGTAAAAAGGATAGTAAATCAGAAGCCTTCTTGAGATTCTGAAATGGTGTGTATGTGTATGTGTAAAAAGGAGAAGTCAGAAGACCTGCAGATATTCTGCAAGGGTGTGTGTGCGTGTGTGTGTACAAAGGACACGAGGTCAGAAGCACTCCAGATATTCTGCAACGGTGTTTGTGTGTGTGTTTGTGTGTGTGTGTGTGTGTGTGTGTAAAAAGGACAGGAATTCAGAAGCCCTCCAGAGATTCTGAAAGTGTATGAGTGTGAGTGTGTGTGTGTAAAAAGGACACGAAGTCAGAAACCCACCAGAGATTCTGCAAGATTGTGTTTGTGTTTGTTTAAAAAGGAAACCAAATCAGTAGGCTTCTAGAGATTTGCAAGGATGTGTGTGGTGTGAGTGTAAAGGACACAAAGTCAAAAGCTCTCAAGGGATTCTGCAAGTGTATGAGTGTGTGTCAAAAGGGCAGGAAGTATGAAGCCCTCCAGAGATTCTTCAAAGGTGTGAGTGTTTGTGTGTGTGTGTGTCAAAAAAGGACGTGAATTCAAAAGCCTTCCAGAGATTCTCCAAGTGTATGAGTGTGATTGTGTGTGTGTGTGTGTGAAAAAGGACAGGAAGTAAAAAATAAATAAATAAAAAAGGACACGAAGTCAGAAGACCTGCAGATATTCTGCAAGTGTGTGTGTGTGCTTGTGTGTGTACAAAGGACATGAGGTCAGAAGCCCTCCACATATTCTCAAGAGTGTGCTTGTGTGTGTGTGTGTGTGTGTGTTTAAAAAGGACACGAAGTCAGAAGCCCTCCAGAGATTCTGCAAGTGTATGAGTGTGAGTGTGTTTATGTGTGTGTGTAAAAAGGACACGAAGTCAGAATCCCTCCAGATAATCTGCAAGGGTAGGTGCATGTGTGTGTGTGTAAAAAGACAGGAACTCACAAGCCTTCCAAATATCATGCAAGGGTGTGTGTCTGTGTGTGTGTGTGTGTGTAAATATGACACGACGTCCGAAGCCCTCCAGAGATTCTGCAAGAGTGTGAGTGTGTGTGTGTTTGTGTGCAAAAAGGACACGAATTCAGAAGCCCTCCAGAGTTCTGGCAAGTTTTGGGTGTGAGTGTGCTTATGAGTGTGTAAAAAGCACACTAATCAGAAGCCCTCTAGAGATTCTGAAATGGTTTGTGTGTGTGAGTGTGTAAAATGGACACAAAATCAGAACTCTCCAGGGTATATGGAAGGCTATGAGTGTGAATGTGTGTGTATGTGTGTGTTTGTAAGAAGGACACGAAGTCAAAAGCCCTCTAGAGTTTCTGCAGGGGTCTGAGTGTGTGTGTGTGTATGTGAGTGTGTAAAATGAACACGATAACAGAAGCTCTCCAGAGAATCTGGAAGGGTATGAGTGTGAATGTGTGTGTATGTGTTTGTGTGTGTAAGAAGGACACAAAGTCAAAAGCCCTCTAGAGTTTCTGCAGGGGTCTGAGTGTGAGTGTGTGTGTGTGTGTGTGTGTGTAAAAAGGACACAAATTCAGAAGCCCTCCAGAGTTTCTGCAAGATTGTGTGTGTGTGTGTGTGTGTAAAAAGGAAACCAAATCAGTAGCCTTCTAGAGATTTGAAAGGATGTGTGTGGGTGTGAGTGTAAAGGACACGAAGTCAGAAGCTCTCAAGGGATTCTGCAAGTTTATGAGTGTGTGTCAAAACGGCACGAAGTAAGACGCCCTCCAGAGATTCTTCAAAGGTATGAGTGTTTGTGTGTGTGTGTCAAAATAGGACATGAATTCAGGAGCCCTCAAGAGATTCAGCAAGGGTGCGTGATAGTGTGTGTGTGTAAAAAGGATAGTAAATCAGAAGCCTTCTAGAGATTCTGCAATGGTGTGTATGTGTATGTGTAAAAAGGAGAAGTCAGAAGACCTGAAGATATTCTGCAAGGGTGTGTGTGCGTGTGTGTGTACAAAGGACACGAGGTCAGAAGCACTCCAGATATTCTGCAACGGTGTTTGTGTGTGTGTTTGTGTGTGTGTGTGTGTGTGTGTGTAAAAAGGACAGGAATTCAGAAGCCCTCCAGAGATTCTGAAAGTGTATGAGTGTGAGTGTGTGTGTGTAAAAAGGACACGAAGTCAGAAGCCCACCAGAGATTCTGCAAGATTGTGTGTGTGTTTGTTTAAAAAGGAAACCAAATCAGTAGGCTTCTAGAGATTTGCAAGGATGTGTGTGGTGTGAGTGTAAAGGACACAAAGTCAAAAGCTCTCAAGGGATTCTGCAAGTGTATGAGTGTGTGTCAAAAGGGCAGGAAGTATGAAGCCCTCCAGAGATTCTTCAAAGGTGTGAGTGTTTGTGTGTGTGTCAAAAAAGGACGTGAATTCAAAAGCCTTCCAGAGATTCTCCAAGTGTATGAGTGTGATTGTGTGTGTGTGTGTGTGAAAAAGGACAGGAAGTAAAAAATAAATAAATAAAAAAGGACACGAAGTCAGAAGACCTGCAGATATTCTGCAAGTGTGTGTGTGTGCTTGTGTGTGTACAAAGGACATGAGGTCAGAAGCCCTCCACATATTCTCAAGAGTGTGCGTGTGTGTGTGTGTGTGTTTAAAAAGGACACGAAGTCAGAAGCCCTCCAGAGATTCTGCAAGTGTATGAGTGTGAGTGTGTTTATGTGTGTGTGTAAAAAGGACACGAAGTCAGAATCCCTCCAGATAATCTGCAAGGGTAGGTGCATGTGTGTGTGTAAAAAGACACGAAGTCACAAGCCTTCCAAATATCATGCAAGGGTGTGTGTCTGTGTGTGTGTGTGTGTGTGTGTAAATATGACACGACGTCCGAAGCCCTCCAGAGATTCTGCAAGAGTGTGAGTGTGTGTGTGTTTGTGTGCAAAAAGGACACGAATTCAGAAGCCCTCCAGAGTTCCGGCAAGTTTTGGGTGTGAGTGTGCTTATGAGTGTGTAAAAAGCACACTAATCAGAAGCCCTCTAGAGATTCTGAAATGGTTTGTGTGTGTGAGTGTGTAAAATGGACACAAAATCAGAACTCTCCAGGGTATATGGAAGGCTATGAGTGTGAATGTGTGTGTATGTGTGTGCTTGTAAGAAGGACACGAAGTCAAAAGCCCTCTAGAGTTTCTGCAGGGGTCTGAGTGTGTGTGTGTGTATGTGAGTGTGTAAAATGAACACGATAGCAGAAGTTCTCCAGAGAATCTGGAAGGGTATGAGTGTGAATGTGTGTGTATGTGTTTGTGTGTGTAAGAAGGACACAAAGTCAAAAGCCCTCTAGAGTTTCTGCAGGGGTATGAGTGTGAGGGTGTGTGTGTGTGTGTAAAAAGGACACAAATTCAGAAGCCCTCCAGAGATTCTGCAAGATTGTGTGTGTGTGTGTGTAAAAAGGAAACCAAATCAGTAGCCTTCTAGAGATTTGAAAGGATGTGTGTGGGTGTGAGTGTAAAGGACACGAAGTCAGAAGCTCTCAAGGGATTCTGCAAGTGTATGAGTGTGTGTCAAAAGGGCAGGAAGTATGAAGCCCTCCAGAGATTCTTCAAAGATGTGAGTGTTTGTGTGTGTGTGTGTGTCAAAAAAGGACGTGAATTCAAAAGCCTTCCAGAGATTCTCCAAGTGTATGAGTGTGATTGTGTGTGTGTGTGTGTGTGTGTGAAAAAGGACAGGAAGCAAAAAATAAATAAATAAAAAAGGACACGAAGTCAGAAGACCTGCAGATATTCTGCAAGTGTGTGTGTGTGCTTGTGTGTGTACAAAGGACATGAGGTCAGAAGCCCTCCAGATATTCTCAAGAGTGTGCGTGTGTGTGTGTGTTTAAAAAGGACACGAAGTCAGAAGCCCTCCAGAGATTCTGCAAGTGTATGAGTGTGAGTGTGTTTATGTGTGTGTGTAAAAAGAACACTAAGTCAGAATCCCTCCAGATAATCTGCAAGGGTAGGTGCATGTGTGTGTGTAAAAAGGACACGAAGTCAGAAGCCCTCCAGAGTTTCGGCAAGTGTTGAGTGTGTTTATGTGTGTGTGTAAAAAAGACACTAATCAGAAGCCCTCTAGAGATTCTGAAACGGGGTGTGTGTGTGTGTGTGTGAGTGTGTAAAATGTACATGAAATCGGAAGCTCTCCAGAGAATCTGGAAGGGTATGAGTGTGAGTGTGTGTGTATGTGTGTGTGTGTGTAAGAAGGACACGGAGTCAAAAGCTCTCTAGAGTTTCGGCAGGGGTCTGAGTGTGTGTGTGTTTGTGTGTGTGTGTGTGTGTGTGTAAAATGGACACGAAGTCAGAGGCCCTCCAGAGATTCTGCAAAATTGTGTGTGTTTGTGTAAAAAGGAAACCAAATCAGTAGACTTCTAGAGATTTGCAAGGATGTGTGTGTGTGTGAGAGAGTAAAGGACACGAAGTCAGAAGCTCTCAAGGGATTCTGCAAGTGTATGAGTGTGTGTCAAAAGGGCACGAAGTAAGACGCCCTCCAGAGATGCTTCAAAGGTATGAGTGTTTGTGTGTGTGTGTCAAAATAGGACATGAATTCAGGAGCCCTCAAGAGATTCACAAGGGTGCGTGATAGTGTGTGTGTGTGTGTGTGTAAAAAGGATAGTAAATCAGAAGCCTTCTAGAGATTCTGAAATGGTGTGTATGTGTATGTGTAAAAAGGAGAAGTCAGAAGACCTGCAGATATTCTGCAAGGGTGTGTGTGCGTGTGTGTACAAAGGACACGAGGTCAGAAGCACTCCAGATATTCTGCAACGGTGTTTGTGTGTGTGTTTGTGTGTGTGTGTGTGTGTGTGTGTGTAAAAAGGACAGGAATTCAGAAGCCCTCCAGAGATTCTGAAAGTGTATGAGTGTGAGTGTGTGTGTGTAATAAGGACACGAAGTCAGAAACCCACCAGAGATTCTGCAAGATTGTGTTTGTGTTTGTTTAAAAAGGAAACCAAATCAGTAGGCTTCTAGAGATTTGCAAGGATGTGTGTGGTGTGAGTGTAAAGGACACAAAGTCAAAAGCTCTCAAGGGATTCTGCAAGTATATGAGTGTGTGTCAAAAGGGCAGGAAGTATGAAGCCCTCCAGAGATTCTTCAAAGGTGTGAGTGTTTGTGTGTGTGTGTGTCAAAAAAGGACGTGAATTCAAAAGCCTTCCAGAGATTCTCCAAGTGTATGAGTGTGATTGTGTGTGTGTGTGTGTGTGAAAAAGGACAGGAAGTAAAAAATAAATAAATAAAAAAGGACACGAAGTCAGAAGACCTGCAGATATTCTGCAAGTGTGTGTGTGTGCTTGTGTGTGTACAAAGGACATGAGGTCAGAAGCCCTCCACATATTCTCAAGAGTGTGCTTGTGTGTGTGTGTGTGTGTTTAAAAAGGACACGAAGTCAGAAGCCCTCCAGAGATTCTGCAAGTGTATGAGTGTGAGTGTGTTTATGTGTGTGTGTAAAAAGGACACGAAGTCAGAATCCCTCCAGATAATCTGCAAGGGTAGGTGCATGTGTGTGTGTAAAAAGACAGGAACTCACAAGCCTTCCAAATATCATGCAAGGGTGTGTGTCTGTGTGTGTGTGTGTGTAAATATGACACGACGTCCGAAGCCCTCCAGAGATTCTGCAAGAGTGTGAGTGTGTGTGTGTGTTTGTGTGCAAAAAGGACACGAATTCAGAAGCCCTCCAGAGTTCCGGCAAGTTTTGGGTGTGAGTGTGCTTATGAGTGTGTAAAAAGCACACTAATCAGAAGCCCTCTAGAGATTCTGAAATGGTTTGTGTGTGTGAGTGTGTAAAATGGACACAAAATCAGAACTCTCCAGGGTATATGGAAGGCTATGAGTGTGAATGTGTGTGTATGTGTGTGTTTGTAAGAAGGACACGAAGTCAAAAGCCCTCTAGAGTTTCTGCAGGGGTCTGAGTGTGTGTGTGTGTATGTGAGTGTGTAAAATGAACACGATAACAGAAGCTCTCCAGAGAATCTGGAAGGGTATGAGTGTGAATGTGTGTGTATGTGTTTGTGTGTGTAAGAAGGACACAAAGTCAAAAGCCCTCTAGAGTTTCTGCAGGGGTCTGAGTGTGAGTGTGTGTGTGTGTGTGTGTGTGTGTAAAAAGGACACAAATTCAGAAGCCCTCCAGAGTTTCTGCAAGATTGTGTGTGTGTGTGTGTAAAAAGGAAACCAAATCAGTAGCCTTCTAGAGATTTGAAAGGATGTGTGTGGGTGTGAGTGTAAAGGACACGAAGTCAGAAGCTCTCAAGGGATTCTGCAAGTTTATGAGTGTGTGTCAAAAGGGCACGAAGTAAGACGCCCTCCAGAGATTCTTCAAAGGTATGAGTGTTTGTGTGTGTGTGTCAAAATAGGACATGAATTCAGGAGCCCTCAAGAGATTCAGCAAGGGTGCGTGATAGTGTGTGTGTGTAAAAAGGATAGTAAATCAGAAGCCTTCTAGAGATTCTGCAATGGTGTGTATGTGTATGTGTAAAAAGGAGAAGTCAGAAGACCTGCAGATATTCTGCAAGGGTGTGTGTGCGTGTGTGTGTACAAAGGACACGAGGTCAGAAGCACTCCAGATATTCTGCAACGGTGTTTGTGTGTGTGTTTGTGTGTGTGTGTGTGTGTGTGTGTGTGTAAAAAGGACAGGAATTCAGAAGCCCTCCAGAGATTCTGCAAGTGTATGAGTGTGAGTGTGTGTGTGTAAAAAGGACACGAAGTCAGAAGCCCACCAGAGATTCTGCAAGATTGTGTGTGTGTTTGTTTAAAAAGGAAACCAAATCAGTAGGCTTCTAGAGATTTGCAAGGATGTGTGTGGTGTGAGTGTAAAGGACACAAAGTCAAAAGCTCTCAAGGGATTCTGCAAGTGTATGAGTGTGTGTCAAAAGGGCAGGAAGTATGAAGCCCTCCAGAGATTCTTCAAAGGTGTGAGTGTTTGTGTGTGTGTGTGTGTCAAAAAAGGACGTGAATTCAAAAGCCTTCCAGAGATTCTCCAAGTGTATGAGTGTGATTGTGTGTGTGTGTGTGTGTGAAAAAGGACAGGAAGTAAAAAATAAATAAATAAAAAAGGACACGAAGTCAGAAGACCTGCAGATATTCTGCAAGTATGTGTGTGTGTGCTTGTGTGTGTACAAAGGACATGAGGTCAGAAGCCCTCCAGATAATCTCAAGAGTGTGCGTGTGTGTGTGTGTGTGTTTAAAAAGGACACGAAGTCAGAAGCCCTCCAGAGATTCTGCAAGTGTATGAGTGTGAGTGTGTTTATGTGTGTGTGTAAAAAGGACACGAAGTCAGAATCCCTCCAGATAATCTGCAAGGGTAGGTGCATGTGTGTGTGTAAAAAGACACGAAGTCACAAGCCTTCCAAATATCATGCAAGGGTGTGTGTCTGTGTGTGTGTGTGTGTGTGTAAATATGACACGACGTCCGAAGCCCTCCAGAGATTCTGCAAGAGTGTGAGTGTGTGTGTGTTTGTGTGCAAAAAGGACACGAATTCAGAAGCCCTCCAGAGTTCCGGCAAGTTTTGGGTGTGAGTGTGCTTATGAGTGTGTAAAAAGCACACTAATCAGAAGCCCTCTAGAGATTCTGAAATGGTTTGTGTGTGTGAGTGTGTAAAATGGACACAAAATCAGACCTCTCCAGGGTATATGGAAGGCTATGAGTGTGAATGTGTGTGTATGTGTGTGCTTGTAAGAAGGACACGAAGTCAAAAGCCCTCTAGAGTTTCTGCAGGGGTCTGAGTGTGTGTGTATGTATGTGAGTGTGTAAAATGAACATGATAACAGAAGCTCTCCAGAGAATCTGGAAGGGTATGAGTGTGAATGTGTGTTTATGTGTTTGTGTGTGTAAGAAGGACACAAAGTCAAAAGCCCTCTAGAGTTTCTGCAGGGGTATGAGTGTGAGTGTGTGTGTAAAAAGGACACAAATTCAGAAGCCCTCCAGAGATTCTGCAAGATTGTGTGTGTGTTTGTGTGTAAAAAGGAAACCAAATCAGTAGCCTTCTAGAGATTTGAAAGGATGTGTGTGGGTGTGAGTGTAAAGGACACGAAGTCAGAAGCTCTCAAGGGATTCTGCAAGTGTATGAGTGTGTGTCAAAAGGGCACGAAGTAAGACGCCCTCCAGAGATTCTTCAAAGGTATGAGTGTTTGTGTGTGTGTGTCAAAATAGGATATGAATTCAGGAGCCCTCCAGAGTTTCTGCAAGTGTATGAGTGTGAGTGTGTGTGTGTGTGTGTTGTGTGTAAAAAGGAAACAAAATCAGAAGCCCTCTAGTGATTCTGTAAGGGTGTGTGTGTGAATGTGTAAAAAGGACACAAAGTCAGAAGCCCTCTAGATATTATTCAACAGTGTGTGCGGGTGAGAGTGTTTAAAAAAGGACAAAGGTCGGAAGTCCTCCAGAGGTTCAGCCAGGGTATGTGTGTGTGTGTGTGTGTGTGTGTGTGTCTAAAAAGGACACGTAATCAAAAGCCCTCTAGACATTCTGCAAGGGTGTGTGCGTGTGTGTATGTGTGTGTATGAGTGTGTAAAAAGAACATGAAGTCTGAAGCACTCCAAATGTTCTGCAAGGGTGTGTGTGTGTGTAAAAGGACACGAAGTCAGAATCCCTCCAGATGTTCTGCAGTGGTGTGAATGTATGTGTATATGTAAAAAGACCTTGAAATCAGAAGCCCTGTAGAGATTCGGCAAGCTTGTGAGTGTGTGTGTGTGTGTGTTTGTCTAAAAAGGACATGAAATTAGAAGTCCTCCAGAGATTCTGCAAGGGTCCATGCCTGTGTGTATGTGTCTGTGTGAGTGTGTAAAAAGGACACGAAGTCAGAAGCCCTCCAGAGTTTCGGCAAGTGTTGAGTGTGTTTATGTGTGTGTGTAAAAAAGACACTAATCAGAAGCCCTCTAGAGATTCTGAAAAGGGGTGTGTGTGTGTGTGTGTGTGTGTGTGTGTGAGTGTGTAAAATGTACATGAAATCAGAAGCTCTCCAGAGAATCTGGAAGGGTATGAGTGTGAATGTGTGTGTGTGTGTGTGTGTGTAAGAAGGACACGGAGTCAAAAGCCCTCTAGAGTTTCTGCAGGGGTCTGAGTGTGTGTGTGTTTGTGTGTGTGTTCTGCAGGGGTCTGAGTGTGTGTGTGTTTGTGTGTGTGTGTGTGTGTAAAATGGACACGAAGTCAGAAGCCCTCCAGAGATTCTGCAAAATTGTGTGTGTTTGTGTAAAAAGGAAACCAAATCAGTAGACTTCTAGAGATTTGCAAGGATGTGTGTGTGTGTGAGAGTGTAAAGGACACGAAGTCAGAAGCTCTCAAGGGATTCTGCAAGTGTATGAGTGTGTGTCAAAAGGGCACGAAGTAAGACGCCCTCCAGAGATTCTTCAAAGGTATGAGTGTTTGTGTGTGTGTGTCAAAATAGGACATGAATTCAGGAGCCCTCAAGAGATTCAGCAAGGGTGCGTGATAGTGTGTGTGTGTGTGTAAAAAGTATAGTAAATCAGAAGCCTTCTAGAGATTCTGCAATGGTGTGTATGTGTATGTGTAAAAAGGAGAAGTCAGAAGACCTGCAGATATTCTGCAAGGGTGTGTGTGCGTGTGTGTGTACAAAGGACACGAGGTCAGAAGCCCTCCAGATATTCTGCAACGGTGTTTGTGTGTGTGTTTGTGTGTGTGTGTGTGTGTGTAAAAAGGACAGGAATTCAGAAGCCCTCCAGAGATTCTGAAAGTGTATGAGTGTGAGTGTGTGTGTGTAAAAAGGACACGAAGTCAGAAGCCCACCAGAGATTCTGCAAGATTGTGTTTGTGTTTGTTTAAAAAGGAAACCAAATCAGTAGGCTTCTAGAGATTTGCAAGGATGTGTGTGGTGTGAGTGTAAAGGACACAAAGTCAAAAGCTCTCAAGGGATTCTGCAAGTGTATGAGTGTGTGTCAAAAGGGCAGGAAGTATGAAGCCCTCCAGAGATTCTTCAAAGGTGTGAGTGTTTGTGTGTGTGTGTGTGTGTCAAAAAAGGACGTGAATTCAAAAGCCTTCCAGCGATTCTCCAAGTGTATGAGTGTGATTGTGTGTGTGTGTGTGTGAAAAAGGACAGGAAGTAAAAAATAAATAAATAAAAAAGGACACGAAGTCAGAAGACCTGCAGATATTCTGCAAGTGTGTGTGTGTGCTTGTGTGTGTACAAAGGACATGAGGTCAGAAGCCCTCCACATATTCTCAAGAGTGTGCTTGTGTGTGTGTGTGTGTGTTTAAAAAGGACACGAAGTCAGAAGCCCTCCAGAGATTCTGCAAGTGTATGAGTGTGAGTGTGTTTATGTGTGTGTGTAAAAAGGACACGAAGTCAGAATCCCTCCAGATAATCTGCAAGGGTAGGTGCATGTGTGTGTGTAAAAAGACAGGAACTCACAAGCCTTCCAAATATCATGCAAGGGTGTGTGTCTGTGTGTGTGTGTGTGTAAATATGACACGACGTCCGAAGCCCTCCAGAGATTCTGCAAGAGTGTGAGTGTGTGTGTGTGTTTGTGTGCAAAAAGGACACGAATTCAGAAGCCCTCCAGAGTTCCGGCAAGTTTTGGGTGTGAGTGTGCTTATGAGTGTGTAAAAAGCACACTAATCAGAAGCCCTCTAGAGATTCTGAAATGGTTTGTGTGTGTGAGTGTGTAAAATGGACACAAAATCAGAACTCTCCAGGGTATATGGAAGGCTATGAGTGTGAATGTGTGTGTATGTGTGTGTTTGTAAGAAGGACACGAAGTCAAAAGCCCTCTAGAGTTTCTGCAGGGGTCTGAGTGTGTGTGTGTGTATGTGAGTGTGTAAAATGAACACGATAACAGAAGCTCTCCAGAGAATCTGGAAGGGTATGAGTGTGAATGTGTGTGTATGTGTTTGTGTGTGTAAGAAGGACACAAAGTCAAAAGCCCTCTAGAGTTTCTGCAGGGGTCTGAGTGTGAGTGTGTGTGTGTGTGTGTGTGTGTGTAAAAAGGACACAAATTCAGAAGCCCTCCAGAGTTTCTGCAAGATTGTGTGTGTGTGTGTGTAAAAAGGAAACCAAATCAGTAGCCTTCTAGAGATTTGAAAGGATGTGTGTGGGTGTGAGTGTAAAGGACACGAAGTCAGAAGCTCTCAAGGGATTCTGCAAGTTTATGAGTGTGTGTCAAAAGGGCACGAAGTAAGACGCCCTCCAGAGATTCTTCAAAGGTATGAGTGTTTGTGTGTGTGTGTCAAAATAGGACATGAATTCAGGAGCCCTCAAGAGATTCAGCAAGGGTGCGTGATAGTGTGTGTGTGTAAAAAGGATAGTAAATCAGAAGCCTTCTAGAGATTCTGCAATGGTGTGTATGTGTATGTGTAAAAAGGAGAAGTCAGAAGACCTGCAGATATTCTGCAAGGGTGTGTGTGCGTGTGTGTGTACAAAGGACACGAGGTCAGAAGCACTCCAGATATTCTGCAACGGTGTTTGTGTGTGTGTTTGTGTGTGTGTGTGTGTGTGTGTGTAAAAAGGACAGGAATTCAGAAGCCCTCCAGAGATTCTGCAAGTGTATGAGTGTGAGTGTGTGTGTGTAAAAAGGACACGAAGTCAGAAGCCCACCAGAGATTCTGCAAGATTGTGTGTGTGTTTGTTTAAAAAGGAAACCAAATCAGTAGGCTTCTAGAGATTTGCAAGGATGTGTGTGGTGTGAGTGTAAAGGACACAAAGTCAAAAGCTCTCAAGGGATTCTGCAAGTGTATGAGTGTGTGTCAAAAGGGCAGGAAGTATGAAGCCCTCCAGAGATTCTTCAAAGGTGTGAGTGTTTGTGTGTGTGTGTGTGTCAAAAAAGGACGTGAATTCAAAAGCCTTCCAGAGATTCTCCAAGTGTATGAGTGTGATTGTGTGTGTGTGTGTGTGTGAAAAAGGACAGGAAGTAAAAAATAAATAAATAAAAAAGGACACGAAGTCAGAAGACCTGCAGATATTCTGCAAGTATGTGTGTGTGTGCTTGTGTGTGTACAAAGGACATGAGGTCAGAAGCCCTCCAGATAATCTCAAGAGTGTGCGTGTGTGTGTGTGTGTGTTTAAAAAGGACACGAAGTCAGAAGCCCTCCAGAGATTCTGCAAGTGTATGAGTGTGAGTGTGTTTATGTGTGTGTGTAAAAAGGACACGAAGTCAGAATCCCTCCAGATAATCTGCAAGGGTAGGTGCATGTGTGTGTGTAAAAAGACACGAAGTCACAAGCCTTCCAAATATCATGCAAGGGTGTGTGTCTGTGTGTGTGTGTGTGTGTAAATATGACACGACGTCCGAAGCCCTCCAGAGATTCTGCAAGAGTGTGAGTGTGTGTGTGTTTGTGTGCAAAAAGGACACGAATTCAGAAGCCCTCCAGAGTTCCGGCAAGTTTTGGGTGTGAGTGTGCTTATGAGTGTGTAAAAAGCACACTAATCAGAAGCCCTCTAGAGATTCTGAAATGGTTTGTGTGTGTGAGTGTGTAAAATGGACACAAAATCAGACCTCTCCAGGGTATATGGAAGGCTATGAGTGTGAATGTGTGTGTATGTGTGTGCTTGTAAGAAGGACACGAAGTCAAAAGCCCTCTAGAGTTTCTGCAGGGGTCTGAGTGTGTGTGTATGTATGTGAGTGTGTAAAATGAACATGATAACAGAAGCTCTCCAGAGAATCTGGAAGGGTATGAGTGTGAATGTGTGTTTATGTGTTTGTGTGTGTAAGAAGGACACAAAGTCAAAAGCCCTCTAGAGTTTCTGCAGGGGTATGAGTGTGAGTGTGTGTGTAAAAAGGACACAAATTCAGAAGCCCTCCAGAGATTCTGCAAGATTGTGTGTGTGTTTGTGTGTAAAAAGGAAACCAAATCAGTAGCCTTCTAGAGATTTGAAAGGATGTGTGTGGGTGTGAGTGTAAAGGACACGAAGTCAGAAGCTCTCAAGGGATTCTGCAAGTGTATGAGTGTGTGTCAAAAGGGCACGAAGTAAGACGCCCTCCAGAGATTCTTCAAAGGTATGAGTGTTTGTGTGTGTGTGTCAAAATAGGATATGAATTCAGGAGCCCTCCAGAGTTTCTGCAAGTGTATGAGTGTGAGTGTGTGTGTGTGTGTGTTGTGTGTAAAAAGGAAACAAAATCAGAAGCCCTCTAGTGATTCTGTAAGGGTGTGTGTGTGAATGTGTAAAAAGGACACAAAGTCAGAAGCCCTCTAGATATTATTCAACAGTGTGTGCGGGTGAGAGTGTTTAAAAAAGGACAAAGGTCGGAAGTCCTCCAGAGGTTCAGCCAGGGTATGTGTGTGTGTGTGTGTGTGTGTGTGTGTCTAAAAAGGACACGTAATCAAAAGCCCTCTAGACATTCTGCAAGGGTGTGTGCGTGTGTGTATGTGTGTGTATGAGTGTGTAAAAAGAACATGAAGTCTGAAGCACTCCAAATGTTCTGCAAGGGTGTGTGTGTGTGTAAAAGGACACGAAGTCAGAATCCCTCCAGATGTCCTGCAGTGGTGTGAATGTATGTGTATATGTAAAAAGACCTTGAAATCAGAAGCCCTGTAGAGATTCGGCAAGCTTGTGAGTGTGTGCGTGTGTGTGTTTGTCTAAAAAGGACATGAAATTAGAAGTCCTCCAGAGATTCTGCAAGGGTCCATGCCTGTGTGTATGTGTCTGTGTGAGTGTGTAAAAAGGACACGAAGTCAGAAGCCCTCCAGAGTTTCGGCAAGTGTTGAGTGTGTTTATGTGTGTGTGTAAAAAAGACACTAATCAGAAGCCCTCTAGAGATTCTGAAAAGGGGTGTGTGTGTGTGTGTGTGTGTGTATGTGAGTGTGTAAAATGTACATGAAATCAGAAGCTCTCCAGAGAATCTGGAAGGGTATGAGTGTGAATGTGTGTGTATGTGTGTGTGTGTGTGTGTAAGAAGGACACGGAGTCAAAAGCCCTCTAGAGTTTCTGCAGGGGTCTGAGTGTGTGTGTGTTTGTGTGTGTGTTCTGCAGGGGTCTGAGTGTGTGTGTGTTTGTGTGTGTGTGTGTGTGTAAAATGGACACGAAGTCAGAAGCCCTCCAGAGATTCTGCAAAATTGTGTGTGTTTGTGTAAAAAGGAAACCAAATCAGTAGACTTCTAGAGATTTGCAAGGATGTGTGTGTGTGTGAGAGTGTAAAGGACACGAAGTCAGAAGCTCTCAAGGGATTCTGCAAGTGTATGAGTGTGTGTCAAAAGGGCACGAAGTAAGACGCCCTCCAGAGATTCTTCAAAGGTATGAGTGTTTGTGTGTGTGTGTCAAAATAGGACATGAATTCAGGAGCCCTCAAGAGATTCAGCAAGGGTGCGTGATAGTGTGTGTGTGTGTGTAAAAAGTATAGTAAATCAGAAGCCTTCTAGAGATTCTGCAATGGTGTGTATGTGTATGTGTAAAAAGGAGAAGTCAGAAGACCTGCAGATATTCTGCAAGGGTGTGTGTGCGTGTGTGTGTACAAAGGACACGAGGTCAGAAGCCCTCCAGATATTCTGCAACGGTGTTTGTGTGTGTGTTTGTGTGTGTGTGTGTGTGTGTGTAAAAAGGACAGGAATTCAGAAGCCCTCCAGAGATTCTGAAAGTGTATGAGTGTGAGTGTGTGTGTGTAAAAAGGACACGAAGTCAGAAGCCCACCAGAGATTCTGCAAGATTGTGTTTGTGTTTGTTTAAAAAGGAAACCAAATCAGTAGGCTTCTAGAGATTTGCAAGGATGTGTGTGGTGTGAGTGTAAAGGACACAAAGTCAAAAGCTCTCAAGGGATTCTGCAAGTGTATGAGTGTGTGTCAAAAGGGCAGGAAGTATGAAGCCCTCCAGAGATTCTTCAAAGGTGTGAGTGTTTGTGTGTGTGTGTGTGTGTGAAAAAAGGACGTGAATTCAAAAGCCTTCCAGCGATTCTCCAAGTGTATGAGTGTGATTGTGTGTGTGTGTGTGTGAAAAAGGACAGGAAGTAAAAAATAAATAAATAAAAAAGGACACGAAGTCAGAAGACCTGCAGATATTCGTGTGTGTGCTTGTGTGTGTACAAAGGACATGAGGTCAGAAGCCCTCCAGATAATCTCAAGAGTGTGCGTGTGTGTGTGTGTGTGTTTAAAAAGGACACGAAGTCAGAAGCCCTCCAGAGATTCTGCAAGTGTATGAGTGTGAGTGTTTTTATGTGTGTGTGTAAAAAGGACACGAAGTCAGAATCCCTCCAGATAATCTGCAAGGGTAGGTGCATGTGTGTGTGTAAAAAGACACGAAGTCACAAGCCTTCCAAATATCATGCAAGGGTGTGTGTCTGTGTGTGTGTGTGTGTGTGTAAATATGACACGACGTCCGAAGCCCTCCAGAGATTCTGCAAGAGTGTGAGTGTGTGTGTGTTTGTGTGCAAAAAGGACACGAATTCAGAAGCCCTCCAGAGTTCCGGCAAGTTTTGGGTGTGAGTGTGCTTATGAGTGTGTAAAAAGCACACTAATCAGAAGCCCTCTAGAGATTCTGAAATGGTTTGTGTGTGTGAGTGTGTAAAATGGACACAAAATCAGACCTCTCCAGGGTATATGGAAGGCTATGAGTGTGAATGTGTGTGTATGTGTGTGCTTGTAAGAAGGACACGAAGTCAAAAGCCCTCTAGAGTTTCTGCAGGGGTCTGAGTGTGTGTGTATGTATGTGAGTGTGTAAAATGAACATGATAACAGAAGCTCTCCAGAGAATCTGGAAGGGTATGAGTGTGAATGTGTGTTTATGTGTTTGTGTGTGTAAGAAGGACACAAAGTCAAAAGCCCTCTAGAGTTTCTGCAGGGGTATGAGTGTGAGTGTGTGTGTAAAAAGGACACAAATTCAGAAGCCCTCCAGAGATTCTGCAAGATTGTGTGTGTGTTTGTGTGTAAAAAGGAAACCAAATCAGTAGCCTTCTAGAGATTTGAAAGGATGTGTGTGGGTGTGAGTGTAAAGGACACGAAGTCAGAAGCTCTCAAGGGATTCTGCAAGTGTATGAGTGTGTGTCAAAAGGGCACGAAGTAAGACGCCCTCCAGAGATTCTTCAAAGGTATGAGTGTTTGTGTGTGTGTGTCAAAATAGGATATGAATTCAGGAGCCCTCCAGAGTTTCTGCAAGTGTATGAGTGTGAGTGTGTGTGTGTGTGTGTTGTGTGTAAAAAGGAAACAAAATCAGAAGCCCTCTAGTGATTCTGTAAGGGTGTGTGTGTGAATGTGTAAAAAGGACACAAAGTCAGAAGCCCTCTAGATATTATTCAACAGTGTGTGCGGGTGAGAGTGTTTAAAAAAGGACAAAGGTCGGAAGTCCTCCAGAGGTTCAGCCAGGGTATGTGTGTGTGTGTGTGTGTGTGTGTGTCTAAAAAGGACACGTAATCAAAAGCCCTCTAGACATTCTGCAAGGGTGTGTGCGTGTGTGTATGTGTGTGTATGAGTGTGTAAAAAGAACATGAAGTCTGAAGCACTCCAAATGTTCTGCAAGGGTGTGTGTGTGTGTAAAAGGACACGAAGTCAGAATCCCTCCAGATGTTCTGCAGTGGTGTGAATGTATGTGTATATGTAAAAAGACCTTGAAATCAGAAGCCCTGTAGAGATTCGGCAAGCTTGTGAGTGTGTGTGTGTGTGTGTTTGTCTAAAAAGGACATGAAATTAGAAGTCCTCCAGAGATTCTGCAAGGGTCCATGCCTGTGTGTATGTGTCTGTGTGAGTGTGTAAAAAGGACACGAAGTCAGAAGCCCTCCAGAGTTTCGGCAAGTGTTGAGTGTGTTTATGTGTGTGTGTAAAAAAGACACTAATCAGAAGCCCTCTAGAGATTCTGAAAAGGGGTGTGTGTGTGTGTGTGTGTGTGTGTGTGAGTGTGTAAAATGTACATGAAATCAGAAGCTCTCCAGAGAATCTGGAAGGGTATGAGTGTGAATGTGTGTGTATGTGTGTGTGTGTGTGTGTAAGAAGGACACGGAGTCAAAAGCCCTCTAGAGTTTCTGCAGGGGTCTGAGTGTGTGTGTGTTTGTGTGTGTGTTCTGCAGGGGTCTGAGTGTGTGTGTGTTTGTGTGTGTGTGTGTGTGTAAAATGGACACGAAGTCAGAAGCCCTCCAGAGATTCTGCAAAATTGTGTGTGTTTGTGTAAAAAGGAAACCAAATCAGTAGACTTCTAGAGATTTGCAAGGATGTGTGTGTGTGTGAGAGTGTAAAGGACACGAAGTCAGAAGCTCTCAAGGGATTCTGCAAGTGTATGAGTGTGTGTCAAAAGGGCACGAAGTAAGACGCCCTCCAGAGATTCTTCAAAGGTATGAGTGTTTGTGTGTGTGTGTCAAAATAGGACATGAATTCAGGAGCCCTCAAGAGATTCAGCAAGGGTGCGTGATAGTGTGTGTGTGTGTGTAAAAAGTATAGTAAATCAGAAGCCTTCTAGAGATTCTGCAATGGTGTGTATGTGTATGTGTAAAAAGGAGAAGTCAGAAGACCTGCAGATATTCTGCAAGGGTGTGTGTGCGTGTGTGTGTACAAAGGACACGAGGTCAGAAGCCCTCCAGATATTCTGCAACGGTGTTTGTGTGTGTGTTTGTGTGTGTGTGTGTGTGTGTAAAAAGGACAGGAATTCAGAAGCCCTCCAGAGATTCTGAAAGTGTATGAGTGTGAGTGTGTGTGTGTAAAAAGGACACGAAGTCAGAAGCCCACCAGAGATTCTGCAAGATTGTGTTTGTGTTTGTTTAAAAAGGAAACCAAATCAGTAGGCTTCTAGAGATTTGCAAGGATGTGTGTGGTGTGAGTGTAAAGGACACAAAGTCAAAAGCTCTCAAGGGATTCTGCAAGTGTATGAGTGTGTGTCAAAAGGGCAGGAAGTATGAAGCCCTCCAGAGATTCTTCAAAGGTGTGAGTGTTTGTGTGTGTGTGTGTGTGTCAAAAAAGGACGTGAATTCAAAAGCCTTCCAGCGATTCTCCAAGTGTATGAGTGTGATTGTGTGTGTGTGTGTGTGAAAAAGGACAGGAAGTAAAAAATAAATAAATAAAAAAGGACACGAAGTCAGAAGACCTGCAGATATTCTGCAAGTGTGTGTGTGTGCTTGTGTGTGTACAAAGGACATGAGGTCAGAAGCCCTCCACATATTCTCAAGAGTGTGCTTGTGTGTGTGTGTGTGTGTTTAAAAAGGACACGAAGTCAGAAGCCCTCCAGAGATTCTGCAAGTGTATGAGTGTGAGTGTGTTTATGTGTGTGTGTAAAAAGGACACGAAGTCAGAATCCCTCCAGATAATCTGCAAGGGTAGGTGCATGTGTGTGTGTAAAAAGACAGGAACTCACAAGCCTTCCAAATATCATGCAAGGGTGTGTGTCTGTGTGTGTGTGTGTGTAAATATGACACGACGTCCGAAGCCCTCCAGAGATTCTGCAAGAGTGTGAGTGTGTGTGTGTGTTTGTGTGCAAAAAGGACACGAATTCAGAAGCCCTCCAGAGTTCCGGCAAGTTTTGGGTGTGAGTGTGCTTATGAGTGTGTAAAAAGCACACTAATCAGAAGCCCTCTAGAGATTCTGAAATGGTTTGTGTGTGTGAGTGTGTAAAATGGACACAAAATCAGAACTCTCCAGGGTATATGGAAGGCTATGAGTGTGAATGTGTGTGTATGTGTGTGTTTGTAAGAAGGACACGAAGTCAAAAGCCCTCTAGAGTTTCTGCAGGGGTCTGAGTGTGTGTGTGTGTATGTGAGTGTGTAAAATGAACACGATAACAGAAGCTCTCCAGAGAATCTGGAAGGGTATGAGTGTGAATGTGTGTGTATGTGTTTGTGTGTGTAAGAAGGACACAAAGTCAAAAGCCCTCTAGAGTTTCTGCAGGGGTCTGAGTGTGAGTGTGTGTGTGTGTGTGTGTGTGTGTAAAAAGGACACAAATTCAGAAGCCCTCCAGAGTTTCTGCAAGATTGTGTGTGTGTGTGTGTAAAAAGGAAACCAAATCAGTAGCCTTCTAGAGATTTGAAAGGATGTGTGTGGGTGTGAGTGTAAAGGACACGAAGTCAGAAGCTCTCAAGGGATTCTGCAAGTTTATGAGTGTGTGTCAAAAGGGCACGAAGTAAGACGCCCTCCAGAGATTCTTCAAAGGTATGAGTGTTTGTGTGTGTGTGTCAAAATAGGACATGAATTCAGGAGCCCTCAAGAGATTCAGCAAGGGTGCGTGATAGTGTGTGTGTGTAAAAAGGATAGTAAATCAGAAGCCTTCTAGAGATTCTGCAATGGTGTGTATGTGTATGTGTAAAAAGGAGAAGTCAGAAGACCTGCAGATATTCTGCAAGGGTGTGTGTGCGTGTGTGTGTACAAAGGACACGAGGTCAGAAGCACTCCAGATATTCTGCAACGGTGTTTGTGTGTGTGTTTGTGTGTGTGTGTGTGTGTGTGTGTGTAAAAAGGACAGGAATTCAGAAGCCCTCCAGAGATTCTGCAAGTGTATGAGTGTGAGTGTGTGTGTGTAAAAAGGACACGAAGTCAGAAGCCCACCAGAGATTCTGCAAGATTGTGTGTGTGTTTGTTTAAAAAGGAAACCAAATCAGTAGGCTTCTAGAGATTTGCAAGGATGTGTGTGGTGTGAGTGTAAAGGACACAAAGTCAAAAGCTCTCAAGGGATTCTGCAAGTGTATGAGTGTGTGTCAAAAGGGCAGGAAGTATGAAGCCCTCCAGAGATTCTTCAAAGGTGTGAGTGTTTGTGTGTGTGTGTGTGTCAAAAAAGGACGTGAATTCAAAAGCCTTCCAGAGATTCTCCAAGTGTATGAGTGTGATTGTGTGTGTGTGTGTGTGTGAAAAAGGACAGGAAGTAAAAAATAAATAAATAAAAAAGGACACGAAGTCAGAAGACCTGCAGATATTCTGCAAGTATGTGTGTGTGTGCTTGTGTGTGTACAAAGGACATGAGGTCAGAAGCCCTCCAGATAATCTCAAGAGTGTGCGTGTGTGTGTGTGTGTGTTTAAAAAGGACACGAAGTCAGAAGCCCTCCAGAGATTCTGCAAGTGTATGAGTGTGAGTGTGTTTATGTGTGTGTGTAAAAAGGACACGAAGTCAGAATCCCTCCAGATAATCTGCAAGGGTAGGTGCATGTGTGTGTGTAAAAAGACACGAAGTCACAAGCCTTCCAAATATCATGCAAGGGTGTGTGTCTGTGTGTGTGTGTGTGTGTAAATATGACACGACGTCCGAAGCCCTCCAGAGATTCTGCAAGAGTGTGAGTGTGTGTGTGTTTGTGTGCAAAAAGGACACGAATTCAGAAGCCCTCCAGAGTTCCGGCAAGTTTTGGGTGTGAGTGTGCTTATGAGTGTGTAAAAAGCACACTAATCAGAAGCCCTCTAGAGATTCTGAAATGGTTTGTGTGTGTGAGTGTGTAAAATGGACACAAAATCAGACCTCTCCAGGGTATATGGAAGGCTATGAGTGTGAATGTGTGTGTATGTGTGTGCTTGTAAGAAGGACACGAAGTCAAAAGCCCTCTAGAGTTTCTGCAGGGGTCTGAGTGTGTGTGTATGTATGTGAGTGTGTAAAATGAACATGATAACAGAAGCTCTCCAGAGAATCTGGAAGGGTATGAGTGTGAATGTGTGTTTATGTGTTTGTGTGTGTAAGAAGGACACAAAGTCAAAAGCCCTCTAGAGTTTCTGCAGGGGTATGAGTGTGAGTGTGTGTGTAAAAAGGACACAAATTCAGAAGCCCTCCAGAGATTCTGCAAGATTGTGTGTGTGTTTGTGTGTAAAAAGGAAACCAAATCAGTAGCCTTCTAGAGATTTGAAAGGATGTGTGTGGGTGTGAGTGTAAAGGACACGAAGTCAGAAGCTCTCAAGGGATTCTGCAAGTGTATGAGTGTGTGTCAAAAGGGCACGAAGTAAGACGCCCTCCAGAGATTCTTCAAAGGTATGAGTGTTTGTGTGTGTGTGTCAAAATAGGATATGAATTCAGGAGCCCTCCAGAGTTTCTGCAAGTGTATGAGTGTGAGTGTGTGTGTGTGTGTGTTGTGTGTAAAAAGGAAACAAAATCAGAAGCCCTCTAGTGATTCTGTAAGGGTGTGTGTGTGAATGTGTAAAAAGGACACAAAGTCAGAAGCCCTCTAGATATTATTCAACAGTGTGTGCGGGTGAGAGTGTTTAAAAAAGGACAAAGGTCGGAAGTCCTCCAGAGGTTCAGCCAGGGTATGTGTGTGTGTGTGTGTGTGTGTGTGTGTCTAAAAAGGACACGTAATCAAAAGCCCTCTAGACATTCTGCAAGGGTGTGTGCGTGTGTGTATGTGTGTGTATGAGTGTGTAAAAAGAACATGAAGTCTGAAGCACTCCAAATGTTCTGCAAGGGTGTGTGTGTGTGTAAAAGGACACGAAGTCAGAATCCCTCCAGATGTCCTGCAGTGGTGTGAATGTATGTGTATATGTAAAAAGACCTTGAAATCAGAAGCCCTGTAGAGATTCGGCAAGCTTGTGAGTGTGTGTGTGTGTGTGTTTGTCTAAAAAGGACATGAAATTAGAAGTCCTCCAGAGATTCTGCAAGGGTCCATGCCTGTGTGTATGTGTCTGTGTGAGTGTGTAAAAAGGACACGAAGTCAGAAGCCCTCCAGAGTTTCGGCAAGTGTTGAGTGTGTTTATGTGTGTGTGTAAAAAAGACACTAATCAGAAGCCCTCTAGAGATTCTGAAAAGGGGTGTGTGTGTGTGTGTGTGTGTGTATGTGAGTGTGTAAAATGTACATGAAATCAGAAGCTCTCCAGAGAATCTGGAAGGGTATGAGTGTGAATGTGTGTGTATGTGTGTGTGTGTGTGTGTAAGAAGGACACGGAGTCAAAAGCCCTCTAGAGTTTCTGCAGGGGTCTGAGTGTGTGTGTGTTTGTGTGTGTGTTCTGCAGGGGTCTGAGTGTGTGTGTGTTTGTGTGTGTGTGTGTGTGTAAAATGGACACGAAGTCAGAAGCCCTCCAGAGATTCTGCAAAATTGTGTGTGTTTGTGTAAAAAGGAAACCAAATCAGTAGACTTCTAGAGATTTGCAAGGATGTGTGTGTGTGTGAGAGTGTAAAGGACACGAAGTCAGAAGCTCTCAAGGGATTCTGCAAGTGTATGAGTGTGTGTCAAAAGGGCACGAAGTAAGACGCCCTCCAGAGATTCTTCAAAGGTATGAGTGTTTGTGTGTGTGTGTCAAAATAGGACATGAATTCAGGAGCCCTCAAGAGATTCAGCAAGGGTGCGTGATAGTGTGTGTGTGTGTGTAAAAAGTATAGTAAATCAGAAGCCTTCTAGAGATTCTGCAATGGTGTGTATGTGTATGTGTAAAAAGGAGAAGTCAGAAGACCTGCAGATATTCTGCAAGGGTGTGTGTGCGTGTGTGTGTACAAAGGACACGAGGTCAGAAGCCCTCCAGATATTCTGCAACGGTGTTTGTGTGTGTGTTTGTGTGTGTGTGTGTGTGTGTGTAAAAAGGACAGGAATTCAGAAGCCCTCCAGAGATTCTGAAAGTGTATGAGTGTGAGTGTGTGTGTGTAAAAAGGACACGAAGTCAGAAGCCCACCAGAGATTCTGCAAGATTGTGTTTGTGTTTGTTTAAAAAGGAAACCAAATCAGTAGGCTTCTAGAGATTTGCAAGGATGTGTGTGGTGTGAGTGTAAAGGACACAAAGTCAAAAGCTCTCAAGGGATTCTGCAAGTGTATGAGTGTGTGTCAAAAGGGCAGGAAGTATGAAGCCCTCCAGAGATTCTTCAAAGGTGTGAGTGTTTGTGTGTGTGTGTGTGTGTGAAAAAAGGACGTGAATTCAAAAGCCTTCCAGCGATTCTCCAAGTGTATGAGTGTGATTGTGTGTGTGTGTGTGTGAAAAAGGACAGGAAGTAAAAAATAAATAAATAAAAAAGGACACGAAGTCAGAAGACCTGCAGATATTCGTGTGTGTGCTTGTGTGTGTACAAAGGACATGAGGTCAGAAGCCCTCCAGATATTCTCAAGAGTGTGCGTGTGTGTGTGTGTGTCTAAAAAGGACACGAAGTCAGAAGCCCTCCAGAGATTCTGCAAGTGTATGAGTGTGAGTGTGTTTATGTGTGTGTGTAAAAAGGACACGAAGTCAGAATCCCTCCAGATAATCTGCAAGGGTAGGTGCATGTGTGTGTGTAAAAAGACACGAAGTCACAAGCCTTCCAAATATCATGCAAGGGTGTGTGTCTGTGTGTGTGTGTGTGTGTGTGTAAATATGACACGACGTCCGAAGCCCTCCAGAGATTCTGCAAGAGTGTGAGTGTGTGTGTGTTTGTGTGCAAAAAGGACACGAATTCAGAAGCCCTCCAGAGTTCCGGCAAGTTTTGGGTGTGAGTGTGCTTATGAGTGTGTAAAAAGCACACTAATCAGAAGCCCTCTAGAGATTCTGAAATGGTTTGTGTGTGTGAGTGTGTAAAATGGACACAAAATCAGAACTCTCCAGGGTATATGGAAGGCTATGAGTGTGAATGTGTGTGTATGTGTGTGTTTGTAAGAAGGACACGAAGTCAAAAGCCCTCTAGAGTTTCTGCAGGGTTCTGAGTGTGTGTGTGTGTATGTGAGTGTGTAAAATGAACACGATAACAGAAGCTCTCCAGAGAATCTGGAAGGGTATGAGTGTGAATGTGTGTGTATGTGTTTGTGTGTGTAAGAAGGACACAAAGTCAAAAGCCCTCTAGAGTTTCTGCAGGGGTATGAGTGTGAGTGTGTGTGTGTGTGTGTGTAAAAAGGACACAAATTCAGAAGCCCTCCAGAGATTCTGCAAGATTGTGTGTGTGTGTAAAAAGGAAACCAAATCAGTAGCCTTCTAGAGATTTGAAAGGATGTGTGTGGGTGTGAGTGTAAAGGACACGAAGTCAGAAGGTCTCAAGGGATTCTGCAAGTGTATGAGTGTGTGTCAAAGGGCACGAAGTAAGACGCCCTCCAGAGATTCTTCAAAGGTATGAGTGTTTGTGTGTGTGTGTCAAAATAGGATATGAATTCAGGAGCCCTCCAGAGTTTCTGCAAGTGTATGAGTGTGAGTGTGTGTGTGTGTGTGTGTAAAAAGGAAACAAAATCAGAAGCCCTCTAGTGATTCTGTAAGGGTGTGTGTGTGAATGTGTAAAAAGGACACAAAGTCAGAAGCCCTCTAGATATTATTCAACAGTGTGTGCGGGTGAGAGTGTTTAAAAAAGGACAAAGGTCGGAAGTCCTCCAGAGGTTCAGCCAGGGTATGTGTGAGTGTTTAAAAAAGGACAAAGGTCGGAAGTCCTCCAGAGGTTCAGCCAGGGTATGTGTGTGTGTGTGTGTGTGTCTAAAAAGGACACGTAATCAAAAGCCCTCTAGACATTCTGCAAGGGTGTGTGCGTGTGTATGTGTGTGTATGAGTGTGTAAAAAGAACATGAAGTCTGAAGCACTCCAAATGTTCTGCAAGGGTGTGTGTGTGTGTGTAAAAGGACACGAAGTCAGAATCCCTCCAGATGTTCTGCAGTGGTGTGAATGTATGTGTATATGTAAAAAGACCTTGAAATCAGAAGCCCTGTAGAGATTCGGCAAGCTTGTGAGTGTGTGTGTGTGTGTGTGTGTTTGTCTAAAAAGGACATGAAATTAGAAGTCCTCCAGAGATTCTGCAAGGGTCCATGCCTGTGTGTATGTGTCTGTGTGAGTGTGTAAAAAGGACACGAAGTCAAAAGCCCTCCAGAGTTTCGGCAAGTGTTGAGTGTGTTTATGTGTGTGTGTAAAAAAGACACAAATCAGAAGCCCTCTAGAGATTCTGAAACGGGGTGTGTGTGTGTGTGTGAGTGTGTAAAATGTACATGAAATCAGAAGCTCTCCAGAGAATCTGGAAGGGTATGAGTGTGAATGTGTGTGTATGTGTGTGTGTGTGTGTGTGTGTGTGTGTAAGAAGGACACGGAGTCAAAAGCCCTCTAGAGTTTCTGCAGGGGTCTGAGTGTGTGTGTGTTTGTGTGTGTGTGTGTGTAAAATGGACACGAAGTCAGAAGCCCTCCAGAGATTCTGCAAAATTGTGTGTGTTTGTGTAAAAAGGAAACCAAATCAGTAGACTTCTAGAGATTTGCAAGGATGTGTGTGTGTGTGTGAGAGTGTAAAGGACACGAAGTCAGAAGCTCTCAAGGGTTTCTGCAAGTGTATGAGTGTGTGTCAAAAAGGCACGAAGTAAGACGCCCTCCAGAGATTCTTCAAAGGTATGAGTGTTTGTGTGTGTGTGTCAAAATAGGACATGAATTCAGGAGCCCTCAAGAGATTCAGCAAGGGTGCGTGATAGTGTGTGTGTGTGTGTGTGTAAAAATGATAGTAAATCAGAAGCCTTCTAGAGATTCTGCAATGGTGTGTATGTGTATGTGTAAAAAGGAGAAGTCAGAAGACCTGCAGATATTCTGCAAGGGTGTGTGTGCGTGTGTGTGTACAAAGGACACGAGGTCAGAAGCCCTCCAGATATTCTGCAACGGTGTGTGTGTGTGTGTGTGTGTGTGTGTGTGTGTGTGTGTGTGTAAAAAGGACAGGAATTCAGAAGCCCTCCAGAGATTCTGAAAGTGTATGAGTGTGAGTGTGTGTGTGTAAAAAGGACACGAAGTCAGAAGCCCACCAGAGATTCTGCAAGATTGTGTGTGTGTTTGTTTAAAAAGGAAACCAAATCAGTAGGCTTCTAGAGATTTGCAAGGATGTGTGTGGTGTGAGTGTAAAGGACACAAAGTCAAAAGCTCTCAAGGGATTCTGCAAGTGTATGAGTGTGTGTCAAAAGGGCAGGAAGTATGAAGCCCTCCAGAGATTCTTCAAAGGTGTGAGTGTTTGTGTGTGTTTGTGTCAAAAAAGGACGTGAATTCAAAAGCCTTCCAGAGATTCTCCAAGTGTATGAGTGTGATTGTGTGTGTGTGTGTGAAAAAGGACAGGAAGTAAAAAATAAATAAATAAAAAAGGACACGAAGTCAGAAGACCTGCAGATATTCTGCAAGTGTGTGTGTGTGCTTGTGTGTGTACAAAGGACATGAGGTCAGAAGCCCTCCACATATTCTCAAGAGTGTGCGTGTGTGTGTGTGTGTCTAAAAAGGACACGAAGTCAGAAGCCCTCCAGAGATTCTGCAAGTGTATGAGTGTGAGTGTGTTTATGTGTGTGTGTAAAAAGGACACGAAGTCAGAATCCCTCCAGATAATCTGCAAGGGTAGGTGCATGTGTGTGTGTAAAAAGACACGAAGTCACAAGCCTTCCAAATATCATGCAAGGGTGTGTGTCTGTGTGTGTGTGTGTGTGTAAATATGACACGACGTCCGAAGCCCTCCAGAGATTCTGCAAGAGTGTGAGTGTGTGTGTGTGTTTGTGTGCAAAAAGGACACGAATTCAGAAGCCATCCAGAGTTCCGGCAAGTTTTGGGTGTGAGTGTGCTTATGAGTGTGTAAAAAGCACACTAATCAGAAGCCCTCTAGAGATTCTGAAATGGTTTGTGTGTGTGAGTGTGTAAAATGGACACAAAATCAGAACTCTCCAGGGTATATGGAAGGCTATGAGTGTGAATGTGTGTGTATGTGTGTGCTTGTAAAAAGGACATGAAGTCAAAAGCCCTCTAGAGTTTCTGCAGGGGTCTGAGTGTGTGTGTGTGTATGTGAGTGTGTAAAATGAACACGATAACAGAAGCTCTCCAGATAATCTGGAAGGGTATGAGTGTGAATGTGTGTGTATGTGTTTGTGTGTGTAAGAAGGACACAAAGTCAAAAGCCCTCTAGAGTTTCTGCAGGGGTATGAGTGTGAGTGTGTGTGTGTGTGTGTAAAAAGGACACAAATTCAGAAGCCCTCCAGAGATTCTGCAAGATTGTGTGTGTGTGTGTGTGTGTGTAAAAAGGAAACCAAATCAGTAGCCTTCTAGAGATTTGAAAGGATGTGTGTGGGTGTGAGTGTAAAGGACACGAAGTCAGAAGCTCTCAAGGGATTCTGCAAGTGTATGAGTGTGTGTCAAAAGGGCACGAAGTAAGACGCCCTCCAGAGATTCTTCAAAGGTATGAGTGTTTGTGTGTGTGTGTCAAAATAGGATATGAATTCAGGAGCCCTCCAGAGTTTCTGCAAGTGTATGAGTGTGAGTGTGTGTGTGTGTGTAAAAAGGAAACAAAATCAGAAGCCCTCTAGTGATTCTGTAAGGGTGTGTGTGTGAATGTGTAAAAAGGACACAAAGTCAGAAGCCCTCTAGATATTATTCAACAGTGTGTGCGGGTGAGAGTGTTTAAAAAAGGACAAAGGTCGGAAGTCCTCCAGAGGTTCAGCCAGGGTATGTGTGTGTGTGTGTGTCTAAAAAGGACACGTAATCAAAAGCCCTCTAGACATTCTGCAAGGGTGTGTGCGTGTGTGTATGTGTGTGTATGAGTGTGTAAAAAGAACATGAAGTCTGAAGCACTCCAAATGTTCTGCAAGGGTGTGTGTGTGTGTGTGTAAAAGGACACGAAGTCAGAATCCCTCCAGATGTCCTGCAGTGGTGTGAATGTATGTGTATATGTAAAAAGACCTTGAAATCAGAAGCCCTGTAGAGATTCGGCAAGCTTGTGAGTGTGTGTGTGTTTGTCTAAAAAGGACATGAAATTAGAAGTCCTCCAGAGATTCTGCAAGGGTCCATGCCTGTGTGTATGTGTCTGTGTGAGTGTGTAAAAAGGACACGAAGTCAGAAGCCCTCCAGAGTTTCGGCAAGTGTTGAGTGTGTTTATGTGTGTGTGTAAAAAAGACACTAATCAGAAGCCCTCTAGAGATTCTGAAACGGGGTGTGTGTGTGTGAGTGTGTAAAATGTACATGAAATCAGAAGCTCTCCAGAGAATCTGGAAGGGTATGAGTGTGAATGTGTGTGTATGTGTGTGTGTGTGTGTAAGAAGGACACGGAGTCAAAAGCCCTCTAGAGTTTCTGCAGGGGTCTGAGTGTGTGTGTGTTTCTGTGTGTGTGTGTGTGTGTGTGTGTGTAAAATGGACACGAAATCAGAAGCCCTCCAGAGATTATGCAAAATTGTGTGTGTTTGTGTAAAAAGGAAACCAAATCAGTAGACTTCTAGAGATTTGCAAGGATGTGTGTGTGTGTGTGAGAGTGTAAAGGACACGAAGTCAGAAGCTCTCAAGGGATTCTGCAAGTGTATGAGTGTGTGTCAAAAGGGCACGAAGTAAGACGCCCTCCAGAGATTCTTCAAAGGTATGAGTGTTTGTGTGTGTGTGTCAAAATAGGACATGAATTCAGGAGCCCTCAAGAGATTCAGCAAGGGTGCGTGATAGTGTGTGTGTGTGTGTGTGTGTGTGTAAAAAGGATAGTAAATCAGAAGCCTTCTAGAGATTCTGCAATGGTGTGTATGTGTATGTGTAAAAAGGAGAAGTCAGAAGACCTGCAGATATTCTGCAAGGGTGTGTGTGCATGTGTGTGTACAAAGGACACGAGGTCAGAAGCCCTCCAGATATTCTGCAACGGTGTGTGTGTGTGTGTGTGTGCTTGTGTGTGTGTGTGTGTAAAAAGGACAGGAATTCAGAAGCCCTCCAGAGATTCTGCAAGTGTATGAGTGTGAGTGTGTGTGTGTAAAAAGGACACGAAGTCAGAAGCCCACCAGAGATTCTGCAAGATTGTGTGTGTGTTTGTTTAAAAAGGAAACCAAATCAGTAGGCTTCTAGAGATTTGCAAGGATGTGTGTGGTGTGAGTGTAAAGGACACAAAGTCAAAAGCTCTCAAGGGATTCTGCAAGTGTATGAGTGTGTGTCAAAAGGGCAGGAAGTATGAAGCCCTCCAGAGATTCTTCAAAGGTGTGAGTGTTTGTGTGTGTGTGTCAAAAAAGGACGTGAATTCAAAAGCCTTCCAGAGATTCTCCAAGTGTATGAGTGTGATTGTGTGTGTGTGTGTGTGTGTGTGTGAAAAAGGACAGGAAGTAAAAAATAAATAAATAAAAAAGGACACGAAGTCAGAAGACCTGCAGATATTCTGCAAGTATGTGTGTGTGTGCTTGTGTGTGTACAAAGGACATGAGGTCAGAAGCCCTCCAGATAATCTCAAGAGTGTGCGTGTGTGTGTGTGTGTTTAAAAAGGACACGAAGTCAGAAGCCCTCCAAAGATTCTGCAAGTGTATGAGTGTGAGTGTGTTTATGTGTGTGTGTAAAAAGGACACGAAGTCAGAATCCCTCCAGATAATCTGCAAGGGTAGGTGCATGTGTGTGTGTAAAAAGACACGAAGTCACAAGCCTTCCAAATATCATGCAAGGGTGTGTGTCTGTGTGTGTGTGTGTGTAAATATGACACGACGTCCGAAGCCCTCCAGAGATTCTGCAAGAGTGTGAGTGTGTGTGTGTTTGTGTGCAAAAAGGACACGAATTCAGAAGCCCTCCAGAGTTCCGGCAAGTTTTGGGTGTGAGTGTGCTTATGAGTGTGTAAAAAGCACACTAATCAGAAGCCCTCTAGAGATTCTGAAATGGTTTGTGTGTGTGAGTGTGTAAAATGGACACAAAATCAGACCTCTCCAGGGTATATGGAAGGCTATGAGTGTGAATGTGTGTGTATGTGTGTGCTTGTAAGAAGGACACGAAGTCAAAAGCCCTCTAGAGTTTCTGCAGGGGTCTGAGTGTGTGTGTATGTATGTGAGTGTGTAAAATGAACATGATAACAGAAGCTCTCCAGAGAATCTGGAAGGGTATGAGTGTGAATGTGTGTGTATGTGTTTGTGTGTGTAAGAAGGACACAAAGTCAAAAGCCCTCTAGAGTTTCTGCAGGGGTATGAGTGTGAGTGTGTGTGTAAAAAGGACACAAATTCAGAAGCCCTCCAGAGATTCTGCAAGATTGTGTGTGTGTGTGTGTGTAAAAAGGAAACCAAATCAGTAGCCTTCTAGAGATTTGAAAGGATGTGTGTGGGTGTGAGTGTAAAGGACACGAAGTCAGAAGCTCTCAAGGGATTCTGCAAGTGTATGAGTGTGTGTCAAAAGGGCACGAAGTAAGACGCCCTCCAGAGATTCTTCAAAGGTATGAGTGTTTGTGTGTGTGTGTCAAAATAGGATATGAATTCAGGAGCCCTCCAGAGTTTCTGCAAGTGTATGAGTGTGAGTGTGTGTGTGTGTGTGTGTTGTGTGTAAAAAGGAAACAAAATCAGAAGCCCTCTAGTGATTCTGTAAGGGTGTGTGTGTGAATGTGTAAAAAGGACACAAAGTCAGAAGCCCTCTAGATATTATTCAACAGTGTGTGCGGGTGAGAGTGTTTAAAAAAGGACAAAGGTCGGAAGTCCTCCAGAGGTTCAGCCAGGGTATGTGTGTGTGTGTGTGTGTGTGTGTGTGTCTAAAAAGGACACGTAATCAAAAGCCCTCTAGACATTCTGCAAGGGTGTGTGCGTGTGTGTATGTGTGTGTATGAGTGTGTAAAAAGAACATGAAGTCTGAAGCACTCCAAATGTTCTGCAAGGGTGTGTGTGTGTGTGTGTAAAAGGACACGAAGTCAGAATCCCTCCAGATGTCCTGCAGTGGTGTGAATGTATGTGTATATGTAAAAAGACCTTGAAATCAGAAGCCCTGTAGAGATTCGGCAAGCTTGTGAGTGTGTGTGTGTGTGTTTGTCTAAAAAGGACATGAAATTAGAAGTCCTCCAGAGATTCTGCAAGGGTCCATGCCTGTGTGTATGTGTCTGTGTGAGTGTGTAAAAAGGACACGAAGTCAGAAGCCCTCCAGAGTTTCGGCAAGTGTTGAGTGTGTTTATGTGTGTGTGTAAAAAAGACACTAATCAGAAGCCCTCTAGAGATTCTGAAACGGGGTGTGTGTGTGTGTGTGTGAGTGTGTAAAATGTACATGAAATCAGAAGCTCTCCAGAGAATCTGGAAGGGTATGAGTGTGAATGTGTGTGTATGTGTGTGTGTGTGTGTAAGAAGGACACGGAGTCAAAAGCCCTCTAGAGTTTCTGCAGGGGTCTGAGTGTGTGTGTGTTTGTGTGTGTGTGTGTGTGTGTGTGTGTAAAATGGACACGAAGTCAGAAGCCCTCCAGAGATTCTGCAAAATTGTGTGTATTTGTGTAAAAAGGAAACCAAATCAGTAGACTTCTAGAGATTTGCAAGGATGTGTGTGTGTGTGAGAGTGTAAAGGACACGAAGTCAGAAGCTCTCAAGGGATTCTGCAAGTGTATGAGTGTGTGTCAAAAGGGCACGAAGTAAGACGCCCTCCAGAGATTCTTCAAAGGTATGAGTGTTTGTGTGTGTGTGTCAAAATAGGACATGAATTCAGGAGCCCTCAAGAGATTCAGCAAGGGTGCGTGATAGTGTGTGTGTGTGTGTGTGTGTGTAAAAAGGATAGTAAATCAGAAGCCTTCTAGAGATTCTGCAATGGTGTGTATGTATATGTGTAAAAAGGAGAAGTCAGAAGACCTGCAGATATTCTGCAAGGGTGTGTGTGCGTGTGTGTGTACAAAGGACACGAGGTCAGAAGCCCTCCAGATATTCTGCAACGGTGTTTGTGTGTGTGTTTGTGTGTGTGTGTGTGTGTAAAAAGGACAGGAATTCAGAAGCCCTCCAGAGATTCTGAAAGTGTATGAGTGTGAGTGTGTGTGTGTAAAAAGGACACGAAGTCAGAAGCCCACCAGAGATTCTGCAAGATTGTGTGTGTGTTTGTTTAAAAAGGAAACCAAATCAGTAGGCTTCTAGAGATTTGCAAGGATGTGTGTGGTGTGAGTGTAAAGGACACAAAGTCAAAAGCTCTCAAGGGATTCTGCAAGTGTATGAGTGTGTGTCAAAAGGGCAGGAAGTATGAAGCCCTCCAGAGATTCTTCAAAGGTGTGAGTGTTTGTGTGTGTGTGTGTGTCAAAAAAGGACGTGAATTCAAAAGCCTTCCAGCGATTCTCCAAGTGTATGAGTGTGATTGTGTGTGTGTGTGTGTGAAAAAGGACAGGAAGTAAAAAATAAATAAATAAAAAAGGACACGAAGTCAGAAGACCTGCAGATATTCGTGTGTGTGCTTGTGTGTGTACAAAGGACATGAGGTCAGAAGCCCTCCACATATTCTCAAGAGTGTGCGTGTGTGTGTGTGTGTGTCTAAAAAGGACACGAAGTCAGAAGCCCTCCAGAGATTCTGCAAGTGTATGAGTGTGAGTGTTTTTATGTGTGTGTGTAAAAAGGACACGAAGTCAGAATCCCTCCAGATAATCTGCAAGGGTAGGTGCATGTGTGTGTGTAAAAAGACACGAAGTCACAAGCCTTCCAAATATCATGCAAGGGTGTGTGTCTGTGTGTGTGTGTGTAAATATGACACGACGTCCGAAGCCCTCCAGAGATTCTGCAAGAGTGTGAGTGTGTGTGTGTTTGTGTGCAAAAAGGACACGAATTCAGAAGCCCTCCAGAGTTCCGGCAAGTTTTGGGTGTGAGTGTGCTTATGAGTGTGTAAAAAGCACACTAATCAGAAGCCCTCTAGAGATTCTGAAATGGTTTGTGTGTGTGAGTGTGTAAAATGGACACAAAATCAGAACTCTCCAGGGTATATGGAAGGCTATGAGTGTGAATGTGTGTGTATGTGTGTGTTTGTAAAAAGGACACGAAGTCAAAAGCCCTCTAGAGTTTCTGCAGGGTTCTGAGTGTGTGTGTGTGTATGTGAGTGTGTAAAATGAACACGATAACAGAAGCTCTCCAGAGAATCTGGAAGGGTATGAGTGTGAATGTGTGTGTATGTGTTTGTGTGTGTAAGAAGGACACAAAGTCAAAAGCCCTCTAGAGTTTCTGCAGGGGTATGAGTGTGAGTGTGTGTGTGTGTGTGTGTAAAAAGGACACAAATTCAGAAGCCCTCCAGAGATTCTGCAAGATTGTGTGTGTGTGTGTAAAAAGGAAACCAAATCAGTAGCCTTCTAGAGATTTGAAAGGATGTGTGTGGGTGTGAGTGTAAAGGACACGAAGTCAGAAGCTCTCAAGGGATTCTGCAAGTGTATGAGTGTGTGTCAAAAGGGCACGAAGTAAGACGCCCTCCAGAGATTCTTCAAAGGTATGAGTGTTTGTGTGTGTGTGTCAAAATAGGACATGAATTCAGGAGCCCTCAAGAGATTCAGCAAGGGTGCGTGATAGTGTGTGTGTGTGTGTGTGTGTGTAAAAAGGATAGTAAATCAGAAGCCTTCTAGAGATTCTGCAATGGTGTGTATGTGTATGTGTAAAAAGGAGAAGTCAGAAGACCTGCAGATATTCTGCAAGGGTGTGTGTGCGTGTGTGTGTACAAAGGACACGAGGTCAGAAGCCCTCCAGATATTCAGCAACGGTGTTTGTGTGTGTGTTTGTGTGTGTGTGTGTGTGTGTGTGTAAAAAGGACAGGAATTCAGAAGCCCTCCAGAGATTCTGAAAGTGTATGAGTGTGAGTGTGTGTGTGTAAAAAGGACACGAAGTCAGAAGCCCACCAGAGATTCTGCAAGATTGTGTGTGTGTTTGTTTAAAAAGGAAACCAAATCAGTAGGCTTCTAGAGATTTGCAAGGATGTGTGTGGTGTGAGTGTAAAGGACACAAAGTCAAAAGCTCTCAAGGGATTCTGCAAGTGTATGAGTGTGTGTCAAAAGGGCAGGAAGTATGAAGCCCTCCAGAGATTCTTCAAAGGTGTGAGTGTTTGTGTGTGTGTGTGTGTCAAAAAAGGACGTGAATTCAAAAGCCTTCCAGCGATTCTCCAAGTGTATGAGTGTGATTGTGTGTGTGTGTGTGTGAAAAAGGACAGGAAGTAAAAAATAAATAAATAAAAAAGGACACGAAGTCAGAAGACCTGCAGATATTCGTGTGTGTGCTTGTGTGTGTACAAAGGACATGAGGTCAGAAGCCCTCCACATATTCTCAAGAGTGTGCGTGTGTGTGTGTGTGTGTCTAAAAAGGACACGAAGTCAGAAGCCCTCCAGAGATTCTGCAAGTGTATGAGTGTGAGTGTTTTTATGTGTGTGTGTAAAAAGGACACGAAGTCAGAATCCCTCCAGATAATCTGCAAGGGTAGGTGCATGTGTGTGTGTAAAAAGACACGAAGTCACAAGCCTTCCAAATATCATGCAAGGGTGTGTGTCTGTGTGTGTGTGTGTAAATATGACACGACGTCCGAAGCCCTCCAGAGATTCTGCAAGAGTGTGAGTGTGTGTGTGTTTGTGTGCAAAAAGGACACGAATTCAGAAGCCCTCCAGAGTTCCGGCAAGTTTTGGGTGTGAGTGTGCTTATGAGTGTGTAAAAAGCACACTAATCAGAAGCCCTCTAGAGATTCTGAAATGGTTTGTGTGTGTGAGTGTGTAAAATGGACACAAAATCAGAACTCTCCAGGGTATATGGAAGGCTATGAGTGTGAATGTGTGTGTATGTGTGTGTTTGTAAAAAGGACACGAAGTCAAAAGCCCTCTAGAGTTTCTGCAGGGTTCTGAGTGTGTGTGTGTGTATGTGAGTGTGTAAAATGAACACGATAACAGAAGCTCTCCAGAGAATCTGGAAGGGTATGAGTGTGAATGTGTGTGTATGTGTTTGTGTGTGTAAGAAGGACACAAAGTCAAAAGCCCTCTAGAGTTTCTGCAGGGGTATGAGTGTGAGTGTGTGTGTGTGTGTGTGTAAAAAGGACACAAATTCAGAAGCCCTCCAGAGATTCTGCAAGATTGTGTGTGTGTGTGTAAAAAGGAAACCAAATCAGTAGCCTTCTAGAGATTTGAAAGGATGTGTGTGGGTGTGAGTGTAAAGGACACGAAGTCAGAAGCTCTCAAGGGATTCTGCAAGTGTATGAGTGTGTGTCAAAAGGGCACGAAGTAAGACGCCCTCCAGAGATTCTTCAAAGGTATGAGTGTTTGTGTGTGTGTGTCAAAATAGGACATGAATTCAGGAGCCCTCAAGAGATTCAGCAAGGGTGCGTGATAGTGTGTGTGTGTGTGTGTGTGTGTAAAAAGGATAGTAAATCAGAAGCCTTCTAGAGATTCTGCAATGGTGTGTATGTGTATGTGTAAAAAGGAGAAGTCAGAAGACCTGCCGATATTCTGCAAGGGTGTGTGTGCGTGTGTGTGTACAAAGGACACGAGGTCAGAAGCCCTCCAGATATTCAGCAACGGTGTTTGTGTGTGTGTTTGTGTGTGTGTGTGTGTGTGTGTGTAAAAAGGACAGGAATTCAGAAGCCCTCCAGAGATTCTGAAAGTGTATGAGTGTGAGTGTGTGTGTGTAAAAAGGACACGAAGTCAGAAGCCCACCAGAGATTCTGCAAGATTGTGTGTGTGTTTGTTTAAAAAGGAAACCAAATCAGTAGGCTTCTAGAGATTTGCAAGGATGTGTGTGGTGTGAGTGTAAAGGACACAAAGTCAAAAGCTCTCAAGGGATTCTGCAAGTGTATGAGTGTGTGTCAAAAGGGCAGGAAGTATGAAGCCCTCCAGAGATTCTTCAAAGGTGTGAGTGTTTGTGTGTGTGTGTGTGTCAAAAAAGGACGTGAATTCAAAAGCCTTCCAGCGATTCTCCAAGTGTATGAGTGTGATTGTGTGTGTGTGTGTGTGAAAAAGGACAGGAAGTAAAAAATAAATAAATAAAAAAGGACACGAAGTCAGAAGACCTGCAGATATTCGTGTGTGTGCTTGTGTGTGTACAAAGGACATGAGGTCAGAAGCCCTCCACATATTCTCAAGAGTGTGCGTGTGTGTGTGTGTGTGTCTAAAAAGGACACGAAGTCAGAAGCCCTCCAGAGATTCTGCAAGTGTATGAGTGTGAGTGTGTTTATGTGTGTGTGTAAAAAGGACACGAAGTCAGAATCCCTCCAGATAATCTGCAAGGGTAGATGCATGTGTGTGTGTAAAAAGACACGAAGTCACAAGCCTTCCAAATATCATGCAAGGGTGTGTGTCTGTGTGTGTGTGTGTGTAAATATGACACGACGTCCGAAGCCCTCCAGAGATTCTGCAAGAGTGTGAGTGTGTGTGTGTTTGTGTGCAAAAAGGACACGAATTCAGAAGCCCTCCAGAGTTCCGGCAAGTTTTGGGTGTGAGTGTGCTTATGAGTGTGTAAAAAGCACACTAATCAGAAGCCCTCTAGAGATTCTGAAATGGTTTGTGTGTGTGAGTGTGTAAAATGGACACAAAATCAGAACTCTCCAGGGTATATGGAAGGCTATGAGTGTGAATGTGTGTGTATGTGTGTGTTTGTAAGAAGGACACGAAGTCAAAAGCCCTCTAGAGTTTCTGCAGGGTTCTGAGTGTGTGTGTGTGTATGTGAGTGTGTAAAATGAACACGATAACAGAAGCTCTCCAGAGAATCTGGAAGGGTATGAGTGTGAATGTGTGTGTATGTGTTTGTGTGTGTAAGAAGGACACAAAGTCAAAAGCCCTCTAGAGTTTCTGCAGGGGTATGAGTGTGAGTGTGTGTGTGTGTGTGTGTAAAAAGGACACAAATTCAGAAGCCCTCCAGAGATTCTGCAAGATTGTGTGTGTGTGTGTAAAAAGGAAACCAAATCAGTAGCCTTCTAGAGATTTGAAAGGATGTGTGTGGGTGTGAGTGTAAAGGACACGAAGTCAGAAGCTCTCAAGGGATTCTGCAAGTGTATGAGTGTGTGTCAAAAGGGCACGAAGTAAGACGCCCTCCAGAGATTCTTCAAAGGTATGAGTGTTTGTGTGTGTGTGTCAAAATAGGATATGAATTCAGGAGCCCTCCAGAGTTTCTGCAAGTGTATGAGTGTGAGTGTGTGTGTGTGTGTGTGTGTGTGTAAAAAGGAAACAAAATCAGAAGCCCTCTAGTGATTCTGTAAGGGTGTGTGTGTGAATGTGTAAAAAGGACACAAAGTCAGAAGCCCTCTAGATATTATTCAACAGTGTGTGCGGGTGAGAGTGTTTAAAAAAGGACAAAGGTCGGAAGTCCTCCAGAGGTTCAGCCAGGGTATGTGTGTGTGTGTGTGTGTGTGTGTGTGTGTGTGTCTAAAAAGGACACGTAATCTAAAGCCCTCTAGACATTCTGCAAGGGTGTGTGCGTGTGTGTATGTGTGTGTATGAGTGTGTAAAAAGAACATGAAGTCTGAAGCACTCCAAATGTTCTGCAAGGGTGTGTGTGTGTGTAAAAGGACACGAAGTCAGAATCCCTCCAGATGTTCTGCAGTGGTGTGAATGTATGTGTATATGTAAAAAGACCTTGAAATCAGAAGCCCTGTAGAGATTCGGCAAGCTTGTGAGTGTGTGTGTGTGTGTTTGTCTAAAAAGGACATGAAATTAGAAGTCCTCCAGAGATTCTGCAAGGGTCCATGCCTGTGTGTATGTGTCTGTGTGAGTGTGTAAAAAGGACACGAAGTCAAAAGCCCTCCAGAGTTTCGGCAAGTGTTGAGTGTGTTTATGTGTGTGTGTAAAAAAGACACAAATCAGAAGCCCTCTAGAGATTCTGAAACGGGGTGTGTGTGTGTGTGAGTGTGTAAAATGTACATGAAATCAGAAGCTCTCCAGAGAATCTGGAAGGGTATGAGTGTGAATGTGTGTATGTGTGTGTATGTGTGTGTGTGTAAGAAGGACACGGAGTCAAAAGCCCTCTAGAGTTTCTGCAGGGGTCTGAGTGTGTGTGTGTTTGTGTGTGTGTGTGTAAAATGGACACGAAGTCAGAAGCCCTCCAGAGATTCTGCAAAATTGTGTGTGTTTGTGTAAAAAGGAAACCAAATCAGTAGACTTCTAGAGATTTGCAAGGATGTGTGTGTGTGTGTGTGTGTGAGAGTGTAAAGGACACGAAGTCAGAAGCTCTCAAGGGATTCTGCAAGTGTATGAGTGTGTGTCAAAAAGGCACGAAGTAAGACGCCCTCCAGAGATTCTTCAAAGGTATGAGTGTTTGTGTGTGTGTGTCAAAATAGGACATGAATTCAGGAGCCCTCAAGAGATTCAGCAAGGGTGCGTGATAGTGTGTGTGTGTGTGTGTGTGTGTGTAAAAAGGATAGTAAATCAGAAGCCTTCTAGAGATTCTGCAATGGTGTGTATGTGTATGTGTAAAAAGGAGAAGTCAGAAGACCTGCAGATATTCTGCAAGGGTGTGTGTGCGTGTGTGTGTACAAAGGACACGAGGTCAGAAGCCCTCCAGATATTCTGCAACGGTGTGTGTGTGTGTGTGTGTGTGTGTGTGTGTAAAAAGGACAGGAATTCAGAAGCCCTCCAGAGATTCTGCAAGTGTATGAGTGTGAGTGTGTGTGTGTAAAAAGGACACGAAGTCAGAAGCCCACCAGAGATTCTGCAAGATTGTGTGTGTGTTTGTTTAAAAAGGAAACCAAATCAGTAGGCTTCTAGAGATTAGCAAGGATGTGTGTGGTGTGAGTGTAAAGGACACAAAGTCAAAAGCTCTCAAGGGATTCTGCAAGTGTATGAGTGTGTGTCAAAAGGGCAGGAAGTATGAAGCCCTCCAGAGATTCTTCAAAGGTGTGAGTGTTTGTGTGTGTGTGTGTCAAAAAAGGACGTGAATTCAAAAGCCTTCCAGAGATTCTCCAAGTGTATGAGTGTGATTGTGTGTGTGTGTGTGAAAAAGGACAGGAAGTAAAAAATAAATAAATAAAAAAGGACACGAAGTCAGAAGACCTGCAGATATTCTGCAAGTGTGTGTGTGTGCTTGTGTGTGTACAAAGGACATGAGGTCAGAAGCCCTCCACATATTCTCAAGAGTGTGCGTGTGTGTGTGTGTGTGTCTAAAAAGGACACGAAGTCAGAAGCCCTCCAGAGATTCTGCAAGTGTATGAGTGTGAGTGTGTTTATGTGTGTGTGTAAAAAGGACACGAAGTCAGAATCCCTCCAGATAATCTGCAAGGGTAGGTGCATGTGTGTGTGTAAAAAGACACGAAGTCACAAGCCTTCCAAATATCATGCAAGGGTGTGTGTCTGTGTGTGTGTGTGTGTGTAAATATGACACGACGTCCGAAGCCCTCCAGAGATTCTGCAAGAGTGTGAGTGTGTGTGTGTTTGTGTGCAAAAAGGACACGAATTCAGAAGCCATCCAGAGTTCCGGCAAGTTTTGGGTGTGAGTGTGCTTATGAGTGTGTAAAAAGCACACTAATCAGAAGCCCTCTAGAGATTCTGAAATGGTTTGTGTGTGTGAGTGTGTAAAATGGACACAAAATCAGAACTCTCCAGGGTATATGGAAGGCTATGAGTGTGAATGTGTGTGTATGTGTGTGCTTGTAAAAAGGACACGAAGTCAAAAGCCCTCTAGAGTTTCTGCAGGGGTCTGAGTGTGTGTGTGTGTATGTGAGTGTGTAAAATGAACACGATAACAGAAGCTCTCCAGATAATCTGGAAGGGTATGAGTGTGAATGTGTGTGTATGTGTTTGTGTGTGTAAGAAGGACACAAAGTCAAAAGCCCTCTAGAGTTTCTGCAGGGGTATGAGTGTGAGTGTGTGTGTGTGTGTGTAAAAAGGACACAAATTCAGAAGCCCTCCAGAGATTCTGCAAGATTGTGTGTGTGTGTGTGTAAAAAGGAAACCAAATCAGTAGCCTTCTAGACATTTGAATGGATGTGTGTGGGTGTGAGTGTAAAGGACACGAAGTCAGAAGCTCTCAAGGGATTCTGCAAGTGTATGAGTGTGTGTCAAAAGGGCACGAAGTAAGACGCCCTCCAGAGATTCTTCAAAGGTATGAGTGTTTGTGTGTGTGTGTCAAAATAGGATATGAATTCAGGAGCCCTCCAGAGTTTCTGCAAGTGTATGAGTGTGAGTGTGTGTGTGTGTGTGTGTAAAAAGGAAACAAAATCAGAAGCCCTCTAGTGATTCTGTAAGGGTGTGTGTGTGAATGTGTAAAAAGGACACAAAGTCAGAAGCCCTCTAGATATTATTCAACAGTGTGTGCGGGTGAGAGTGTTTAAAAAAGGACAAAGGTCGGAAGTCCTCCAGAGGTTCAGCCAGGGTATGTGTGTGTGTGTGTGTGTGTGTGTGTCTAAAAAGGACACGTAATCAAACGCCCTCTAGACATTCTGCAAGGGTGTGTGCGTGTGTGTATGTGTGTGTATGAGTGTGTAAAAAGAACATGAAGTCTGAAGCACTCCAAATGTTCTGCAAGGGTGTGTGTGTGTGTAAAAGGACACGAAGTCAGAATCCCTCCAGATGTCCTGCAGTGGTGTGAATGTATGTGTATATGTAAAAAGACCTTGAAATCAGAAGCCCTGTAGAGATTCGGCAAGCTTGTGAGTGTGTGTGTGTGTGTTTGTCTAAAAAGGACATGAAATTAGAAGTCCTCCAGAGATTCTGCAAGGGTCCATGCCTGTGTGTATGTGTCTGTGTGAGTGTGTAAAAAGGACACGAAGTCAGAAGCCCTCCAGAGTTTCGGCAAGTGTTGAGTGTGTTTATGTGTGTGTGTAAAAAAGACACTAATCAGAAGCCCTCTAGAGATTCTGAAACGGGGTGTGTGTGTGTGTGTGTGAGTGTGTAAAATGTACATGAAATCAGAAGCTCTCCAGAGAATCTGGAAGGGTATGAGTGTGAATGTGTGTGTGTGTGTGTGTGTGTAAGAAGGACACGGAGTCAAAAGCCCTCTAGAGTTTCTGCAGGGGTCTGAGTGTGTGTGTGTTTGTGTGTGTGTGTGTGTGTGTGTGTGTAAAATGGACACGAAATCAGAAGCCCTCCAGAGATTCTGCAAAATTGTGTGTGTTTGTGTAAAAAGGAAACCAAATCAGTAGACTTCTAGAGATTTGCAAGGATGTGTGTGTGTGTGTGAGAGTGTAAAGGACACGAAGTCAGAAGCTCTCAAGGGATTCTGCAAGTGTATGAGTGTGTGTCAAAAGGGCACGAAGTAAGACGCCCTCCAGAGATTCTTCAAAGGTATGAGTGTTTGTGTGTGTGTGTCAAAATAGGACATGAATTCAGGAGCCCTCAAGAGATTCAGCAAGGGTGCGTGATAGTGTGTGTGTGTGTGTGTGTGTGTAAAAAGGACAGGAATTCAGAAGCCCTCCAGAGATTCTGAAAGTGTATGAGTGTGAGTGTGTGTGTGTAAAAAGGACACGAAGTCAGAAGCCCACCAGAGATTCTGCAAGATTGTGTGTGTGTTTGTTTAAAAAGGAAACCAAATCAGTAGGCTTCTAGAGATTTGCAAGGATGTGTGTGGTGTGAGTGTAAAGGACACAAAGTCAAAAGCTCTCAAGGGATTCTGCAAGTGTATGAGTGTGTGTCAAAAGGGCAGGAAGTATGAAGCCCTCCAGAGATTCTTCAAAGGTGTGAGTGTTTGTGTGTGTGTGTGTGTCAAAAAAGGACGTGAATTCAAAAGCCTTCCAGCGATTCTCCAAGTGTATGAGTGTGATTGTGTGTGTGTGTGTGTGAAAAAGGACAGGAAGTAAAAAATAAATAAATAAAAAAGGACACGAAGTCAGAAGACCTGCAGATATTCGTGTGTGTGCTTGTGTGTGTACAAAGGACATGAGGTCAGAAGCCCTCCACATATTCTCAAGAGTGTGCGTGTGTGTGTGTGTGTGTCTAAAAAGGACACGAAGTCAGAAGCCCTCCAGAGATTCTGCAAGTGTATGAGTGTGAGTGTTTTTATGTGTGTGTGTAAAAAGGACACGAAGTCAGAATCCCTCCAGATAATCTGCAAGGGTAGGTGCATGTGTGTGTGTAAAAAGACACGAAGTCACAAGCCTTCCAAATATCATGCAAGGGTGTGTGTCTGTGTGTGTGTGTGTGTGTAAATATGACACGACGTCCGAAGCCCTCCAGAGATTCTGCAAGAGTGTGAGTGTGTGTGTGTTTGTGTGCAAAAAGGACACGAATTCAGAAGCCCTCCAGAGTTCCGGCAAGTTTTGGGTGTGAGTGTGCTTATGAGTGTGTAAAAAGCACACTAATCAGAAGCCCTCTAGAGATTCTGAAATGGTTTGTGTGTGTGAGTGTGTAAAATGGACACAAAATCAGAACTCTCCAGGGTATATGGAAGGCTATGAGTGTGAATGTGTGTGTATGTGTGTGTTTGTAAGAAGGACACGAAGTCAAAAGCCCTCTAGAGTTTCTGCAGGGTTCTGAGTGTGTGTGTGTGTTTGTGAGTGTGTAAAATGAACACGATAACAGAAGCTCTCCAGAGAATCTGGAAGGGTATGAGTGTGAATGTGTGTGTATGTGTTTGTGTGTGTAAGAAGGACACAAAGTCAAAAGCCCTCTAGAGTTTCTGCAGGGGTATGAGTGTGAGTGTGTGTGTGTGTGTGTGTGTAAAAAGGACACAAATTCAGAAGCCCTCCAGAGATTCTGCAAGATTGTGTGTGTGTGTAAAAAGGAAACCAAATCAGTAGCCTTCTAGAGATTTGAAAGGATGTGTGTGGGTGTGAGTGTAAAGGACACGAAGTCAGAAGCTCTCAAGGGATTCTGCAAGTGTATGAGTGTGTGTCAAAAGGGCACGAAGTAAGACGCCCTCCAGAGAATCTTCAAAGGTATGAGTGTTTGTGTGTGTGTGTCAAAATAGGATATGAATTCAGGAGCCCTCCAGAGTTTCTGCAAGTGTATGAGTGTGAGTGTGTGTGTGTGTGTGTGTGTGTAAAAAGGAAACAAAATCAGAAGCCCTCTAGTGATTCTGTAAGGGTGTGTGTGTGAATGTGTAAAAAGGACACAAAGTCAGAAGCCCTCTAGATATTATTCAACAGTGTGTGCGGGTGAGAGTGTTTAAAAAAGGACAAAGGTCGGAAGTCCTCCAGAGGTTCAGCCAGGGTATGTGTGTGTGTGTGTGTGTGTGTGTGTGTGTGTCTAAAAAGGACACGTAATCAAAAGCCCTCTAGACATTCTGCAAGGGTGTGTGCGTGTGTGTATGTGTGTGTATGAGTGTGTAAAAAGAACATGAAGTCTGAAGCACTCCAAATGTTCTGCAAGGGTGTGTGTGTGTGTAAAAGGACACGAAGTCAGAATCCCTCCAGATGTTCTGCAGTGGTGTGAATGTATGTGTATATGTAAAAAGACCTTGAAATCAGAAGCCCTGTAGAGATTCGGCAAGCTTGTGAGTGTGTGTGTGTGTGTTTGTCTAAAAAGGACATGAAATTAGAAGTCCTCCAGAGATTCTGCAAGGGTCCATGCCTGTGTGTATGTGTCTGTGTGAGTGTGTAAAAAGGACACGAAGTCAAAAGCCCTCCAGAGTTTCGGCAAGTGTTGAGTGTGTTTATGTGTGTGTGTAAAAAAGACACAAATCAGAAGCCCTCTAGAGATTCTGAAACGGGGTGTGTGTGTGTGTGAGTGTGTAAAATGTACATGAAATCAGAAGCTCTCCAGAGAATCTGGAAGGGTATGAGTGTGAATGTGTGTATGTGTGTGTATGTGTGTGTGTGTAAGAAGGACACGGAGTCAAAAGCCCTCTAGAGTTTCTGCAGGGGTCTGAGTGTGTGTGTGTTTGTGTGTGTGTGTGTAAAATGGACACGAAGTCAGAAGCCCTCCAGAGATTCTGCAAAATTGTGTGTGTTTGTGTAAAAAGGAAACCAAATCAGTAGACTTCTAGAGATTTGCAAGGATGTGTGTGTGTGTGTGTGTGTGAGAGTGTAAAGGACACGAAGTCAGAAGCCCTCCAGAGATTCTGCAAGTGTATGAGTGTGAGTGTGTTTATGTGTGTGTGTAAAAAGGACACGAAGTCAGAATCCCTCCAGATAATCTGCAAGGGTAGGTGCATGTGTGTGTGTAAAAAGACACGAAGTCACAAGCCTTCCAAATATCATGCAAGGGTGTGTGTCTGTGTGTGTGTGTGTAAATATGACACGACGTCCGAAGCCCTCCAGAGATTCTGCAAGAGTGTGAGTGTGTGTGTGTTTGTGTGCAAAAAGGACACGAATTCAGAAGCCCTCCAGAGTTCCGGCAAGTTTTGGGTGTGAGTGTGCTTATGAGTGTGTAAAAAGCACACTAATCAGAAGCCCTCTAGAGATTCTGAAATGGTTTGTGTGTGTGAGTGTGTAAAATGGACACAAAATCAGAACTCTCCAGGGTATATGGAAGGCTATGAGTGTGAATGTGTGTGTATGTGTGTGTTTGTAAAAAGGACACGAAGTCAAAAGCCCTCTAGAGTTTCTGCAGGGTTCTGAGTGTGTGTGTGTGTATGTGAGTGTGTAAAATGAACACGATAACAGAAGCTCTCCAGAGAATCTGGAAGGGTATGAGTGTGAATGTGTGTGTATGTGTTTGTGTGTGTAAGAAGGACACAAAGTCAAAAGCCCTCTAGAGTTTCTGCAGGGGTATGAGTGTGAGTGTGTGTGTGTGTGTGTGTAAAAAGGACACAAATTCAGAAGCCCTCCAGAGATTCTGCAAGATTGTGTGTGTGTGTGTAAAAAGGAAACCAAATCAGTAGCCTTCTAGAGATTTGAAAGGATGTGTGTGGGTGTGAGTGTAAAGGACACGAAGTCAGAAGCTCTCAAGGGATTCTGCAAGTGTATGAGTGTGTGTCAAAAGGGCACGAAGTAAGACGCCCTCCAGAGATTCTTCAAAGGTATGAGTGTTTGTGTGTGTGTGTCAAAATAGGACATGAATTCAGGAGCCCTCAAGAGATTCAGCAAGGGTGCGTGATAGTGTGTGTGTGTGTGTGTGTGTGTAAAAAGGATAGTAAATCAGAAGCCTTCTAGAGATTCTGCAATGGTGTGTATGTGTATGTGTAAAAAGGAGAAGTCAGAAGACCTGCCGATATTCTGCAAGGGTGTGTGTGCGTGTGTGTGTACAAAGGACACGAGGTCAGAAGCCCTCCAGATATTCAGCAACGGTGTTTGTGTGTGTGTTTGTGTGTGTGTGTGTGTGTGTGTGTAAAAAGGACAGGAATTCAGAAGCCCTCCAGAGATTCTGAAAGTGTATGAGTGTGAGTGTGTGTGTGTAAAAAGGACACGAAGTCAGAAGCCCACCAGAGATTCTGCAAGATTGTGTGTGTGTTTGTTTAAAAAGGAAACCAAATCAGTAGGCTTCTAGAGATTTGCAAGGATGTGTGTGGTGTGAGTGTAAAGGACACAAAGTCAAAAGCTCTCAAGGGATTCTGCAAGTGTATGAGTGTGTGTCAAAAGGGCAGGAAGTATGAAGCCCTCCAGAGATTCTTCAAAGGTGTGAGTGTTTGTGTGTGTGTGTGTGTCAAAAAAGGACGTGAATTCAAAAGCCTTCCAGCGATTCTCCAAGTGTATGAGTGTGATTGTGTGTGTGTGTGTGTGAAAAAGGACAGGAAGTAAAAAATAAATAAATAAAAAAGGACACGAAGTCAGAAGACCTGCAGATATTCGTGTGTGTGCTTGTGTGTGTACAAAGGACATGAGGTCAGAAGCCCTCCACATATTCTCAAGAGTGTGCGTGTGTGTGTGTGTGTGTCTAAAAAGGACACGAAGTCAGAAGCCCTCCAGAGATTCTGCAAGTGTATGAGTGTGAGTGTGTTTATGTGTGTGTGTAAAAAGGACACGAAGTCAGAATCCCTCCAGATAATCTGCAAGGGTAGATGCATGTGTGTGTGTAAAAAGACACGAAGTCACAAGCCTTCCAAATATCATGCAAGGGTGTGTGTCTGTGTGTGTGTGTGTGTAAATATGACACGACGTCCGAAGCCCTCCAGAGATTCTGCAAGAGTGTGAGTGTGTGTGTGTTTGTGTGCAAAAAGGACACGAATTCAGAAGCCCTCCAGAGTTCCGGCAAGTTTTGGGTGTGAGTGTGCTTATGAGTGTGTAAAAAGCACACTAATCAGAAGCCCTCTAGAGATTCTGAAATGGTTTGTGTGTGTGAGTGTGTAAAATGGACACAAAATCAGAACTCTCCAGGGTATATGGAAGGCTATGAGTGTGAATGTGTGTGTATGTGTGTGTTTGTAAGAAGGACACGAAGTCAAAAGCCCTCTAGAGTTTCTGCAGGGTTCTGAGTGTGTGTGTGTGTATGTGAGTGTGTAAAATGAACACGATAACAGAAGCTCTCCAGAGAATCTGGAAGGGTATGAGTGTGAATGTGTGTGTATGTGTTTGTGTGTGTAAGAAGGACACAAAGTCAAAAGCCCTCTAGAGTTTCTGCAGGGGTATGAGTGTGAGTGTGTGTGTGTGTGTGTGTAAAAAGGACACAAATTCAGAAGCCCTCCAGAGATTCTGCAAGATTGTGTGTGTGTGTGTAAAAAGGAAACCAAATCAGTAGCCTTCTAGAGATTTGAAAGGATGTGTGTGGGTGTGAGTGTAAAGGACACGAAGTCAGAAGCTCTCAAGGGATTCTGCAAGTGTATGAGTGTGTGTCAAAAGGGCACGAAGTAAGACGCCCTCCAGAGATTCTTCAAAGGTATGAGTGTTTGTGTGTGTGTGTCAAAATAGGATATGAATTCAGGAGCCCTCCAGAGTTTCTGCAAGTGTATGAGTGTGAGTGTGTGTGTGTGTGTGTGTGTGTGTAAAAAGGAAACAAAATCAGAAGCCCTCTAGTGATTCTGTAAGGGTGTGTGTGTGAATGTGTAAAAAGGACACAAAGTCAGAAGCCCTCTAGATATTATTCAACAGTGTGTGCGGGTGAGAGTGTTTAAAAAAGGACAAAGGTCGGAAGTCCTCCAGAGGTTCAGCCAGGGTATGTGTGTGTGTGTGTGTGTGTGTGTGTGTGTGTCTAAAAAGGACACGTAATCTAAAGCCCTCTAGACATTCTGCAAGGGTGTGTGCGTGTGTGTATGTGTGTGTATGAGTGTGTAAAAAGAACATGAAGTCTGAAGCACTCCAAATGTTCTGCAAGGGTGTGTGTGTGTGTAAAAGGACACGAAGTCAGAATCCCTCCAGATGTTCTGCAGTGGTGTGAATGTATGTGTATATGTAAAAAGACCTTGAAATCAGAAGCCCTGTAGAGATTCGGCAAGCTTGTGAGTGTGTGTGTGTGTGTTTGTCTAAAAAGGACATGAAATTAGAAGTCCTCCAGAGATTCTGCAAGGGTCCATGCCTGTGTGTATGTGTCTGTGTGAGTGTGTAAAAAGGACACGAAGTCAAAAGCCCTCCAGAGTTTCGGCAAGTGTTGAGTGTGTTTATGTGTGTGTGTAAAAAAGACACAAATCAGAAGCCCTCTAGAGATTCTGAAACGGGGTGTGTGTGTGTGTGAGTGTGTAAAATGTACATGAAATCAGAAGCTCTCCAGAGAATCTGGAAGGGTATGAGTGTGAATGTGTGTATGTGTGTGTATGTGTGTGTGTGTAAGAAGGACACGGAGTCAAAAGCCCTCTAGAGTTTCTGCAGGGGTCTGAGTGTGTGTGTGTTTGTGTGTGTGTGTGTAAAATGGACACGAAGTCAGAAGCCCTCCAGAGATTCTGCAAAATTGTGTGTGTTTGTGTAAAAAGGAAACCAAATCAGTAGACTTCTAGAGATTTGCAAGGATGTGTGTGTGTGTGTGTGTGTGAGAGTGTAAAGGACACGAAGTCAGAAGCTCTCAAGGGATTCTGCAAGTGTATGAGTGTGTGTCAAAAAGGCACGAAGTAAGACGCCCTCCAGAGATTCTTCAAAGGTATGAGTGTTTGTGTGTGTGTGTCAAAATAGGACATGAATTCAGGAGCCCTCAAGAGATTCAGCAAGGGTGCGTGATAGTGTGTGTGTGTGTGTGTGTGTGTGTAAAAAGGATAGTAAATCAGAAGCCTTCTAGAGATTCTGCAATGGTGTGTATGTGTATGTGTAAAAAGGAGAAGTCAGAAGACCTGCAGATATTCTGCAAGGGTGTGTGTGCGTGTGTGTGTACAAAGGACACGAGGTCAGAAGCCCTCCAGATATTCTGCAACGGTGTGTGTGTGTGTGTGTGTGTGTGTGTGTGTAAAAAGGACAGGAATTCAGAAGCCCTCCAGAGATTCTGCAAGTGTATGAGTGTGAGTGTGTGTGTGTAAAAAGGACACGAAGTCAGAAGCCCACCAGAGATTCTGCAAGATTGTGTGTGTGTTTGTTTAAAAAGGAAACCAAATCAGTAGGCTTCTAGAGATTAGCAAGGATGTGTGTGGTGTGAGTGTAAAGGACACAAAGTCAAAAGCTCTCAAGGGATTCTGCAAGTGTATGAGTGTGTGTCAAAAGGGCAGGAAGTATGAAGCCCTCCAGAGATTCTTCAAAGGTGTGAGTGTTTGTGTGTGTGTGTGTCAAAAAAGGACGTGAATTCAAAAGCCTTCCAGAGATTCTCCAAGTGTATGAGTGTGATTGTGTGTGTGTGTGTGAAAAAGGACAGGAAGTAAAAAATAAATAAATAAAAAAGGACACGAAGTCAGAAGACCTGCAGATATTCTGCAAGTGTGTGTGTGTGCTTGTGTGTGTACAAAGGACATGAGGTCAGAAGCCCTCCACATATTCTCAAGAGTGTGCGTGTGTGTGTGTGTGTGTCTAAAAAGGACACGAAGTCAGAAGCCCTCCAGAGATTCTGCAAGTGTATGAGTGTGAGTGTGTTTATGTGTGTGTGTAAAAAGGACACGAAGTCAGAATCCCTCCAGATAATCTGCAAGGGTAGGTGCATGTGTGTGTGTAAAAAGACACGAAGTCACAAGCCTTCCAAATATCATGCAAGGGTGTGTGTCTGTGTGTGTGTGTGTGTGTAAATATGACACGACGTCCGAAGCCCTCCAGAGATTCTGCAAGAGTGTGAGTGTGTGTGTGTTTGTGTGCAAAAAGGACACGAATTCAGAAGCCATCCAGAGTTCCGGCAAGTTTTGGGTGTGAGTGTGCTTATGAGTGTGTAAAAAGCACACTAATCAGAAGCCCTCTAGAGATTCTGAAATGGTTTGTGTGTGTGAGTGTGTAAAATGGACACAAAATCAGAACTCTCCAGGGTATATGGAAGGCTATGAGTGTGAATGTGTGTGTATGTGTGTGCTTGTAAAAAGGACACGAAGTCAAAAGCCCTCTAGAGTTTCTGCAGGGGTCTGAGTGTGTGTGTGTGTATGTGAGTGTGTAAAATGAACACGATAACAGAAGCTCTCCAGATAATCTGGAAGGGTATGAGTGTGAATGTGTGTGTATGTGTTTGTGTGTGTAAGAAGGACACAAAGTCAAAAGCCCTCTAGAGTTTCTGCAGGGGTATGAGTGTGAGTGTGTGTGTGTGTGTGTAAAAAGGACACAAATTCAGAAGCCCTCCAGAGATTCTGCAAGATTGTGTGTGTGTGTGTGTAAAAAGGAAACCAAATCAGTAGCCTTCTAGACATTTGAATGGATGTGTGTGGGTGTGAGTGTAAAGGACACGAAGTCAGAAGCTCTCAAGGGATTCTGCAAGTGTATGAGTGTGTGTCAAAAGGGCACGAAGTAAGACGCCCTCCAGAGATTCTTCAAAGGTATGAGTGTTTGTGTGTGTGTGTCAAAATAGGATATGAATTCAGGAGCCCTCCAGAGTTTCTGCAAGTGTATGAGTGTGAGTGTGTGTGTGTGTGTGTGTAAAAAGGAAACAAAATCAGAAGCCCTCTAGTGATTCTGTAAGGGTGTGTGTGTGAATGTGTAAAAAGGACACAAAGTCAGAAGCCCTCTAGATATTATTCAACAGTGTGTGCGGGTGAGAGTGTTTAAAAAAGGACAAAGGTCGGAAGTCCTCCAGAGGTTCAGCCAGGGTATGTGTGTGTGTGTGTGTGTGTGTGTGTCTAAAAAGGACACGTAATCAAACGCCCTCTAGACATTCTGCAAGGGTGTGTGCGTGTGTGTATGTGTGTGTATGAGTGTGTAAAAAGAACATGAAGTCTGAAGCACTCCAAATGTTCTGCAAGGGTGTGTGTGTGTGTAAAAGGACACGAAGTCAGAATCCCTCCAGATGTCCTGCAGTGGTGTGAATGTATGTGTATATGTAAAAAGACCTTGAAATCAGAAGCCCTGTAGAGATTCGGCAAGCTTGTGAGTGTGTGTGTGTGTGTTTGTCTAAAAAGGACATGAAATTAGAAGTCCTCCAGAGATTCTGCAAGGGTCCATGCCTGTGTGTATGTGTCTGTGTGAGTGTGTAAAAAGGACACGAAGTCAGAAGCCCTCCAGAGTTTCGGCAAGTGTTGAGTGTGTTTATGTGTGTGTGTAAAAAAGACACTAATCAGAAGCCCTCTAGAGATTCTGAAACGGGGTGTGTGTGTGTGTGTGTGAGTGTGTAAAATGTACATGAAATCAGAAGCTCTCCAGAGAATCTGGAAGGGTATGAGTGTGAATGTGTGTGTGTGTGTGTGTGTGTAAGAAGGACACGGAGTCAAAAGCCCTCTAGAGTTTCTGCAGGGGTCTGAGTGTGTGTGTGTTTGTGTGTGTGTGTGTGTGTGTGTGTGTAAAATGGACACGAAATCAGAAGCCCTCCAGAGATTCTGCAAAATTGTGTGTGTTTGTGTAAAAAGGAAACCAAATCAGTAGACTTCTAGAGATTTGCAAGGATGTGTGTGTGTGTGTGAGAGTGTAAAGGACACGAAGTCAGAAGCTCTCAAGGGATTCTGCAAGTGTATGAGTGTGTGTCAAAAGGGCACGAAGTAAGACGCCCTCCAGAGATTCTTCAAAGGTATGAGTGTTTGTGTGTGTGTGTCAAAATAGGACATGAATTCAGGAGCCCTCAAGAGATTCAGCAAGGGTGCGTGATAGTGTGTGTGTGTGTGTGTGTGTGTAAAAAGGACAGGAATTCAGAAGCCCTCCAGAGATTCTGAAAGTGTATGAGTGTGAGTGTGTGTGTGTAAAAAGGACACGAAGTCAGAAGCCCACCAGAGATTCTGCAAGATTGTGTGTGTGTTTGTTTAAAAAGGAAACCAAATCAGTAGGCTTCTAGAGATTTGCAAGGATGTGTGTGGTGTGAGTGTAAAGGACACAAAGTCAAAAGCTCTCAAGGGATTCTGCAAGTGTATGAGTGTGTGTCAAAAGGGCAGGAAGTATGAAGCCCTCCAGAGATTCTTCAAAGGTGTGAGTGTTTGTGTGTGTGTGTGTGTCAAAAAAGGACGTGAATTCAAAAGCCTTCCAGCGATTCTCCAAGTGTATGAGTGTGATTGTGTGTGTGTGTGTGTGAAAAAGGACAGGAAGTAAAAAATAAATAAATAAAAAAGGACACGAAGTCAGAAGACCTGCAGATATTCGTGTGTGTGCTTGTGTGTGTACAAAGGACATGAGGTCAGAAGCCCTCCACATATTCTCAAGAGTGTGCGTGTGTGTGTGTGTGTGTCTAAAAAGGACACGAAGTCAGAAGCCCTCCAGAGATTCTGCAAGTGTATGAGTGTGAGTGTTTTTATGTGTGTGTGTAAAAAGGACACGAAGTCAGAATCCCTCCAGATAATCTGCAAGGGTAGGTGCATGTGTGTGTGTAAAAAGACACGAAGTCACAAGCCTTCCAAATATCATGCAAGGGTGTGTGTCTGTGTGTGTGTGTGTGTGTAAATATGACACGACGTCCGAAGCCCTCCAGAGATTCTGCAAGAGTGTGAGTGTGTGTGTGTTTGTGTGCAAAAAGGACACGAATTCAGAAGCCCTCCAGAGTTCCGGCAAGTTTTGGGTGTGAGTGTGCTTATGAGTGTGTAAAAAGCACACTAATCAGAAGCCCTCTAGAGATTCTGAAATGGTTTGTGTGTGTGAGTGTGTAAAATGGACACAAAATCAGAACTCTCCAGGGTATATGGAAGGCTATGAGTGTGAATGTGTGTGTATGTGTGTGTTTGTAAGAAGGACACGAAGTCAAAAGCCCTCTAGAGTTTCTGCAGGGTTCTGAGTGTGTGTGTGTGTTTGTGAGTGTGTAAAATGAACACGATAACAGAAGCTCTCCAGAGAATCTGGAAGGGTATGAGTGTGAATGTGTGTGTATGTGTTTGTGTGTGTAAGAAGGACACAAAGTCAAAAGCCCTCTAGAGTTTCTGCAGGGGTATGAGTGTGAGTGTGTGTGTGTGTGTGTAAAAAGGACACAAATTCAGAAGCCCTCCAGAGATTCTGCAAGATTGTGTGTGTGTGTAAAAAGGAAACCAAATCAGTAGCCTTCTAGAGATTTGAAAGGATGTGTGTGGGTGTGAGTGTAAAGGACACGAAGTCAGAAGCTCTCAAGGGATTCTGCAAGTGTATGAGTGTGTGTCAAAAGGGCACGAAGTAAGACGCCCTCCAGAGAATCTTCAAAGGTATGAGTGTTTGTGTGTGTGTGTCAAAATAGGATATGAATTCAGGAGCCCTCCAGAGTTTCTGCAAGTGTATGAGTGTGAGTGTGTGTGTGTGTGTGTGTGTGTGTAAAAAGGAAACAAAATCAGAAGCCCTCTAGTGATTCTGTAAGGGTGTGTGTGTGAATGTGTAAAAAGGACACAAAGTCAGAAGCCCTCTAGATATTATTCAACAGTGTGTGCGGGTGAGAGTGTTTAAAAAAGGACAAAGGTCGGAAGTCCTCCAGAGGTTCAGCCAGGGTATGTGTGTGTGTGTGTGTGTGTGTGTGTGTGTGTCTAAAAAGGACACGTAATCAAAAGCCCTCTAGACATTCTGCAAGGGTGTGTGCGTGTGTGTATGTGTGTGTATGAGTGTGTAAAAAGAACATGAAGTCTGAAGCACTCCAAATGTTCTGCAAGGGTGTGTGTGTGTGTAAAAGGACACGAAGTCAGAATCCCTCCAGATGTTCTGCAGTGGTGTGAATGTATGTGTATATGTAAAAAGACCTTGAAATCAGAAGCCCTGTAGAGATTCGGCAAGCTTGTGAGTGTGTGTGTGTGTGTTTGTCTAAAAAGGACATGAAATTAGAAGTCCTCCAGAGATTCTGCAAGGGTCCATGCCTGTGTGTATGTGTCTGTGTGAGTGTGTAAAAAGGACACGAAGTCAAAAGCCCTCCAGAGTTTCGGCAAGTGTTGAGTGTGTTTATGTGTGTGTGTAAAAAAGACACAAATCAGAAGCCCTCTAGAGATTCTGAAACGGGGTGTGTGTGTGTGTGAGTGTGTAAAATGTACATGAAATCAGAAGCTCTCCAGAGAATCTGGAAGGGTATGAGTGTGAATGTGTGTATGTGTGTGTATGTGTGTGTGTGTAAGAAGGACACGGAGTCAAAAGCCCTCTAGAGTTTCTGCAGGGGTCTGAGTGTGTGTGTGTTTGTGTGTGTGTGTGTAAAATGGACACGAAGTCAGAAGCCCTCCAGAGATTCTGCAAAATTGTGTGTGTTTGTGTAAAAAGGAAACCAAATCAGTAGACTTCTAGAGATTTGCAAGGATGTGTGTGTGTGTGTGTGTGTGAGAGTGTAAAGGACACGAAGTCAGAAGCTCTCAAGGGATTCTGCAAGTGTATGAGTGTGTGTCAAAAAGGCACGAAGTAAGACGCCCTCCAGAGATTCTTCAAAGGTATGAGTGTTTGTGTGTGTGTGTCAAAATAGGACATGAATTCAGGAGCCCTCAAGAGATTCAGCAAGGGTGCGTGATAGTGTGTGTGTGTGTGTGTGTGTGTGTAAAAAGGATAGTAAATCAGAAGCCTTCTAGAGATTCTGCAATGGTGTGTATGTGTATGTGTAAAAAGGAGAAGTCAGAAGACCTGCAGATATTCTGCAAGGGTGTGTGTGCGTGTGTGTGTAAAAAGGACACGAGGTCAGAAGCCCTCCAGATATTCTGCAACGGTGTGTGTGTGTGTGTGTGTGTGTGTGTGTGTGTAAAAAGGACAGGAATTCAGAAGCCCTCCAGAGATTCTGCAAGTGTATGAGTGTGAGTGTGTGTGTGTAAAAAGGACACGAAGTCACAAGCCCACCAGAGATTCTGCAAGATTGTGTGTGTGTTTGTTTAAAAAGGAAACCAAATCAGTAGGCTTCTAGAGATTAGCAAGGATGTGTGTGGTGTGAGTGTAAAGGACACAAAGTCAAAAGCTCTCAAGGGATTCTGCAAGTGTATGAGTGTGTGTCAAAAGGGCAGGAAGTATGAAGCCCTCCAGAGATTCTTCAAAGGTGTGAGTGTTTGTGTGTGTGTGTGTCAAAAAAGGACGTGAATTCAAAAGCCTTCCAGAGATTCTCCAAGTGTATGAGTGTGATTGTGTGTGTGTGTGTGAAAAAGGACAGGAAGTAAAAAATAAATAAATAAAAAAGGACACGAAGTCAGAAGACCTGCAGATATTCTGCAAGTGTGTGTGTGTGCTTGTGTGTGTACAAAGGACATGAGGTCAGAAGCCCTCCACATATTCTCAAGAGTGTGCATGTGTGTGTGTGTGTGTCTAAAAAGGACACGAAGTCAGAAGCCCTCCAGAGATTCTGCAAGTGTATGAGTGTGAGTGTGTTTATGTGTGTGTGTAAAAAGGACACGAAGTCAGAATCCCTCCAGATAATCTGCAAGGGTAGGTGCATGTGTGTGTGTAAAAAGACACGAAGTCACAAGCCTTCCAAATATCATGCAAGGGTGTGTGTCTGTGTGTGTGTGTGTGTGTAAATATGACACGACGTCCGAAGCCCTCCAGAGATTCTGCAAGAGTGTGAGTGTGTGTGTGTTTGTGTGCAAAAAGGACACGAATTCAGAAGCCATCCAGAGTTCCGGCAAGTTTTGGGTGTGAGTGTGCTTATGAGTGTGTAAAAAGCACACTAATCAGAAGCCCTCTAGAGATTCTGAAATGGTTTGTGTGTGTGAGTGTGTAAAATGGACACAAAATCAGAACTCTCCAGGGTATATGGAAGGCTATGAGTGTGAATGTGTGTGTATGTGTGTGCTTGTAAAAAGGACACGAAGTCAAAAGCCCTCTAGAGTTTCTGCAGGGGTCTGAGTGTGTGTGTGTGTATGTGAGTGTGTAAAATGAACACGATAACAGAAGCTCTCCAGATAATCTGGAAGGGTATGAGTGTGAATGTGTGTGTATGTGTTTGTGTGTGTAAGAAGGACACAAAGTCAAAAGCCCTCTAGAGTTTCTGCAGGGGTATGAGTGTGAGTGTGTGTGTGTGTGTGTGTAAAAAGGACACAAATTCAGAAGCCCTCCAGAGATTCTGCAAGATTGTGTGTGTGTGTGTGTAAAAAGGAAACCAAATCAGTAGCCTTCTAGACATTTGAAAGGATGTGTGTGGGTGTGAGTGTAAAGGACACGAAGTCAGAAGCTCTCAAGGGATTCTGCAAGTGTATGAGTGTGTGTCAAAAGGGCACGAAGTAAGACGCCCTCCAGAGATTCTTCAAAGGTATGAGTGTTTGTGTGTGTGTGTCAAAATAGGATATGAATTCAGGAGCCCTCCAGAGTTTCTGCAAGTGTATGAGTGTGAGTGTGTGTGTGTGTGTGTGTAAAAAGGAAACAAAATCAGAAGCCCTCTAGTGATTCTGTAAGGGTGTGTGTGTGAATGTGTAAAAAGGACACAAAGTCAGAAGCCCTCTAGATATTATTCAACAGTGTGTGCGGGTGAGAGTGTTTAAAAAAGGACAAAGGTCGGAAGTCCTCCAGAGGTTCAGCCAGGGTATGTGTGTGTGTGTGTGTGTGTGTGTGTCTAAAAAGGACACGTAATCAAAAGCCCTCTAGACATTCTGCAAGGGTGTGTGCGTGTGTGTATGTGTGTGTATGAGTGTGTAAAAAGAACATGAAGTCTGAAGCACTCCAAATGTTCTGCAAGGGTGTGTGTGTGTGTAAAAGGACACGAAGTCAGAATCCCTCCAGATGTCCTGCAGTGGTGTGAATGTATGTGTATATGTAAAAAGACCTTGAAATCAGAAGCCCTGTAGAGATTCGGCAAGCTTGTGAGTGTGTGTGTGTGTGTTTGTCTAAAAAGGACATGAAATTAGAAGTCCTCCAGAGATTCTGCAAGGGTCCATGCCTGTGTGTATGTGTCTGTGTGAGTGTGTAAAAAGGACACGAAGTCAGAAGCCCTCCAGAGTTTCGGCAAGTGTTGAGTGTGTTTATGTGTGTGTGTAAAAAAGACACTAATCAGAAGCCCTCTAGAGATTCTGAAACGGGGTGTGTGTGTGTGTGTGTGTGTGTGAGTGTGTAAAATGTACATGAAATCAGAAGCTCTCCAGAGAATCTGGAAGGGTATGAGTGTGAATGTGTGTGTGTGTGTGTGTGTGTGTAAGAAGGACACGGAGTCAAAAGCCCTCTAGAGTTTCTGCAGGGGTCTGAGTGTGTGTGTGTTTGTGTGTGTGTGTGTGTAAAATGGACACGAAATCAGAAGCCCTCCAGAGATTCTGCAAAATTGTGTGTGTTTGTGTAAAAAGGAAACCAAATCAGTAGACTTCTAGAGATTTGCAAGGATGTGTGTGTGTGTGTGAGAGTGTAAAGGACACGAAGTCAGAAGCTCTCAAGGGATTCTGCAAGTGTATGAGTGTGTGTCAAAAGGGCACGAAGTAAGACGCCCTCCAGAGATTCTTCAAAGGTATGAGTGTTTGTGTGTGTGTGTCAAAATAGGACATGAATTCAGGAGCCCTCAAGAGATTCAGCAAGGGTGCGTGATAGTGTGTGTGTGTGTGTGTGTGTGTGTAAAAAGGATAGTAAATCAGAAGCCTTCTAGAGATTCTGCAATGGTGTGTATGTGTATGTGTAAAAAGGAGAAGTCAGAAGACCTGCAGATATTCTGCAAGGGTGTGTGTGCGTGTGTGTGTACAAAGGACACGAGGTCAGAAGCCCTCCAGATATTCTGCTACGGTGTGTGTGTGTGTGTGTGTGTGTGTGTGTGTAAAAAGGACAGGAATTCAGAAGCCCTCCAGAGATTCTGCAAGTGTATGAGTGTGAGTGTGTGTGTGTAAAAAGGACACGAAGTCAGAAGCCCACCAGAGATTCTGCAAGATTGTGTGTGTGTTTGTTTAAAAAGGAAACCAAATCAGTAGGCTTCTAGAGATTTGCAAGGATGTGTGTGGTGTGAGTGTAAAGGACACAAAGTCAAAAGCTCTCAAGGGATTCTGCAAGTGTATGAGTGTGTGTCAAAAGGGCAGGAAGTATGAAGCCCTCCAGAGATTCTTCAAAGGTGTGAGTGTTTGTGTGTGTGTGTGTGTGTCAAAAAAGGACGTGAATTCAAAAGCCTTCCAGAGATTCTCCAAGTGTATGAGTGTGATTGTGTGTGTGAAAAAGGACAGGAAGTAAAAAATAAATAAATAAAAAAGGACACGAAGTCAGAAGACCTGTAGATATTCTGCAAGTGTGTGTGTGTGCTTGTGTGTGTACAAAGGACATGAGGTCAGAAGCCCTCCACATATTCTCAAGAGTGTGCGTGTGTGTGTGTGTGTGTGTCTAAAAAGGACACGAAGTCAGAAGCCCTCCAGAGATTCTGCAAGTGTATGAGTGTGAGTGTGTTTATGTGTGTGTGTAAAAAGGACACGAAGTCAGAATCCCTCCAGATAATCTGCAAGGGTAGGTGCATGTGTGTGTGTAAAAGACACGAAGTCACAAGCCTTCCAAATATCATGCAAGGGTGTGTGTCTGTGTGTGTGTGTGTGTGTAAATATGACACGACGTCCGAAGCCCTCCAGAGATTCTGCAAGAGTGTGAGTGTGTGTGTGTGTTTGTGTGCAAAAAGGACACGAATTCAGAAGCCCCCCAGAGTTCCGGCAAGTTTTGGGTGTGAGTGTGCTTATGAGTGTGTAAAAAGCACACTAATCAGAAGCCCTCTAGAGATTCTGAAATGGTTTGTGTGTGTGAGTGTGTAAAATGGACACAAAATCAGAACTCTCCAGGGTATATGGAAGGCTATGAGTGTGAATGTGTGTGTATGTGTGTGCTTGTAAAAAGGACACGAAGTCAAAAGCCCTCTAGAGTTTCTGCAGGGGTCTGAGTGTGTGTGTGTGTATGTGAGTGTGTAAAATGAACACGATAACAGAAGCTCTCCAGATAATCTGGAAGGGTATGAGTGTGAATGTGTGTGTATGTGTTTGTGTGTGTAAGAAGGACACAAAGTCAAAAGCCCTCTAGAGTTTCTGCAGGGGTATGAGTGTGAGTGTGTGTGTGTGTGTGTAAAAAGGACACAAATTCAGAAGCCCTCCAGAGATTCTGCAAGATTGTGTGTGTGTGTGTGTGTGTAAAAAGGAAACCAAATCAGTAGCCTTCTAGACATTTGAAAGGATGTGTGTGGGTGTGAGTGTAAAGGACACGAAGTCAGAAGCTCTCAAGGGATTCTGCAAGTGTATGAGTGTGTGTCAAAAGGGCACGAAGTAAGACGCCCTCCAGAGATTCTTCAAAGGTATGAGTGTTTGTGTGTGTGTGTCAAAATAGGATATGAATTCAGGAGCCCTCCAGAGTTTCTGCAAGTGTATGAGTGTGAGTGTGTGTGTGTGTGTGTGTGTGTAAAAAGGAAACAAAATCAGAAGCCCTCTAGTGATTCTGTAAGGGTGTGTGTGTGAATGTGTAAAAAGGACACAAAGTCAGAAGCCCTCTAGATATTATTCAACAGTGTGTGCGGGTGAGAGTGTTTAAAAAAGGACAAAGGTCGGAAGTCCTCCAGAGGTTCAGCCAGGGTATGTGTGTGTGTGTGTGTGTGTGTGTGTGTCTAAAAAGGACACGTAATCAAAAGCCCTCTAGACATTCTGCAAGGGTGTGTGCGTGTGTGTATGTGTGTGTATGAGTGTGTAAAAAGAACATGAAGTCTGAAGCACTCCAAATGTTCTGCAAGGGTGTGTGTGTGTGTAAAAGGACACGAAGTCAGAATCCCTCCAGATGTCCTGCAGTGGTGTGAATGTATGTGTATATGTAAAAAGACCTTGAAATCAGAAGCCCTGTAGAGATTCGGCAAGCTTGTGAGTGTGTGTGTGTGTGTTTGTCTAAAAAGGACATGAAATTAGAAGTCCTCCAGAGATTCTGCAAGGGTCCATGCCTGTGTGTATGTGTCTGTGTGAGTGTGTAAAAAGGACACGAAGTCAGAAGCCCTCCAGAGTTTCGGCAAGTGTTGAGTGTGTTTATGTGTGTGTGTAAAAAAGACACTAATCAGAAGCCCTCTAGAGATTCTGAAACGGGGTGTGTGTGTGTGTGTGAGTGTGTAAAATGTACATGAAATCAGAAGTTCTCCAGAGAATCTGGAAGGGTATGAGTGTGAATGTGTGTGTATGTGTGTGTGTGTGTGTGTAAGAAGGACACGGAGTCAAAAGCCCTCTAGAGTTTCTGCAGGGGTCTGAGTGTGTGTGTGTTTGTGTGTGTGTGTGTGTGTGTGTAAAATGGACACGAAGTCAGAAGCCCTCCAGAGATTCTGCAAAATTGTGTGTGTTTGTGTAAAAAGGAAACCAAATCAGTAGACTTCTAGAGATTTGCAAGGATGTGTGTGTGTGTGTGTGTGAGAGTGTAAAGGACACGAAGTCAGAAGCTCTCAAGGGATTCTGCAAGTGTATGAGTGTGTGTCAAAAGGGCACGAAGTAAGACGCCCTCCAGAGATTCTTCAAAGGTATGAGTGTTTGTGTGTGTGTGTCAAAATAGGACATGAATTCAGGAGCCCTCAAGAGATTCAGCAAGGGTGCGTGATAGTGTGTGTGTGTGTGTGTGTGTGTGTAAAAAGGATAGTAAATCAGAAGCCTTCTAGAGATTCTGCAATGGTGTGTATGTGTATGTGTAAAAAGGAGAAGTCAGAAGACCTGCAGATATTCTGCAAGGGTGTGTGTGCGTGTGTGTGTACAAAGGACACGAGGTCAGAAGCCCTCCAGATATTCTGCTACGGTGTGTGTGTGTGTGTGTGTGTGTGTGTGTGTAAAAAGGACAGGAATTCAGAAGCCCTCCAGAGATTCTGCAAGTGTATGAGTGTGAGTGTGTGTGTGTAAAAAGGACACGAAGTCAGAAGCCCACCAGAGATTCTGCAAGATTGTGTGTGTGTTTGTTTAAAAAGGAAACCAAATCAGTAGGCTTCTAGAGATTTGCAAGGATGTGTGTGGTGTGAGTGTAAAGGACACAAAGTCAAAAGCTCTCAAGGGAGTCTGCAAGTGTATGAGTGTGTGTCAAAAGGGCAGGAAGTATGAAGCCCTCCAGAGATTCTTCAAAGGTGTGAGTGTTTGTGTGTGTGTGTGTGTGTCAAAAAAGGACGTGAATTCAAAAGCCTTCCAGAGATTCTCCAAGTGTATGAGTGTGATTGTGTGTGTGTGTGTGTGTGTGAAAAAGGACAGGAAGTAAAAAATAAATAAATAAAAAAGGACACGAAGTCAGAAGACCTGTAGATATTCTGCAAGTGTGTGTGTGTACTTGTGTGTGTACAAAGGACATGAGGTCAGAAGCCCTCCACATATTCTCAAGAGTGTGCGTGTGTGTGTGTGTGTGTGTTTAAAAAGGACACGAAGTCAGAAGCCCTCCAGAGATTCTGCAAGTGTATGAGTGTGAGTGTGTTTATGTAAAAAGGACACGAAGTCAGAATCCCTCCAGATAATCTGCAAGGGTAGGTGCATGTGTGTGTGTAAAAAGACACGAAGTCACAAGCCTTCCAAATATCATGCAAGGGTGTGTGTCTGTGTGTGTGTGTGTAAATATGACACGACGTCCGAAGTCCTCCAGAGATTCTGCAAGAGTGTGAGTGTGTTTGTGTGCAAAAAGGACACGAATTCAGAAGCCCTCCAGAGTTCCGGCAAGTTTTGGGTGTGAGTGTGCTTATGAGTGTGTAAAAAGCACACTAATCAGAAGCCCTCTAGAGATTCTGAAATGGTTTGTGTGTGTGAGTGTGTAAAATGGACACAAAATCAGAACTCTCCAGGGTATATGGAAGGCTATGAGTGTGAATGTGTGTGTATGTGTGTGTTTGTAAGAAGGACACGAAGTCAAAAGCCCTCTAGAGTTTCTGCAGGGTTCTGAGTGTGTGTGTGTGTATGTGAGTGTGTAAAATGAACACGATAACAGAAGCTCTCCAGAGAATCTGGAAGGGTATGAGTGTGAATGTGTGTGTATGTGTTTGTGTGTGTAAGAAGGACACAAAGTCAAAAGCCCTCTAGAGTTTCTGCAGGGGTATGAGTGTGAGTGTGTGTGTGTGTGTGTGTAAAAAGGACACAAATTCAGAAGCCCTCCAGAGATTCTGCAAGATTGTGTGTGTGTGTGTGTGTAAAAGGAAACCAAATCAGTAGCCTTCTAGAGATTTGAAAGGATGTGTGTGGGTGTGAGTGTAAAGGACACGAAGTCAGAAGCTCTCAAGGGATTCTGCAAGTATATGAGTGTGTGTCAAAAGGGCACGAAGTAAGACGCCCTCCAGAGATTCTTCAAAGGTATGAGTGTTTGTGTGTGTGTGTCAAAATAGGATATGAATTCAGGAGCCCTCCAGAGTTTCTGCAAGTGTATGAGTGTGAGTGTGTGTGTGTGTGTGTGTAAAAAGGAAACAAAATCAGAAGCCCTCTAGTGATTCTGTAAGGGTGTGTGTGTGAATGTGTAAAAAGGACACAAAGTCAGAAGCCCTCTAGATATTATTCAACAGTGTGTGCGGGTGAGAGTGTTTAAAAAAGGACAAAGGTCGGAAGTCCTCCAGAGGTTCAGCCAGGGTATGTGTGTGTGTGTCTAAAAAGGACACGTAATCAAAAGCCCTCTAGACATTCTGCAAGGGTGTGTGCGTGTGTGTATGCGTGTGTATGAGTGTGTAAAAAGAACATGAAGTCTGAAGCACTCCAAATGTTCTGCAAGGGTGTGTGTGTGTGTAAAAGGACACGAAGTCAGAATCCCTCCAGATGTCCTGCAGTGGTGTGAATGTATGTGTATATGTAAAAAGACCTTGAAATCAGAAGCCCTGTAGAGATTCGGCAAGCTTGTGAGTGTGTGTGTGTGTGTTTGTCTAAAAAGGACATGAAATTAGAAGTCCTCCAGAGATTCTGCAAGGGTCCATGCCTGTGTGTATGTGTCTGTGTGAGTGTGTAAAAAGGACACGAAGTCAGAAGCCCTCCAGAGTTTCGGCAAGTGTTGAGTGTGTTTATGTGTGTGTGTAAAAAAGACACTAATCAGAAGCCCTCTAGAGATTCTGAAACGGGGTGTGTGTGTGTGTGTGTGAGTGTGTAAAATGTACATGAAATCAGAAGCTCTCCAGAGAATCTGGAAGGGTATGAGTGTGAATGTGTGTGTATGTGTGTGTGTGTGTGTAAGAAGGACACGGAGTCAAAAGCCCTCTAGAGTTTCTGCAGGGGTCTGAGTGTGTCTGTGTTTGTGTGTGTGTGTGTGTGTGTGTAAAATGGACACGAAGTCAGAAGCCCTCCAGAGATTCTGCAAAATTGTGTGTGTTTGTGTAAAAAGGAAACCAAATCAGTAGACTTCTAGAGATTTGCAAGGATGTGTGTGTGTGTGTGTGAGAGAGTGTAAAGGACACGAAGTCAGAAGCTCTCAAGGGATTCTGCAAGTGTATGAGTGTGTGTCAAAAGGGCACGAAGTAAGACGCCCTCCAGAGATTCTTCAAAGGTATGAGTGTTTGTGTGTGTGTGTGTCAAAATAGGACATGAATTCAGGAGCCCTCAAGAGATTCAGCAAGGGTGCGTGATAGTGTGTGTGTGTGTGTGTGTGTGTAAAAACGATAGTAAATCAGAAGCCTTCTAGAGATTCTGCAATGGTGTGTATGTGTATGTGTAAAAAGGAGAAGTCAGAAGACCTGCAGATATTCTGCAAGGGTGTGTGTGCGTGTGTGTGTACAAAGGACACGAGGTCAGAAGCCCTCCAGATATTCTGCAACGGTGTGTCTGTGTGTGTGTGTTTGTGTGTGTAAAAAGGACAGGAATTCAGAAGCCCTCCAGAGATTCTGCAAGTGTATGAGTGTGAGTGTGTGTGTGTGTGTAAAAAGGACACGAAGTCAGAAGCCCACCAGAGATTCTGCAAGATTGTGTGTGTGTTTGTTTAAAAAGGAAACCAAATCAGTAGGCTTCTAGAGATTTGCAAGGATGTGTGTGGTGTGAGTGTAAAGGACACAAAGTCAAAAGCTCTCAAGGGATTCTGCAAGTGTATGAGTGTGTGTCAAAAGGGCAGGAAGTATGAAGCCCTCCAGAGATTCTTCAAAGGTGTGAGTGTTTGTGTGTGTGTGTGTGTGTCAAAAAAGGACGTGAATTCAAAAGCCTTCCAGAGATTCTCCAAGTGTATGAGTGTGATTGTGTGTGTGTGTGTGTGTGAAAAAGGACAGGAAGTAAAAAATAAATAAATAAAAAAGGACACGAAGTCAGAAGACCTGTAGATATTCTGCAAGTGTGTGTGTGTGCTTGTGTGTGTACAAAGGACATGAGGTCAGAAGCCCTCCACATATTCTCAAGAGTGTGCGTGTGTGTGTGTGTGTGTGTTTAAAAAGGACACGAAGTCAGAAGCCCTCCAGAGATTCTGCAAGTGTATGAGTGTGAGTGTGTTTATGTGTGTGTGTAAAAAGGACACGAAGTCAGAATCCCTCCAGATAATCTGCAAGGGTAGGTGCATGTGTGTGTGTAAAAAGACATGAAGTCACAAGCCTTCCAAATATCATGCAAGGGTGTGTGTCTGTGTGTGTGTGTGTGTGTGTAAATATGACACGACGTCCGAAGCCCTCCAGAGATTCTGCAAGAGTGTGAGTGTGTGTGTGTTTGTGTGCAAAAAGGACACGAATTCAGAAGCCCTCCAGAGTTCCGGCAAGTTTTGGGTGTGAGTGTGCTTATGAGTGTGTAAAAAGCACACTAATCAGAAGCCCTCTAGAGATTCTGAAATGGTTTGTGTGTGTGAGTGTGTAAAATGGACACAAAATCAGAACTCTCCAGGGTATATGGAAGGCTATGAGTGTGAATGTGTGTGTATGTGTGTGCTTGTAAGAAGGACACGAAGTCAAAAGCCCTCTAGAGTTTCTGCAGGGGTCTGAGTGTGTGTGTGTGTATGTGAGTGTGTAAAATGAACACGATAACAGAAGCTCTCCAGAGAATCTGGAAGGGTATGAGTGTGAATGTGTGTGTATGTGTTTGTGTGTGTAAGAAGGACACAAAGTCAAAAGCCCTCTAGAGTTTCTGCAGGGGTATGAGTGTGAGTGTGTGTGTGTGTGTGTGTGTGTGTGTGTAAAAAGGACACAAATTCAGAAGCCCTCCAGAGATTCTGCAAGATTGTGTGTGTGTGTGTGTGTAAAAAGGAAACCAAATCAGTAGCCTTCTAGAGATTTGAAAGGATGTGTGTGGGTGTGAGTGTAAAGGACACGAAGTCAGAAGCTCTCAAGGGATTCTGCAAGTATATGAGTGTGTGTCAAAAGGGCACGAAGTAAGACGCCCTCCAGAGATTCTTCAAAGGTATGAGTGTTTGTGTGTGTGTGTCAAAATAGGATATGAATTCAGGAGCCCTCCAGAGTTTCTGCAAGTGTATGAGTGTGAGTGTGTGTGTGTGTGTGTGTGTAAAAAGGAAACAAAATCAGAAGCCCTCTAGTGATTCTGTAAGGGTGTGTGTGTGAAAGTGTAAAAAGGACACAAAGTCAGAAGCCCTCTAGATATTATTCAACAGTGTGTGCGGGTGAGAGTGTTTAAAAAAGGACAAAGGTCGGAAGTCCTCCAGAGGTTCAACCAGGGTATGTGTGTGTGTGTGTGTGTGTCTAAAAAGGACACGTAATCAAAAGCCCTCTAGACATTCTGCAAGGGTGTGTGCGTGTGTGTATGTGTGTGTATGAGTGTGTAAAAAGAACATGAAGTCTGAAGCACTCCAAATGTTCTGCAAGGGTGTGTGTGTGTGTAAAAGGACACGAAGTCAGAATCCCTCCAGATGTCCTGCAGTGGTGTGAATGTATGTGTATATGTAAAAAGACCTTGAAATCAGAAGCCCTGTAGAGATTCGGCAAGCTTGTGAGTGTGTGTGTGTGTGTTTGTCTAAAAAGGACATGAAATTAGAAGTCCTCCAGAGATTCTGCAAGGGTCCATGCCTGTGTGTATGTGTCTGTGTGAGTGTGTAAAAAGGACACGAAGTCAGAAGCCCTCCAGAGTTTCGGCAAGTGTTGAGTGTGTTTATGTGTGTGTGTAAAAAAGACACTAATCAGAAGCCCTCTAGAGATTCTGAAACGGGGTGTGTGTGTGTGTGTGAGTGTGTAAAATGTACATGAAATCAGAAGCTCTCCAGAGAATCTGGAAGGGTATGAGTGTGAATGTGTGTGTGTGTGTGTGTGTGTGTGTAAGAAGGACACGGATTCAAAAGCCCTCTAGAGTTTCTGCAGGGGTCTGAGTGTGTGTGTGTTTGTGTGTGTGTGTGTGTGTAAAATGGACACGAAGTCAGAAGCCCTCCAGAGATTCTGCAAAATTGTGTGTGTTTGTGTAAAAAGGAAACCAAATCAGTAGACTTCTAGAGATTTGCAAGGATGTGTGTGGGTGTGAGAGAGTGTAAAGGACACGAAGTCAGAAGCTCTCAAGGGATTCTGCAAGTGTATGAGTGTGTGTCAAAAGGGCACGAAGTAAGACGCCCTCCAGAGATTCTTCAAAGGTATGAGTGTTTGTGTGTGTGTGTCAAAATAGGATATGAATTCAGGAGCCCTCCAGAGTTTCTGCAAGTGGATGAGTGTGAGTGTGTGTGTGTGTAAAAAGGAAACAAAATCAGAAGCCCTCTAATGATTCTGTAAGGGTGTGTGTGTGAATGTGTAAAAAGGACACAAAGTCAGAAGCCCTCTAGATATTATTCAACAGTGTGTGCGGGTTAGAGTGTTTAAAAAAGGACAAAGGTCGGAAGTCCTCCAGAGGTTCAGCCAGGGTATGTGTGTGTGTGTGTGTGTGTGTGTGTAAAATGGACACGAAGTCAGAAGCCCTCCAGAGATTCTGCAAAATTGTGTGTGTTTGTGTAAAAAGGAAACCAAATCAGTAGACTTCTAGAGATTTGCAAGGATGTGTGTGTGTGTGTGAGAGTGTAAAGGACACGAAGTCAGAAACTCTCAAGGGATTCTGCAAGTGTATGAGTGTGTGTCAAAAGGGCACGAAGTAAGACGCCCTCCAGAGATTCTTCAAAGGTATGAGTGTTTGTGTGTGTGTGTCAAAATAGGACATGAATTCAGGAGCCCTCAAGAGATTCAGCAAGGGTGCGTGATAGTGTGTGTGTGTGTGTGTGTGTAAAAAGGATAGTAAATCAGAAGCCTTCTAGAGATTCTGCAATGGTGTGTATGTGTATGTGTAAAAAGGAGAAGTCAGAAGACCTGCAGATATTCTGCAAGGGTGTGTGTGCGTTTGTGTGTACAAAGGACACGAGGTCAGAAGCCCTCCAGATATTCTGCAACGGTGTGTGTGTGTGTGTGTGTGTGTGTGTGTGTGTGTGTATGTGTGTAAAGGACAGGAATTCAGAAGCCCTCCAGAGATTCTGAAAGTGTATGAGTGTGAGTGTGTGTGTGTAAAAAGGACACGAAGTCAGAAGCCCACCAGAGATTCTGCAAGATTGTGTGTGTGTTTGTTTAAAAAGGAAACCAAATCAGTAGGCTTCTAGAGATTTGCAAGGATGTGTGTGGTGTGAGTGTAAAGGACACAAAGTCAAAAGCTCTCAAGGGATTCTGCAAGTGTATGAGTGTGTGTCAAAAGGGCAGGAAGTATGAAGCCCTCCAGAGATTCTTCAAAGGTGTGAGTGTTTGTGTGTGTGTGTGTGTCAAAAAGGACGTGAATTCAAAAGCCTTCCAGAGATTCTCCAAGTGTATGAGTGTGATTGTGTGTGTGTGTGTGTGAAAAAGGAGAGGAAGTAAAAAATAAATAAATAAAAAAGGACACGAAGTCAGAAGACCTGCAGATATTCTGCAAGTGTGTGTGTGTGCTTGTGTGTGTACAAAGGACATGAGGTCAGAAGCCCTCCACATATTCTCAAGAGTGTGCGTGTGTGTGTGTGTGTGTCTAAAAAGGACACGAAGTCAGAAGCCCTCCAGAGATTCTGCAAGTGTATGAGTTTGAGTGTGTTTATGTGTGTGTGTAAAAAGGACACGAAGTCAGAATCCCTCCAGATAATCTGCAAGGGTAGGTGCATGTGTGTGTGTAAAAAGACACGAAGTCACAAGCCTTCCAAATATCATGCAAGGGTGTGTGTGTGTGTGTGTGTGTGTGTGTAAATATGACACGACGTCCGAAGCCCTCCAGAGATTCTGCAAGAGTGTGAGTGTGTGTGTGTTTGTGTGCAAAAAGGACACGAATTCAGAAGCCCTCCAGAGTTCCGGCAAGTTTTGGGTGTGAGTGTGCTTATGAGTGTGTAAAAAGCACACTAATCAGAAGCCCTCTAGAGATTCTGAAATGGTTTGTGTGTGTGAGTGTGTAAAATGGACACAAAATCAGAACTCTCCAGGGTATATGGAAGGCTATGAGTGTGAATGTGTGTGTATGTGTGTGCTTGTAAAAAGGACACGAAGTCAAAAGCCCTCTAGAGTTTCTGCAGGGGTCTGAGTGTGTGTGTGTGTATGTGAGTGTGTAAAATGAACACGATAACAGAAGCTCTCCAGATAATCTGGAAGGGTATGAGTGTGAATGTGTGTGTATGTGTTTGTGTGTGTAAGAAGGACACAAAGTCAAAAGCCCTCTAGAGTTTCTGCAGGGGTATGAGTGTGAGTGTGTGTGTGTGTGTAAAAAGGACACAAATTCAGAAGCCCTCCAGAGATTCTGCAAGATTGTGTGTGTGTGTGTGTAAAAAGGAAACCAAATCAGTAGCCTTCTAGACATTTGAAAGGATGTGTGTGGGTGTGAGTGTAAAGGACACGAAGTCAGAAGCTCTCAAGGGATTCTGCAAGTGTATGAGTGTGTGTCAAAAGGGCACGAAGTAAGACGCCCTCCAGAGATTCTTCAAAGGTATGAGTGTTTGTGTGTGTGTGTCAAAATAGGACATGAATTCAGGAGCCCTCAAGAGTTTCTGCAAGTGTATGAGTGTGTGTGTGTGTGTGTGTAAAAAGGAAACAAAATCAGAAGCCCTCTAGTGATTCTGTAAGGGTGTGTGTGTGAATGTGTAAAAAGGACACAAAGTCAGAAGCCCTCTAGATATTATTCAACAGTGTGTGCGGGTGAGAGTGTTTAAAAAAGGACAAAGGTCGGAAGTCCTCCAGAGGTTCAGCCAGGGTATGTGTGTGTGTGTGTGTGTGTGTCTAAAAAGGACACGTAATCAAAAGCCCTCTAGACATTCTGCAAGGGTGTGTGCGTGTGTGTATGTGTGTGTATGAGTGTGTAAAAAGAACATGAAGTCTGAAGCACTCCAAATGTTCTGCAAGGGTGTGTGTGTGTGTAAAAGGACACGAAGTCAGAATCCCTCCAGATGTCCTGCAGTGGTGTGAATGTATGTGTATATGTAAAAAGACCTTGAAATCAGAAGCCCTGTAGAGATTCGGCAAGCTTGTGAGTGTGTGTGTGTGTGTTTGTCTAAAAAGGACATGAAATTAGAAGTCCTCCAGAGATTCTGCAAGGGTCCATGCCTGTGTGTATGTGTCTGTGTGAGTGTGTAAAAAGGACACGAAGTCAGAAGCCCTCCAGAGTTTCGGCAAGTGTTGAGTGTGTTTATGTGTGTGTGTAAAAAAGACACTAATCAGAAGCCCTCTAGAGATTCTGAAACGGGGTGTGTGTGTGTGTGTGTGTGAGTGTGTAAAATGTACATGAAATCAGAAGTTCTCCAGAGAATCTGGAAGGGTATGAGTGTGAATGTGTGTGTATGTGTGTGTGTGTGTGTAAGAAGGCCACGGAGTCAAAAGCCCTCTAGAGTTTCTGCAGGGGTCTGAGTGTGTGTGTGTTTGTGTGTGTGTGTGTGTGTAAAATGGACACGAAGTCAGAAGCCCTCCAGAGATTCTGCAAAATTGTGTGTGTTTGTGTAAAAAGGAAACCAAATCAGTAGACTTCTAGAGATTTGCAAGGATGTGTGTGTGTGTGTGTGAGTGTAAAGGACACGAAGTCAGAAGCTCTCAAGGGATTCTGCAAGTGTATGAGTGTGTGTCAAAAGGGCACGAAGTAAGACGCCCTCCAGAGATTCTTCAAAGGTATGAGTGTTTGTGTGTGTGTGTCAAAATAGGATATGAATTCAGGAGCCCTCCAGAGTTTCTGCAAGTGGATGAGTGTGAGTGTGTGTGTGTGTAAAAAGGAAACAAAATCAGAAGCCCTCTAATGATTCTGTAAGGGTGTGTGTGTGAATGTGTAAAAAGGACACAAAGTCAGAAGCCCTCTAGATATTATTCAACAGTGTGTGCGGGTTAGAGTGTTTAAAAAAGGACAAAGGTCGGAAGTCCTCCAGAGGTTCAGCCAGGGTATGTGTGTGTGTGTGTGTGTGTGTGTGTGTGTAAAATGGACACGAAGTCAGAAGCCCTCCAGAGATTCTGCAAAATTGTGTGTGTTTGTGTAAAAAGGAAACCAAATCAGTAGACTTCTAGAGATTTGCAAGGATGTGTGTGTGTGTGTGAGAGTGTAAAGGACACGAAGTCAGAAACTCTCAAGGGATTCTGCAAGTGTATGAGTGTGTGTCAAAAGGGCACGAAGTAAGACGCCCTCCAGAGATTCTTCAAAGGTATGAGTGTTTGTGTGTGTGTGTCAAAATAGGACATGAATTCAGGAGCCCTCAAGAGATTCAGCAAGGGTGCGTGATAGTGTGTGTGTGTGTGTGTGTAAAAAGGATAGTAAATCAGAAGCCTTCTAGAGATTCTGCAATGGTGTGTATGTGTATGTGTAAAAAGGAGAAGTCAGAAGACCTGCAGATATTCTGCAAGGGTGTGTGTGCGTTTGTGTGTACAAAGGACACGAGGTCAGAAGCCCTCCAGATATTCTGCAACGGTGTGTGTGTGTGTGTGTGTGTGTGTGTGTGTATGTGTGTAAAGGACAGGAATTCAGAAGCCCTCCAGAGATTCTGAAAGTGTATGAGTGTGAGTGTGTGTGTGTAAAAAGGACACGAAGTCAGAAGCCCACCAGAGATTCTGCAAGATTGTGTGTGTGTTTGTTTAAAAAGGAAACCAAATCAGTAGGCTTCTAGAGATTTGCAAGGATGTGTGTGGTGTGAGTGTAAAGGACACAAAGTCAAAAGCTCTCAAGGGATTCTGCAAGTGTATGAGTGTGTGTCAAAAGGGCAGGAAGTATGAAGCCCTCCAGAGATTCTTCAAAGGTGTGAGTGTTTGTGTGTGTGTGTGTGTCAAAAAGGACGTGAATTCAAAAGCCTTCCAGAGATTCTCCAAGTGTATGAGTGTGATTGTGTGTGTGTGTGTGTGAAAAAGGAGAGGAAGTAAAAAATAAATAAATAAAAAAGGACACGAAGTCAGAAGACCTGCAGATATTCTGCAAGTGTGTGTGTGTGCTTGTGTGTGTACAAAGGACATGAGGTCAGAAGCCCTCCACATATTCTCAAGAGTGTGCGTGTGTGTGTGTGTGTGTCTAAAAAGGACACGAAGTCAGAAGCCCTCCAGAGATTCTGCAAGTGTATGAGTGTGAGTGTGTTTATGTGTGTGTGTAAAAAGGACACGAAGTCAGAATCCCTCCAGATAATCTGCAAGGGTAGGTGCATGTGTGTGTGTAAAAAGACACGAAGTCACAAGCCTTCCAAATATCATGCAAGGGTGTGTGTGTGTGTGTGTGTGTGTGTGTAAATATGACACGACGTCCGAAGCCCTCCAGAGATTCTGCAAGAGTGTGAGTGTGTGTGTGTTTGTGTGCAAAAAGGACACGAATTCAGAAGCCCTCCAGAGTTCCGGCAAGTTTTGGGTGTGAGTGTGCTTATGAGTGTGTAAAAAGCACACTAATCAGAAGCCCTCTAGAGATTCTGAAATGGTTTGTGTGTGTGAGTGTGTAAAATGGACACAAAATCAGAACTCTCCAGGGTATATGGAAGGCTATGAGTGTGAATGTGTGTGTATGTGTGTGCTTGTAAAAAGGACACGAAGTCAAAAGCCCTCTAGAGTTTCTGCAGGGGTCTGAGTGTGTGTGTGTGTATGTGAGTGTGTAAAATGAACACGATAACAGAAGCTCTCCAGATAATCTGGAAGGGTATGAGTGTGAATGTGTGTGTATGTGTTTGTGTGTGTAAGAAGGACACAAAGTCAAAAGCCCTCTAGAGTTTCTGCAGGGGTATGAGTGTGAGTGTGTGTGTGTGTGTGTGTAAAAAGGACACAAATTCAGAAGCCCTCCAGAGATTCTGCAAGATTGTGTGTGTGTGTGTGTGTGTAAAAAGGAAACCAAATCAGTAGCCTTCTAGACATTTGAAAGGATGTGTGTGGGTGTGAGTGTAAAGGACACGAAGTCAGAAGCTCTCAAGGGATTCTGCAAGTGTATGAGTGTGTGTCAAAAGGGCACGAAGTAAGACGCCCTCCAGAGATTCTTCAAAGGTATGAGTGTTTGTGTGTGTGTGTCAAAATAGGACATGAATTCAGGAGCCCTCAAGAGTTTCTGCAAGTGTATGAGTGTGTGTGTGTGTGTGTGTAAAAAGGAAACAAAATCAGAAGCCCTCTAGTGATTCTGTAAGGGTGTGTGTGTGAATGTGTAAAAAGGACACAAAGTCAGAAGCCCTCTAGATATTATTCAACAGTGTGTGCGGGTGAGAGTGTTTAAAAAAGGACAAAGGTCGGAAGTCCTCCAGAGGTTCAGCCAGGGTATGTGTGTGTGTGTGTGTGTGTGTGTCTAAAAAGGACACGTAATCAAAAGCCCTCTAGACATTCTGCAAGGGTGTGTGCGTGTGTGTATGTGTGTGTATGAGTGTGTAAAAAGAACATGAAGTCTGAAGCACTCCAAATGTTCTGCAAGGGTGTGTGTGTGTGTAAAAGGACACGAAGTCAGAATCCCTCCAGATGTCCTGCAGTGGTGTGAATGTATGTGTATATGTAAAAAGACCTTGAAATCAGAAGCCCTGTAGAGATTCGGCAAGCTTGTGAGTGTGTGTGTGTGTGTTTGTCTAAAAAGGACATGAAATTAGAAGTCCTCCAGAGATTCTGCAAGGGTCCATGCCTGTGTGTATGTGTCTGTGTGAGTGTGTAAAAAGGACACGAAGTCAGAAGCCCTCCAGAGTTTCGGCAAGTGTTGAGTGTGTTTATGTGTGTGTGTAAAAAAGACACTAATCAGAAGCCCTCTAGAGATTCTGAAACGGGGTGTGTGTGTGTGTGTGTGTGTGTGTGTGTGAGTGTGTAAAATGTACATGAAATCAGAAGTTCTCCAGAGAATCTGGAAGGGTATGAGTGTGAATGTGTGTGTATGTGTGTGTGTGTGTGTAAGAAGGCCACGGAGTCAAAAGCCCTCTAGAGTTTCTGCAGGGGTCTGAGTGTGTGTGTGTTTGTGTGTGTGTGTGTGTGTGTAAAATGGACACGAAGTCAGAAGCCCTCCAGAGATTCTGCAAAATTGTGTGTGTTTGTGTAAAAAGGAAACCAAATCAGTAGACTTCTAGAGATTTGCAAGGATGTGTGTGTGTGTGTGTGAGTGTAAAGGACACGAAGTCAGAAGCTCTCAAGGGATTCTGCAAGTGTATGAGTGTGTGTCAAAAGGGCACGAAGTAAGACGCCCTCCAGAGATTCTTCAAAGGTATGAGTGTTTGTGTGTGCATGTCAAAATAGGACATGAATTCAGGAGCCCTCAAGAGATTCAGCAAGGGTGCGTGATAGTGTGTGTGTGTGTGTGTGTAAAAAGGATAGTAAATCAGAAGCCTTCTAGAGATTCTGCAATGGTGTGTATGTGTATGTGTAAAAAGGAGAAGTCAGAAGACCTGCAGATATTCTGCAAGGGTGTGTGTGCGTGTGTGTGTACAAAGGACACGAGGTCAGAAGCCCTCCAGATATTCTGCAACGGTGTGTGTGTGTGTGTGTGTGTGTGTGTGTAAAAAGGACAGGAATTCAGAAGCCCTCCAGAGATTCTGAGAGTGTATGAGTGTGAGTGTGTGTGTGTGTGTAAAAAGGACACGAAGTCAGAAGCCCACCAGAGATTCTGCAAGATTGTGTGTGTGTTTGTTTAAAAAGGAAACCAAATCAGTAGGCTTCTAGAGATTTGCAAGGATGTGTGTGGTGTGAGTGTAAAGGACACAAAGTCAAAAGCTCTCAAGGGATTCTGCAAGTGTATGAGTGTGTGTCAAAAGGGCAGGAAGTATGAAGCCCTCCAGAGATTCTTCAAAGGTGTGAGTGTTTGTGTGTGTGTGTGTCAAAAAAGGACGTGAATTCAAAAGCCTTCCAGAGATTCTCCAAGTGTATGAGTGTGATTGTGTGTGTGTGTGTGTGTGAAAAAGGACAGGAAGTAAAAAATAAATAAATAAAAAAGGACACGAAGTCAGAAGACCTGTAGATATTCTGCAAGTGTGTGTGTGTGCTTGTGTGTGTACAAAGGACATGAGGTCAGAAGCCCTCCACATATTCTCAAGAGTGTGCGTGTGTGTGTGTGTGTGTTTTAAAAGGACACGAAGTCAGAAGCCCTCCAGAGATTCTGCAAGTGTATGAGTGTGAGTGTGTTTATGTGTGTGTGTAAAAAGGACACGAAGTCAGAATCCCTCCAGATAATCTGCAAGGGTAGGTGCATGTGTGTGTGTAAAAAGACATGAAGTCACAAGCCTTCCAAATATCATGCAAGGGTGTGTGTCTGTGTGTGTGTGTGTGTGTAAATATGACACGACGTCCGAAGCCCTCCAGAGATTCTGCAAGAGTGTGAGTGTGTGTGTGTTTGTGTGCAAAAAGGACACGAATTCAGAAGCCCTCCAGAGTTCCGGCAAGTTTTGGGTGTGAGTGTGCTTATGAGTGTGTAAAAAGCACACTAATCAGAAGCCCTCTAGAGATTCTGAAATGGTTTGTGTGTGTGAGTGTGTAAAATGGACACAAAATCAGAACTCTCCAGGGTATATGGAAGGCTATGAGTGTGAATGTGTGTGTATGTGTGTGCTTGTAAGAAGGACACGAAGTCAAAAGCCCTCTAGAGTTTCTGCAGGGGTCTGAGTGTGTGTGTGTGTATGTGAGTGTGTAAAATGAACACGATAACAGAAGCTCTCCAGAGAATCTGGAAGGGTATGAGTGTGAATGTGTGTGTATGTGTTTGTGTGTGTAAGAAGGACACAAAGTCAAAAGCCCTCTAGAGTTTCTGCAGGGGTATGAGTGTGAGTGTGTGTGTGTGTGTGTGTGTGTGTGTAAAAAGGACACAAATTCAGAAGCCCTCCAGAGATTCTGCAAGATTTTGTGTGTGTATGTGTGTGTGTGTAAAAAGGAAACCAAATCAGTAGCCTTCTAGAGATTTGAAAGGATGTGTGTGGGTGTGAGTGTAAAGGACACGAAGTCAGAAGCTCTCAAGGGATTCTGCAAGTATATGAGTGTGTGTCAAAAGGGCACGAAGTAAGACGCTCTCCAGAGATTCTTCAAAGGTATGAGTGTTTGTGTGTGTGTGTCAAAATAGGATATGAATTCAGGAGCCCTCCAGAGTTTCTGCAAGTGTATGAGTGTGAGTGTGTGTGTGTGTGTGTGTAAAAAGGAAACAAAATCAGAAGCCCTCTAGTGATTCTGTAAGGGTGTGTGTGTGAATGTGTAAAAAGGACACAAAGTCAGAAGCCCTCTAGATATTATTCAACAGTGTGTGCGGGTGAGAGTGTTTAAAAAAGGACAAAGGTCGGAAGTCCTCCAGAGGTTCAGCCAGGGTATGTGTGTGTGTGTGTGTGTCTAAAAAGGACACGTAATCAAAAGCCCTCTAGACATTCTGCAAGGGTGTGTGCGTGTGTGTATGTGTGTGTATGAGTGTGTAAAAAGAACATGAAGTCTGAAGCACTCCAAATGTTCTGCAAGGGTGTGTGTGTGTGTAAAAGGACACGAAGTCAGAATCCCTCCAGATGTCCTGCAGTGGTGTGAATGTATGTGTATATGTAAAAAGACCTTGAAATCAGAAGCCCTGTAGAGATTCGGCAAGCTTGTGAGTGTGTGTGTGTGTGTTTGTCTAAAAAGGACATGAAATTAGAAGTCCTCCAGAGATTCTGCAAGGGTCCATGCCTGTGTGTATGTGTCTGTGTGAGTGTGTAAAAAGGACACGAAGTCAGAAGCCCTCCAGAGTTTCGGCAAGTGTTGAGTGTGTTTATGTGTGTGTGTAAAAAAGACACTAATCAGAAGCCCTCTAGAGATTCTGAAACGGGGTGTGTGTGTGTGTGTGTGTGAGAGTGTGTAAAATGTACATGAAATCAGAAGCTCTCCAGAGAATCTGGAAGGGTATTAGTGTGAATGTGTGTGTGTGTGTGTGTGTGTGTGTGTAAGAAGGACACGGAGTCAAAAGCCCTCTAGAGTTTCTGCAGGGGTCTGAGTGTGTGTGTGTTTGTGTGTGTGTGTGTGTGTGTGTGTAAAATGGACACGAAGTCAGAAGCCATCCAGAGATTCTGCAAAATTGTGTGTGTTTGTGTAAAAAGGAAACCAAATCAGTAGACTTCTAGAGATTTGCAAGGATGTGTGTGTGTGTGTGAGAGTGTAAAGGACACGAAGTCAGAAGCTCTCAAGGGATTCTGCAAGTGTATGAGTGTGTGTCAAAAGGGCACGAAGTAAGACGCCCTCCAGAGATTCTTCAAAGGTATGAGTGTTTGTGTGTGTGTGTCAAAATAGGATATGAATTCAGGAGCCCTCCAGAGTTTCTGCAAGTGGATGAGTGTGAGTGTGTGTGTGTGTAAAAAGGAAACAAAATCAGAAGCCCTCTAATGATTCTGTAAGGGTGTGTGTGTGAATGTGTAAAAAGGACACAAAGTCAGAAGCCCTCTAGATATTATTCAACAGTGTGTGCGGGTTAGAGTGTTTAAAAAAGGACAAAGGTCGGAAGTCCTCCAGAGATTCAGCCAGGGTATGTGTGTGTGTGTGTGTGTGTGTGTGTGTAAAATGGACACGAAGTCAGAAGCCCTCCAGAGATTCTGCAAAATTGTGTGTGTTTGTGTAAAAAGGAAACCAAATCAGTAGACTTCTAGAGATTTGCAAGGATGTGTGTGTGTGTGTGAGAGTGTAAAAGACACGAAGTCAGAAGCTCTCAAGGGATTCTGCAAGTGTATGAGTGTGTGTCAAAAGGGCACGAAGTAAGACGCCCTCCAGAGATTCTTCAAAGGTATGAGTGTTTGTGTGTGTGTGTCAAAATAGGACATGAATTCAGGAGCCCTCAAGAGATTCAGCAAGGGTGCGTGATAGTGTGTGTGTGTGTGTGTGTGTGTGTGTAAAAAGGATAGTAAATCAGAAGCCTTCTAGAGATTCTGCAATGGTGTGTATGTGTATGTGTAAAAAGGAGAAGTCAGAAGACCTGCAGATATTCTGCAAGGGTGTGTGTGCGTGTGTGTGTACAAAGGACACGAGGTCAGAAGCCCTCCAGATATTCTGCAACGGTGTGTGTGTGTGTGTGTGTGTGTGTGTGTGTGTGTGTGTGTGTAAAAAGGACAGGAATTCAGAAGCCCTCCAGAGATTCTGCAAGTGTATGAGTGTGAGTGTGTGTGTGTAAAAAGGACACGAAGTCAGAAGCCCACCAGAGATTCTGCAAGATTGTGTGTGTGTTTGTTTAAAAAGGAAACCAAATCAGTAGGCTTCTAGAGATTAGCAAGGATGTGTGTGGTGTGAGTGTAAAGGACACAAAGTCAAAAGCTCTCAAGGGATTCTGCAAGTGTATGAGTGTGTGTCAAAAGGGCAGGAAGTATGAAGCCCTCCAGAGATTCTTCAAAGGTGTGAGTGTTTGTGTGTGTGTGTGTCAAAAAAGGACGTGAATTCAAAAGCCTTCCAGAGATTCTCCAAGTGTATGAGTGTGATTGTGTGTGTGTGTGTGAAAAAGGACAGGAAGTAAAAAATAAATAAATAAAAAAGGACACGAAGTCAGAAGACCTGCAGATATTCTGCAAGTGTGTGTGTGTGCTTGTGTGTGTACAAAGGACATGAGGTCAGAAGCCCTCCACATATTCTCAAGAGTGTGCGTGTGTGTGTGTGTGTGTCTAAAAAGGACACGAAGTCAGAAGCCCTCCAGAGATTCTGCAAGTGTATGAGTGTGAGTGTGTTTATGTGTGTGTGTAAAAAGGACACGAAGTCAGAATCCCTCCAGATAATCTGCAAGGGTAGGTGCATGTGTGTGTGTAAAAAGACACGAAGTCACAAGCCTTCCAAATATCATGCAAGGGTGTGTGTGTGTGTGTGTGTGTGTGTGTGTGTGTGTAAATATGACACGACGTCCGAAGCCCTCCAGAGATTCTGCAAGAGTGTGAGTGTGTGTGTGTTTGTGTGCAAAAAGGACACGAATTCAGAAGCCATCCAGAGTTCCGGCAAGTTTTGGGTGTGAGTGTGCTTATGAGTGTGTAAAAAGCACACTAATCAGAAGCCCTCTAGAGATTCTGAAATGGTTTGTGTGTGTGAGTGTGTAAAATGGACACAAAATCAGAACTCTCCAGGGTATATGGAAGGCTATGAGTGTGAATGTGTGTGTATGTGTGTGCTTGTAAAAAGGACACGAAGTCAAAAGCCCTCTAGAGTTTCTGCAGGGGTCTGAGTGTGTGTGTGTGTATGTGAGTGTGTAAAATGAACACGATAACAGAAGCTCTCCAGATAATCTGGAAGGGTATGAGTGTGAATGTGTGTGTATGTGTTTGTGTGTGTAAGAAGGACACAAAGTCAAAAGCCCTCTAGAGTTTCTGCAGGGGTATGAGTGTGAGTGAGTGTGTGTGTGTGTAAAAAGGACACAAATTCAGAAGCCCTCCAGAGATTCTGCAAGATTGTGTGTGTGTGTGTGTGTAAAAAGGAAACCAAATCAGTAGCCTTCTAGACATTTGAAAGGATGTGTGTGGGTGTGAGTGTAAAGGACACGAAGTCAGAAGCTCTCAAGGGATTCTGCAAGTGTATGAGTGTGTGTCAAAAGGGCACGAAGTAAGACG